>NC_089502.1:100891709-101208713 GCF_036850765.1 Saccopteryx bilineata | reverse complement strand
TTGTGAATAATGCTGCTGTGACCATTCATGTATGAGTTTCTGTGTGGACATGTTTTCATTTCTCTTTAGAATATAATTAGAAGTAGGATTTCTGAACCGTATGGTAATTCTATTAACTTTGAGGAACTGCCTAATGGTTTTCCAAAGCAGCTATACCATTTTACATTTTCTTCAGCAATGCAGAAGGGTTTCAGTTTTTTTCATTCATTTTAATACATTAATTATGTGTTAGTGTTACTGTGTGATTTGAAAAATATTTTAGAAGAGGAATGTTAACACTGTATTGTGTGTTCACCACCCCAAGTCAAGTCTTCATCCATCACCATTTATCCCCCCATACCTATACCTTCCACCATCTCCCTCCTACCCTCTTTCCCCCCAGAAATTCAATGAAAAGGAAAAAAAAAGAAAAATGAAAGAATGTTTAAAAAGACCTTTAATCATCAAGATATATATATTTTTTGCCTGACCTGTGGTGGCGCAGTGGGTAAAGCATCAACCTGGAAATGCTGAGGTTGCCGGTTCGAAACCCTGGGCTTGCCTGGTCAAGGCACATATGGGAGTTGATGCTTCCAGCTCCTCCCCCTTCTATCTCTCTGTCTCTCTCTCCTCTCTCTCCCTCTCTGTCTCTCTCTCTCTCCCTCTCTCTCTCCTCTCTAAAAATGAATAAATAAAATTAAAAAAAATTTTTAATTATTTAAAAAAAAGATTTTTTTTTGTATTTTTCTTAAGTTGGAAACGAGGAGGCAATCAGACAGACTCCCACATGTGCCCGACCTGGATCCACCCAGCACGCCCCCAGGGGGTGATTCTCTGCCCATCTGGGGCATCGCTCTGTTGCAACCAGAGCCATTCTAGCACCTGAGGCAGAGGCCATAGAGCCATCCTCAGCGCCCAGGCCAACTTTGCTCCAATGGAGCCTCGGCTTTGGGAGGGGAAGAGAGAGACAGAGAGGAAGGAGAGGGGGAGGGGTGGAGAAGCAGATGGGCGCTTCTCCTGTGTGCCCTGGCTGGGAATCGAACCTGGGACTCCTGCATGCCAGGCCAACGCTCTACCACTAAGCCAACCGGCCAGGGCCATCAAGATATTTTTAAAGAAATTTGCTAGGGGAAGGAAGGAGAAAATTGGATGGTAGTTAAAAGAGGCAATAGAGTTTAACTTAATGGTTCTCAAAATGTGGCCTTAGGACCAGCATCCTAAGTCACCAAAGAACTGGTTAGAAATGCAAATTTTCAGACCTCTCTCAGACCTAATGAATCAGAAACTGGGATATGGGCCAGTGATCTGTTTTAACAAGCCTTCCAGGTAATTGTGATTTTAAAAGCTAACTATGAGAACCACTGGTTCAAATGAAGGTTTGGTTGGGATTTGGGAAACTGGTTTAAGTTTAAGAAGGAAGGGAAGGAGTATTGCTACTGAAGATGGGGGAGGCAGATCAAAGTGTATGAACTCAGAGAAGATGGCAAGGCCTATGAAATCTCAAGGGAAGAGCTGACATTTAAAAAGAGAAATCCTGTTGAGTTTCCACTCCCTTACCCCCCCACACACATTTTAACATTTTTTTTATGTCGTTTCTTTCACAAGAATGATGAGTGTAGGTGGGAAAATCAAATGTATATTCTTGAGTCAACCTCTTTGCCTGGAAGCCTGCAAAAATTTTAATTCCATGTAGTTACACTGTTGTTATTTTTTCCCCTCCACTGTTATTTGGATTGTTTGCAGAGAATTCAAATGCATTTTAAAATTAGCAGGAGGGAAAAAAATCAAACAAAAAAACCGCGTAGATCTGCTGGGAGAAAAAGCCACATAAGTGTGATGTATTTAGAAGCCAAATGAAAGTATTTTCTGAATTATCTATTTTGGTTTCTGTACCTATAATTGCCTCCTATAATCCTTTCCACTTTTCAGTCTTGAACAAATATTTCGACTGTGTAGGGGGTTTTTATGAACATGGCCACAGTTAATCCTCACAACAACTCTTGTGTAGTTAAGCCTTATTATTCCCATTTGACTCAGAATGGAAGGGAGCTGAGACTTAGGAAAGGTATTATACTATTATTAACAGAAATAACAAAAGGTATAATAGTGAATATTTATTCAGTGTTAGTTATGTGCCAGGCGTTTCACATAAATTATGTCATTTATTATTTATCATGACCCCTGAGATACTTAACCATGTATTGACCCATTTTTTTTTTGTATTTTTCTAAAGTTGGAAACGGGGAGGCAGTCAGACAGACTTCCGCATGCACTCGACCAGGATCCACCTGGCATGCCCACCAGGGGGTGATGCTCCGCCCATCTGGGGCATTGCTCTGTTGCAACCAGAGCCATTCTAGCACCTGAGGCAAAGGCCATGGAGCCATCCTCAGTGCCCGGGCCAACTTTGCTCCAATGGATCCTCGGCTTTGAGAGGGAAGAGAGAGACAGAGAGGAAGGAGAGGGGGAGGGGTGGAGAAGCAGATGGGCATTTCTCCTGTGTGCCCTGGCTGGAAATCAAACCCGGGACTCCTGCACACCAGGCCGATGCTCTACCACTGAGCCAACCAGCCAGGGCCAATTGACCCATTTTTAAAGATGAGGAAAGATATTAACAGATTAAGTCTCTTGCTCAAGGTCAAACAGATATCTGACTGTACAGCCCCATTACTTCTGAGATTATAGAGCAAGTACATGACAAAACTACTACACAGTTTTTTTAATTCTCAGTTTAGAACTGGCTCTTTTCCTTCCCTTTGTCATACCACATCATGAACAAAGTGTAGAATATCAGTACACATTTCCTATGTGTTAACTGAATAAAAGAAAATGAATAATTCAGAGTTGAATTTTATTTCATTAGGAAAACTTCACTTTTTAGGAAGGCTTTGCCACCTAAGAAGAATGCAACCTTTAGAGGTATAGAACGATTTGTCAAAAGTGTGACAAAGTGAATTTATAGTTGGGTATATTTAATCCTAAGCACACAAAACTTATTCAAGGAAAATTATAAAAACCTTAATAGGAGAAATAAAGATATGAATAAATATATAACTATACTCTGCTTCAATTTGGAAAGACTAAATATAATAATGATTTCAATACTCCCTAAGTGAATATATAGATGTAATGCACTACTGATTAGAGTCACTGTGGGATACTTTATAGACCTTGTCAAGTTCATAGTGAAATTTATCTGGAAGAATAAGTGGGCAATAATAACAAATAATACGTTTATTTTAAAAGATAATGATGGTAGACTAACCCTATCAGATTTTAAAGCCAGTCACAAAGTGACAATTACCAAAAACATATGATAGTGAGTTGAAAAAAGGTCAAACAGTGACTTTTTAAAAAGAGATTCTTGGAACAGATTCAAGCTATTCTAAGAATATAAAGCAAAATGAAAGCAACCCTGAACTAGAGAAAGTAATCACTCTTTCTTTAGAAAACGTTAGGAATCCTAGTTATCAGTATGGAGAAAAATTAGATCACTAGTGCATACAATACTCTTGTAAATTCTAAAAAGCAGACTAGTGGAAGGTAAATCTGTGTCTATTAAATAGAGGTTATCATCAGAGACAAGATGGAGTTTTTAAATATATAAACATCAGGGGGGAGTAACTATACAAAAAAATTAATAAAAACTAAACAACAAAATGCAGAAATTGTCTGGGGCAATATCACTGATAACAGTTGACTGTCCAAAAAATGGAAAGAATGGATACAGATATTGAAAGTCAGCTTTCAGATTCAGCTTCATAAAAGGTCAAGGAAAACGAATAGGCAATTTATACATGAGGAAATAAAGGCAGTAAAATCACTTCATGGAAAAGTACAACCTCTCTAGCATTTAAATAAATGCAAATAAGAACAGCTTCAAGATATCACAACCTGCTTATTAAACCATCAACAGTTAATGGAACTAATAAATAGAAACTGCAAAACTCTATCCTAGCAAGGCTGTGAGAAAACAGTATATGTTTCTAAAAATAATATATATTGGTTAAGTTTTCCTAGAGAAGAATTTAGAAATATGTGACAAGAGCTACAAAACTGTTCATACTTTTTGACCCAGCATATGCTAAAGGAAATAACCTAAAAAGGAAAAATATTTTTTTAAAAGGGGTGGGTGGGACAGACAGGGACAGACAGACAAGGAAAGAGATGAGAAGCATCAACTCATAGTTGCAGCACTTTAGTTGTTCACTGATTGCTTTCTTATAAATGCTTTGACCGGGGTGAGGGGGAGGCCTCCAGCCAAGCCAGTGACACCTTGCTCAAGCCAACGACCTTGGGTTCAAGCCAGTGACCTTGGGCTTCAAGCCAATGACCTTTAGGCTCAAACCAGCAATCATGGGGTCATGTTGATGATCCCTCGCTCAAGCTAGCAACTTCACGCTCATGCTGGTGAGCCCACGTTCAAGCTCCATGAGCCGACACTCAAGCCAGCGACCTCTGGATTTCAAACCTGGGTCCTGCGTGCCCCAGGTTGATGCTCTATCCACTGTGCCACCACCTGGTCAGGTGAAAAACAGTTTTTTAAAGATGTTATAGTAGTGCTATTTATAATCATGAAAAAGATTTACCAATTTAATATATCATCATGATGGAATAGAATATAGCCATTAACAGTGGCATGTATACAAATACTGTATATTGCACATAAATGGGTATTTCTGACTATAGTAACCAACGAAAACTAAATCCTAAATCACATGCTGAATCTGACAACAGCCATACACAAAGAAAATTTAGAAAGGCATCTAGTAAAATGTAAATAGCTAGAGTTGAATGCACATGGTGTTGTCTGGATACATGTCAAGTTGCTGGAATTTATAATAAAAAGGGAA
This sequence comes from Saccopteryx bilineata, assembly GCF_036850765.1. Lineage (NCBI taxonomy): Eukaryota > Metazoa > Chordata > Mammalia > Chiroptera > Emballonuridae > Saccopteryx > Saccopteryx bilineata. Next base: position 101,203,881 of record NC_089502.1, on the reverse strand, counting down.
ATCTGAGGAGGAAGAGACAACCACAATTGTTTTATTTAGGCCTTTGGAGTTAAACATCAAGGGCTTTAGAAAAATCCCCATACAAATAACAATGTTACCTACCAGACATGCTTGATCTCACTGTTAACCAGAGTTTGGTTTGCTAGAATTATCCATCAACCAGCACTTTTGCTTACCTAAATCTGTGAAAACTGATATTTCTGATAGGGTACATTACCAGATCTTTGCGAGTGAATCTCCAAACTTGTCACTGCCACTGCAGCATAGAATTTCCTCACCACTACCACCACCAATAAACATTTTATCTGGCTTAGAAACATCACTTTCGGCCCTGGCCGGTTGGCTCAGTGGTAGAGCGTTGGCCTGGCATGCAGGAGTCCTGGGTTCGATTCCTAGCCAGGGCACACAGGAGAAGTGCCCATCTGCTTCTCCACCCCTCCCCCCTCCTTCCTCTCTGTCTCTCTCTTCCCCTCCCAAAGCCGAGGCTCCATTTGAGCAAAGATGGCCTGGGCACTGAGGATGGCTTTGTGGCCTCTGCCTCAGGTGCTAGAATGGCTCTGGATGCAACAGAGCGATGCCCCAGAGGGGCAGATCATCACCCCCTGGTGGGCATGCTGGGTGGATCCCGGTTGGGCACATGTGGGAGTCTATCTGACTGCTTCCCCATTTCCAGCTTCGGAAAAATGCAAAAAAAAAAAAAAAAAAAAAAAAAAGAAACATCACTTTCTTAAAACCTTTTCATTTTTCTTCACTTTTATTACCAGCACTAGTTTGTAAATAGTTTGCATTTTAGTTTCATTATTAACAAAGAAGCACATTTTCTCTCTGTCATGGTTATTTCACATATCTACCTTGACAACAAACAGAGCCCCATCAAACCACATTAACATAGGAGTGCCAGACAATTGACTAGCCTCCCTCCTTTGCTGAGTGATTTGCTCTACAAACCAGTTTTGTCATGCCCTTACAAAGTCAAATTCGTACCATTTGTACAATAAGCAATTACTACATTTCATGGATCTTTACGTTTTAATCTCAAAGCATTAAAACTTCAAATGTTTAGCCTGACCAGGCAGTGGCGCAGTGGATAGAGCATCACACTGGTACATGGAGGACCCAGGTTCAAAACCCCGAGGTCGCTGGCTTGAGCACCGGCTCATCTGGTTTGAGCATAGCTCATCAGCTTGAACCCAAGGTCACTGGATCGCTGGCTTGAGCAAGGGGTCACCCAGTCTGCTGTAGCACCCCCGGTCAAGGCACATATGAGAAAGCAATCAATGAACAACTAAGGTGCCCCAACAAAGAATTGATGCTTCTCATCTCTCTCCCTTCCTGTCTGTCTGTCCCTCTCTTTGTCTCTCTCTCTCTGTTTCTGTCACTAAAACAAAAACAAAAACTTTCAAATGTTTAATATATGCATGCCAAAGAACTACTCTAGAATAATAATCTTCTTTCATAATTAAGGACAAGGATGCCTTTTAAACCAGTGGTCCCCAACCTTTTTTGGGCCACGGACCGGTTTAACGTCAGTAAATATTTTCACAGACTGGACTGGCCTTTAGGGTGGGACGAATAAATGTATCACGTGACTGAGACAAGCATCAAGAGTGAGTGTTAGATGGATGTAACAGAGAGAATCTGGTCATTTTTTAAAAATAAAACATCGTTCAGACTTAAATATAAATAAAACAGAAATAATGTAAGTTATTTATTCTTTCTCTGCGGACCGATACCAAATGGCCCATGGACCGCTACCAGTCCACAGCCCAGGGGTTGGGGACCACTGTTTTAAACTATCTGAAATAGAGTTATGTTCTTTGTAACTTTGGTATTAAGTCTATTTCATTGTATTCTGGGTCTTTGAAGTTCAGTACATTAATGTCTGGTATACAGGAGGACTCAATCAGGCAAAACTTGCTCTCTACCCCAGAGCTATCCATTGTTTAACCATAGTGGGGCACAAAATTTCCTTAAATAGTAGCAGGATTCACAGGGTTTTTTGGAGCTCCAGTATGTTCATTATTTTATTGTGTAAATCTTTATCCTACTTGTCACAAGGGGACTGTGTACATAGTTAATGAAAATGCATTTTGTTTTGAATAGTTTTTTACCCCAGCTTTTTTTTCATTTCCATTTGCATGAAATATTTTTTTCCATCCTTTTATCTTCAGTCTGTGTGCATCTTTTGATTTAAGGTGTGTCTCTTGTAGACAGCATATGTATGGGTCCTGTTTTCTTATCCACGCAGCTACCCTATGTCTCTTGATTGGATCATTTAATCCATTAACATTTAAGGTTATTGCTGATATGTAATTGTTTATTGCCATTTTTTTTCTTTAAAACTGTATTTCTCTTTTGCTATATTCTTTTTTTCCTTTGATCTGTTTACAACAGGTCCCTTAGCATTTCTTGCAGCCTTGGTTTGATTGCAGTGAAGTCCTTGAGTTTTTTTTGTCTGTAAAGCTTTTTATTTCTCCTTCAATTTTAAATGATAGCCTTGCTGGATAAAGTAGTCTTGGTTGTAGGTTCTTGTTTTGCATTACTTTGAATATTTCTTGCCATTCCCTTCTGGCCTCAAGTGTTTCTGTTGAGAAGTCAGAAGTCATCCTTATGGGGGCTCCTTTGTAGGTGATAGGCTTTTTTTCTCTAGCAGCTTTTAATATTTTCTCTTTATCATTTAGCTTTGGTATTTTAATTATGATGTGTCTTGGTGTTGGTTTCTTTGGGTTTCTCCTTAATGGAGTTCTCTGTGCTTCCTGAACATGTGAAATGTTTTCCTGCCTTAATTGGGAGAAGTTTTCCACTATCATATGTTTGAACAAAGTCTCTATCCCTTGTTCTTTCTCTTCTTCTTCAGGAACCCCTATGATGCGGATGTTATTTCTCTTCATGTTGTCACAGAGCTCTCTTAGAGTTTCCTCTGACGTTTTGAGTCTCTTTCTTTTTTCTGCTCTGCTTCCGTGCCTTTATTTATTGTGTCCTCTAACTCACTGATTCGATTCTCTGCTTCATCCATCCTGCTTTTAATTCCTTCCATTGTATTCTTTATTTCAGATATTGTATTTGTCATTTCTGACTGATTCTTTATTATTATTTCAATGTCCTTTTTTATATTTGTTATCTCTTTATTTAGGTTTTCGTAATGGCCATCTATGGTTGTTCTAATATCTTTGAGAATCCTAACAATTGTTATTTTAAACTCTGCATCTGGTAATTTGGTTATATCTGATTCACTTAGGTCCTTTTCTGGGGATTTCTCTTGGTTTATTTGTGTTGTATTTCTCTGCCTCCGCATTTTCTCTTCACGAGAGTGGCTGTGATCACGTGCTCGGGTGCACAAGGGTTGGTGGCCTTGGCCTTTACCCCGCCCCCATGTGTGACGTTATGCTCAGTCCTGAGGGCACCAGTGAGCACCTTTGCTCAGCTGCGGGTGTCCGCCTGTTTCTGAGCTTTTGCCCTGCCCTTGCAGGAGGATCCCACTCAAGGAACAGCTCCTAGCCTTGGTTCTACCTCCGGGCAGGGCTGTGTTCCCAAGCTCAACTCCGTAGCAAAACTCCGCCTCTTCTGGGTTTTTGGCTCCACCCCCGCAGGAGGAGCCGGCTACCAAGTCAGACTGCAAGCCTGGGTTGCACGGGCGGGGCAGGGCTGTGCTCCTCTGCCCTTGTTCCAGGGCTGGTCTCCACCCTTTCCGGGGTTCCCACCCTTCTCCCGGAGGCTGGATTACAGGCTGCCAGCAGCTGAGCTTGACCACTTTTGCACGCCCCCTTCTCCCCAGCCGGGAAAAATTGAGCTCACACCTGAGCTCAGTGGTGGCCAGCCGGCTTCCGCCCCTGCCAGCAGAACGGCGCTTTTGTCTCCTGCTGCCACCCGCACTCCGGTGCGCCCTCAGCCGCGTGGGTGGGGGCGTTGCAGCTCGGACCCTAAGACTCACTACTGTAGACCCGAAAGCTCCCTCCTTCTATGAGACTCTGCTCTGAATGCTGCAGGAGAGCTTGTTTGGCTGCTCTCCTGCTTCCCTTTGCTGGTATTGCTGTTTCCGGGGGAAATATTCACTTCAGCTTTGGGGAGTGACTCGTCCCAGGGGTTAGGGTGGCTATCTCCCAAAATGTTTCTCCCTATGCCTCCTAGATTACACTCTCTTCCTGTGACTGTGGTCCTCTCCTCTACCCCCCCTGCCCCGTCCCCAGGAGCCCCAGGTGATTGTTTTTGAGAGAGATGTTCTGCGCGGTCCCTTTAAGAAGGATCCTGGGTCTGAGAAATCAGACTCTCTCACAAACAGTATCCTGACTTGTTTCCAGCTAAATACTGTCCTTACGCCTCTTCTGGGCTCTGGGGCTGCAGGCTGGGGCTTTGTTCCTGGGGCTCAGGACCCTTTCCCCTCTGCTAAACTCACTTCCCGCCATGCGAGTCTCTCCCTGCTGCCGTTTGCTCCGAGGAGCTGGGCAGCCCTCTCCGCTTTTCCACGTTTCCGCTTTTCCTACCAGTCTCGGTGTGGCTTCTTCAGTGTTCCTTGGTTGAAGAGTCCTCTTAGTTTAGTCCAAAGTTGGTTTTTCCAGATGATAGTTCATACAATTAGTTTGTAATCCACTTTGGTTCTGGGAGGTAGATGCTGGTACATCCGCCTACTCCAGCGCCATCTTGTCTCTCCTTGAATAGTTTTTTAATGGCTTCATACCTCTAAAGATACCCTGATAAGTTAGGAACCTGGTAGATAATTACTGATTAGAGTACTGAATATCAAAGTGTGATCCTGGATCCACAGTACAATCATCATCTGGGAATTTGTTAAATGTAAAAGTTCTTCACTATATCTCAGACCTACTAAACCAAAAATCTGGGTGTAGGAACCAACAATCTGTGTTTTAATAAGTCACCCAGGTGATTCTAATGCATGCTTAAGTTTCAGAACCACTGAATATTAGAAAAGGAAGGTTTCACAATCTTGGCCAGCCAGGTACTCAGCTAAATTGTTCTTGTGTGTATCAAACCTTCCTGGCCCTTTGGCAATGTGTTATGTACTCCTAAAATGTCTTTTATTAAATCTCTTAAGGAGGTTCTGAGAACACTGGAAATACAGCATGTTGTACTGATGAAAGCATAGGCATTGGAGTCTGATGGACCTTTTTTGAACTTCTCCTGGTCACTTACTTTGTTTGTGTTTCCTCAGTTATTTAAACTTTCTGAGCCTCATTTCTAACATGAGGAAGAAAATACCCAGATCAGAAGATTCTCTCAAGGGCTGAACAAGATCAAGTCTGTCAAGTGTACAACCCTGTACCTGACATATGATGGAATCTCAGTAAACAAGAGTCATTATTAGTATCTCTTGTCACCATGGGTACAACTCTATGCAAAGTCCAGGACTAATGGGAAGACCTTCTTAGAAATTCCAAGTTGGAGTCATTGGAGAAAGAGAGCTAAGCTTTACCCAGGACATCCCATATAAAGCAAGTACTTCTCTGATCTCTCAGAGGACATTGCACCAGGCTTCTGGGGGCTATAGAAGCCTCAGGGAAATTCCTGCTACTAGTATCTGTTTTTGCCAGACTAATTATTCCTTACTTGAAATTCTGTGAACCTGGCAGCAGAGAAGGGTGGTAACAAGAAACTCTCTGAGCCTTTCTTCTCTCCCTGTATAGCCTCCTTATGTCTCACTTCCTGGATCTTGCAAATATTTTCTTCATCAATAACCTGGGAGTGGCTGTTTCTCTTGGAGCAGTCTTATCTTTTGGCTGCTGAGGAAAGGGAAAGGGGAGAGGGGCTGGACCTGTGCACTCTTGCTGCTAAGATCCTAGAATGCCAAGCTATTGTGAGAGTTTAAAAATAAAACAAGAAAACTTCAAAAAGGCTGAGAAGGAGGCAGGAGGAGCTTTTTTAGTCTCTGCAAATATTGGTTTTCATTTTCAATTACTATTAGGCAAAGAAAGAGATTTTAACAAAAGGGGAAAATCTATTCATCAAAAGATAAGGTAATCTGTTCCAAGAGGAAAAGAGGAGAACAGCCCAGAACTTGGCAGGCAATTTACTTTTGTTTTTGAGATGTAGTCTCCTTGCTGATGTCAACAAACCCTTTCTCATACTTAGCCTTCATGCTTTCTCTCTTCCTCCCACAAAGAGCTAGTCTTCATGGACACTTGGGGATGACTCAGCAGGGGTCCCCAAACTTTTTACATAGGGGGCCAGTTCACTGTCCCTCAGACCGTTGGAGGGCCCCCACATACAGTCTCCTCTCACTGACCGCCAATGAAAGAGGTGCCCCTTCCAGAAGTATGGCAGGGGCCGGATAAATGGCCTCAGGGGGCCGCATGCGGCCCGCAGGCCGTAGTTTGGGGACGCCTGATTTAGAGCAAGTATTTTATGCCCCTCCCAGGAGTCATTGCTTTAATGGGATTGTCCCATGGAGAAAAATGAGGCATGTTTTAGTCTGTACACTGCTTTGAAAAATGATATGTCCTTTCTAAGCCTGAGGATCCTCTTATGAAAACTGGCAATAATAGTACCTGCTTCAAGGGGTTTGTGGGTTGGTATGAAGATTTATAGAAATCAATACATGGAAATGCCTAAAACAGTATCTAACAAATAGTAAGACGTAAGAAACTAGTTCTTGACCCTTAATAAAGCTCCTTGTCTTCCACTTCAGGGGAGAATCCTCCACTTAGAGTCCACTTGGTCCCAAAGTGGAGTTGTAAATTTCTGTACTTATAGGAATCTTCAACCCTTTGAAAATAGAACATCTAGAGGCCAATATCATCAGTTTGAGTCTGGCTCTTTTATTTTTATTTGTTTATTTTTTTATTGAGAGAAACAGAGTCAGAGAGAGGGACAGATAGGGACAGAGAGACAGAAAGGGAGAGAGATGAGAAGCATCAATTCTTCATTGTGGCACCGTAGTTGTCTCATATGTGCCTTGACCAGTGACCTTTTGTTCAAGCCAGCAACCTTGGGCTCAAGCCAGCAACCATGAGGTCGTGTCTGTGATACCACACTCAAGCTAGTGAGCCTATGCTCAAACCGGATGAGCCCATGCTCATGCCAGTGACCTCTGGGTTTTAAACTTGGGTCGTCAGGCTGACACTCTATCCACTGTGCCACCACCTGTTCAGTTGAGCCTGACACATTTTAATGGAAGCCTCCTGTTCACCATTTTGTTTCAGCTATTAGTACCAGAAAGGCAAGGGATATATTGGTTTTGTGCCCCTTGCTCAGTGTAATATTCAATGAGACCTTGGAATGGTTTGTAAACACAATGGCCCAGCTAATCCCATTGACACACTTCTTCCCCTTTCTGGAGTCCTGCCTACTCTTGTTCCCCTGATATAAGTGACTCTGCAAGGCTCAGGGTGGCCCTACACAAGTTGTGTGAGAGGACAGAGTTTTAAAATCAGAATTGATATAGAAAATATTAACTTCCAGGTTGTCTTACTAGAGTCCTATGCCTCCAGATAGATTCTAAATGATTCAGGAGTTGGCTACCTAGGGGTAAATTCTAAGACCAAGTTAGTGATTAATACCTAAACAAGACAACTTAAAATACTAGTCCTTTTGATTTCTGCTCTTAAGCCTAAACTTGTCTTTAATTATCTTTCCTTCTTAATAGATATGAAGAATGAGTAAATTGTCCCAGTGTTAAAATTCTTGGTTAGGTAGGGCTTCATCGCTAGGTAGCTATATGGCTAAACTGGAACTCAGGGTCTCCTGATCTCTTGGCCGTTAAACAGGTCTGAACATTAACAATAGAGGCATGTGATCCAACTCTCTTGATGGAAACAAGGAACAGCACTAAAGCATACAGAGTGAAGGCTGTATATGCACAACTTGTGCAACCATATGCAGTGGCCCTGAGGAAAGGACTTCACTCTTAACAATAAACATAGTCCTGTCACTATATTAATTGCGTTTCATATACCCAGCATCACTGCTAGGTCCTTTTTAAAAATATTTTTAAATTTATTTTATTTAAATAGAATTTATCAGGGTGACATTGGTTAATAAAATTATATAGGATTCAGGTGTGCAGTTCTTTAATACATCTTCTGTATATTGAATTGTGTGTCCACCACCTTAAGTCGTCTCCTTCCATCACCATTTATCCCCCCATACTCTCTTCTACCTCCCCCATCCCCTTTCCCTCTTGCTGTCTGTGTCTATGAGGGTTGTTGTTGTTTTGTTTGCTTTTTTTTTTTGGCTTAATCTCTTCACCATTTTTTACCCAGCCCCCAACCCCCTCCCCTCTGACAACTGTCAGTCTGTTCTCTGTTGCTAGGTCCTTTTTTATATAGTTAATTCTCACAACAATTTTGTAAGATAGACATTTTACTGAAACTAAGGTAAATTAAATACTTTGCTCAAGGTTATACAGCTTGTTATAGAGCCTTGTTATAGGTTATAGAGCCAGATTTAAAATTTTACTAAAACTTAAAAGACACAAGTGTTTCTGAAAATGTATTCTTTCCACTCTGCTCTATTGCTTTTCCTATGCTCTGGCTAGGGAAGAGGAAAGAGTGTTAAATTTGATTACTGTCATGAAGCAAGGTTCTTCTTACCACAGCTGAAGGACATTGGCCCAAATAAGGCTTTTGGAGATGTTGCTGTCTCTGCCTGCAATTTATATGATTGAGAATGGAGATGAAGATGGGGAAGGGGGAGAAAGTCAGGTATGGAAAGTGGGAATGTCTGTGGCGAGGGGTGGAAGACAGGCTGTATGGACTGGGAACCAATCTAACTGGAACAAATAACTCTGCCTTCAAATTGCCACCCCCAAACCACAACATTCACACATCCTTTTTACCATGAACCTTTGTTTCTATAGTATGGTCCCTGTGCCACTTTTATTAAAATTCCTTGGACCAATGTTTAAAAATGCAAATTTCTGGACCCCACCAGATGTACTAAGTTCCAGTTTCGGGGGCTGAGGCCCATGAATTTGTATTTTAAATAACTTTTTCAGGCAATTCTGACCAGGAGCCACTTTGATTATGAATGACCATCCTAAATCAATGATTTCCAACTTTTTAGATCATGTACACTTCTCATAAAGAACTTTTTGCATGTGCCTTCAGTATATGCTTGTAGTTTATTAATAAATTCCTTATATGTAATAATGTCCTAATATTTATGTTTTTAAATGCAAAAATACATTACTATTCTTATATGAGAATGGCCTTTAGTTTTTTGATATGTATCTTCTAGTTGTTGGGTTTTGATATTGACATTCTTCAGGATTCTTTATTTATCCCTCTATACTCTAGATTCCAGAGTCTATGTAAATAGCATTGAGGTTGTCTATTTCTTAAAGGTTAGCAATAACATAAGACCATGTGAGTGTGCTTTTTATTTTTGGTCAAATTTTTCAGCATTTTTGTCTGTGATAATTGGTGGATTTAGATATTCTCATTCTTCTAATTTTGTGTATTTGGGTTTTTTAATTAGCAAATAGTTTATCAGTCTTACTTTAATTTTCTCTTAAAGAACTAGCTTTCAGCTTTAATTATTTTTTCTATCATTTGTTTTCCAGTGTATTGATTGGTGCTATTAGTTTTCTTTCTGCTATGCTTAGATCTATTTTTGTGGCTCTTAACTTCTTTTCTTGAGTGGTTAATCATTTATTTTAATTTGTTCCTAGGTATTGATACAAATATTTAAGGCTATAATTTTTCCTTTAACCATTGCTTTAATCAACCATATCCTTTAACTTCTCATATTATAATTGTTGTTATTTTCTAGGTATTCTACAGTCTTAGATTAGATCTCCTCTTTGGCTGGAGTGAATATTTTTCTTCTTTACATTCTATGCTAGAAGTTTTTGTTTTTAATTTTTGTTATTAATTTTGTTTTATTGTATTGTGATTAGATGCTGTACTCTGTACTATTTCCACTTTTTAGCTTAATATACAGTCAATTTGAAAAATGTTCAATGGGTCCTTTAAAATGTAGAGTCTGTTTTTATTGTAGAAATAAATTTAGATTTTTCCATTATCTTAGTTTTTGACTCAAATCTGTCATTAGCTGAAAGCCTTATATTTTCTTTCTGCTTTTTTCTACCTTTGCATTGCCTATAGACTTTTTTTCATAAATTTTTAAATTTTTATTTTAAGCTTCAGTTGTCATACACTATTATACTACTGTCAGGTATACAACATAGTGATTAGACATTTCTATCACTTACGAAGTGCTCACCTAGATAAGTCTAGTTACCCACCTGACATCATACAGAGTTAATACAATATTATTGATTATGTTCCCTATGCTGTACTTTATATCTCCTTGCTTTGCTTTAGAAAATTTGATGTTCTGCCTGACTTGTGGTGGCGCAGTGGATAAAGTGTCGACCTGGAAATGCTGAGGTTGCCGGTTCGAAACCCTGGGCTTGCTCAGTCAAGGCACATATAGGATTTGATGCTTCCTGCTCCTCCCCCTCCTCTCTCTCCTCCTTCTCTAAAAAAAATGAATAAATAAAAATCTTTAAAAAAAAAAGAGGTAAAAGAAAATTTGATGTTCTGTTATTTGGTACATAAAGATTCAGAATATTTAGGTCTTCATCATATGTTCTAATTATTAATATTATAGTGCCTTTCTTTGTCTTGTTTATTGCTCTTTACCTTTAATTCAATTTTTTTTTTTTTTTAGAAAGAGAGGGAGGGGACAAGCAGTACCAGACAGGAAGGGTGAGAGATGAGAAGCACCTTAGTTGTTCATTATTTGTTTTCTCATATGTGCCTTGACTAGGGGGCTTCTAGCAGAACCAATGACCCCTTGCTCAAGCCAGTGACATTGGCTTCAAGCCAGTGACCTTTGAGCCCAAACCAGTGGGTCACGCCTATGATCCCACACTCACGCTGGTGAGCCTGCACTCAAGTCAGATAGGCCCGTGCTAATGACCTTTGGGTTTCAAACTTGGGTACTCAGCATCCCAGGCCGATTGTCTATCAGTTAGGCCACCATCTGATCAGGCTAATTCAACTTTTTAATGATATGACTATCATGGCCCTTGCATTTTTGGCATTAACTCATTTATTAAACAAATATTTATTAAATACTTACTGTGTGCCAGGCACTAGATACCAGACAAATGAGACATACAAGATCCCTGCCACTGTGGGGCTTACATTTTAGTTAGAGAGTGGAGAACAAAATAAACAAGTAAGAATAGGTATGTGACATAATATCAGGTGGTGATGTATACTCTGAGAAAAGACAAAATAAAAAAAGGATAATTAAGGATAAGTCATCTCTATTTTAGATAAAGTGGTCAGGATACTCCTCACTGCCTGATAGCATTTGTCATCCTTTTACTTTCCATTCACCATCTTGTTTGTTTGTTTCATGAGAGGAAAACATTGGGTGAAACAGTTTGCACACAAGGGGTTGTTTTCATCTAAAGGAGCTCTAGATGGGCCAAGGCCTAAATGAGAAGAGATTGGGGAATGTGTGGATATAAATTTCTGACCCATGGGAGTGATGAATTAGCTAGGATGGGGACTGGAAATGAGGGGAATAAACGATATTTTGCTTTCCATTCTATCTGAGGTTGGCTACTATTATGTATATTATTAAAGAAATATGCTTGGTCTTCATCGTGACTATTGAATGAATACTCTGTCTGATGATTTAATTGAACTGCTGGAATTTCCTGTCACTAGGCAGTACTTAGAATGATGCTGATTACTCACAGGCTATGGCAGGAAAGCCGATCTTTTGGCTTAGTGGTCTTAACCCTTTATAGTTTAAGGTAAATAGATGTTCTCTGACTTTGGTGACTATTTTGTAGAAGTTTGACTTGTTATACATATTTTATACATATTTAAATAAACCTGGACTCCTTTTCCTTGGATATTTTCTTCTATTGTTTATAAGATGAGAATCTTTTTTCTTTTGTTTTCTTTTGTGACAGAGACAGAGAGACAGAGAGAGGGACACATAGGGACAGACAGACAGGAAGGGAGAGAGATGAGAAGCATCAATTTTTTGTTGCGACACCTTAGTTGTTCATTGATTGCTTTCTCTTATGTGCCTTGACCCAGAGGCAGTGGGGCTACAGCAGAGAGAGTGACCCCTTGTTCAAGCCAGTGACCTTGGGCTCAAGCTGGTGAGTCTTGCTCAAACCAGATGAGCCCGCACTCAAGCTGGTGACCTTGGGGTTTCGAACCTGGGTCCTCCACATCCCAGTCCAACGCTGTATCCACTGCGCCACTACTGGGTCAGGCAGTATTGTTAACTATAAGATGAGAATCTTATTTCTCCTTGCAAGTGATAGTCTTTTTCATTTTGATAGTTTTCTTTCTCATAGGTATATTATATATACTTATATACACATATAACATATATATTTAAATTCTATACACATACACCCTTAACTCTTGAATCTGGAACTATTTTGATATGTATCATGGTACAGATCCAGGTAACATTGCTCTGCAGTTATTTTAAGAAAAAAGTTTATTAAATGATCTTTCTTTATCTCCTTATTATGGAAGGTTAATTACATATGACATTTTAATAGTTTCATATTATTCTGGACTTTCCATTTCATTCCACTAATCAGTAACACACTGTATTCATTATAATTTCTTTATAATATGCTTAATCTTTTACTCACCCCACATTTTTTCTGTACCAAATACTCTCTAATATTCTATCCTGCTTTATTTTACAAGCTAATAAAAAATTCTATAGTTAAAAATTCCTACTGAGAATTTTAACTGGAATAGCATTATAAGAAGTATTTTAAATCTAAAATAGCAGATATTTGTAAATGTCCTGCTTGATTTTTTTCTTAAAAGTATAAAGACATTGACAGAATGTACACATGCCAAATTCATGATATAGCCTTCATCCAGAGAGGCAACAGGGAGATGGAAGTGGGGAGTAAAACAAAAATATTTTTTTATTTCTTAAAAAATTCATGAAGCATCCAATAAATGGCAAAGTATTAAGAAATGCTTATTCTGAGCAGTAGGTGGCAACATGAATATTTATCTTAGCAATCTTTGTATGCTTGTAAATATTTTAATTTTTCATAATTAAAACAAAAACAGCCTGACCAGTTGGTGGTACAGTGGATAGAGCATCAGACTGGGATGCAGAGGACCCAGGTTTGAAACCTCAAGGTCACCGGCTTGAGTTCAGGCTCATCCAGCTTACGTGTGGGCTCACCAGCTTGAGTGCAGGGTCCCTGGCTTGAGCGTGGAATCATAGACATGATCCCATGATTGCTGGCTTGAGCCCAAAGGTCACTGGCTTGAGCAAGGGGTCACTTGGTCTGCTATAGACCCTGGTCAAGGCATATATCATAAAGCAGTCAATAAACAACTAAATGGGCCTCAACAAAAAATTGATGCTTTTCATCTGTCTCCCTTCCTCTCTGTCTGTTCCCATCTGTCCCTCTCTCTCTCTTTCTCTCTGCCTCTGTCACACACACACAAAACAAACAAACAAACAAACAACAACAAAAAAAACCCACCCAGAGGAAGCGAGATAACCAAAATTGTAAGCCTAATGTGCTATAGCACATTCTATCTGAGAGCTACAAACAGACTGAGGTGGATATAAGATAGACTGTCCTGGGCCCTGGCCAGGTGGCTCAGCGGTACAGCGTCAGCCTAGCATGTGAAGTCCAGGGTTTGATTCCCTATCAGGGCACACAGGAGAAGTACCCATCTGCTTCTCCACCCCTCCCCCTCTCCTTCCTCTCTATCTCTCTCTTCCCCTCCCAAAGCCAAGGCTCCACTGGAGCAAAGTTGGCCCAAGTGCTGAGGATGGCTCTATGGCCTCTGCCTCAGGCACTAGAATGGCTCTGGCTGCAACAGAGCAATGCCCCAGATGGGCAGAGCATCGCCCCCTGGTGGGCATGCCAGGTGGATCCCAGCTGGGTGCATGCGGGAGTCTGTCTGACTGCCTCCCCGCTTCTAACTTCAGAAAAATACAATGACAACAACAACAAATAAAAGATAAACTGTCCTGGTTCAAACCGTAGCTCTGCCACTTACTGGCTTTATAACCCCCAGCAAGTTACTTAACCTGCCCATGCTTCAGTTTCCTCAGGTATAAAAATAGGACAACAATAATAGAAACTTTTTTTAAAAATAAATTTTTATTAATGTTAATGGGATGACATTAATAAATCAGGGTACATATATTTAAAGAAAACATGTCTAGGTTATCTTGTCATTAAATTATGTTGCATACCCCTCGCCTAGAGTCAGATTGTCCTCCGTCACCCTCTATCTAGTTTTCTTTGTGCCCCTCCCCCTCCCCCTAACCCTCTCCCTCCTTCCCTCCCGCGTCCTCCCTCCCCCCACCCCTGGTAACCACCACACTCTTGTCCATGTCTCTTAGTCTCGTTTCTATGTTCCACCAATGTATGGAATCATGTAGTTCTTGTTTTTTTCTGATTTACTTATTTCACTCCATAAAATGTTATCAAGGTCCCACCATTTTCCTGTAAATGATCTGATGTCATCATTTCTTATGGCTGAGTAGTATTCCATAGTGTATATGTGCCACATCTTCTTTATCCAGTAATAGAATTTATTTATTTGCACAATAATAGAAACTTAATAGGGTTATTTTGAGGATCAAATATGTTAAGACATGATCAAATATGTTAAAACACCTAAAACAGTGCTGGTATCTAGTACATACACAGTAAGTTTTAGCTATCAATATTAAATATTACTATTATTACATTTATTATATAGATTGCATTGTTTTATGGCCATTTTAAATTTTACAGAAATGATGTCATAAAAAATATGAAATCATCTGCAACTTACGTGTTTTACACAATCACTATGTGCTCTTTTGCAGGGAAATAGCTCATTCCAAGGCTGGCTTTTCATGGGCAGCCCCCTTCCATCCTTGCCTTGAGAACTCAACACTAGACTTGTCAAGCTACCGAGCAATCTCTTCTCTTGACCTCCTTGGAGATTTCAAGCCCTCTTTGAAAAAAACGGAGGAAACTTCAGTTTATGAGGAGGGGAGCTCCATGGCCTCCATGCCCTACCCGCTGCGCAGCCGTGCCTTCTCTGAGAGCCATATCAGCTTGGAGCCCCAGGGCTCCCGGGCCTGGGGGCAGCATAGGAGGGATCTCTTTACCAAAGTTGATGAAACCCAGTTGGATCCTCTAGGATCCAGGAAGAAGACCTTTCCTCCTCCTCGTCCTCCTCCTCCCAACTGGGAGAAATACAGGCTCTTCCGTGCGGCCCAACAGCAGCAACAGCAGCAGCAACAGCAGCAACCACAGCAGCAAGAGGAGGAGGAAGAAGAGGAGGAAGAAGAGGAAGAAGAAGAGGAAAGGGTAGAAGAGGAGGAAGAGGGGGAGGAGGGAAGAGAGGGAGAGGATTTGCCACCCCAATATTTCAGTTCAGAAACCACAGGTTCCTGTGCTCTCAATACTGAGGAAATCCTGGAGCAGCCGCAACCCCTGGGCTTTGGTCACCTGGAGGTCTCAAGGCAGGGCACACAAAGCATCCCAGCAGAGCAGGAGTCTTTTGCTCTCCATTCCAGTGACTTCCTGCCTCCACTAAGGGGCCACGTGGGATCTCAACCTGAGAAGGTTCAGCCCCCTTGCTATTATGGCATTGGTCAACTTTGGAGGACATCGGAGCGAGAGACCACTGATCCCTCCAAGTAGGTGCTTATGAAAGACATTAGGTTCCCAAAAAAGCAGGTAGCATTAGTTTGAATTCTACCTTCACCATGTACCAGTTGTGTGACCTTGGTCTGTTACCAGCCTCAGTTTTCTCACATGGAAAATGGGCATGATGATACCTATTCCACAGGGTTCTTGTGACAGTGAAATTAATATATGTAAAGAAAATAGCCCAATGTTTAATATATAATAAGTGCTCAGTAAATTATAGTTGTTCATTTTTTTAAAGATTTTATTTATTGATTTTATAGAGAGGAGAAGGGAGACAGTAAGAGAGGAGTAGGAAGCATTAACTTATAGTAGTTGCTTCTCATATGTGCCTTGACCAGACAAGTATGGGGTTTTGTACCAGCAACCTCAACATTCCAGGTCAATGCTTTGTCCACAGCACCACCACAGGTCAGGATAGTTGTTCATGTTCTTATTCTTAAATATCACTATCAAAATATATTTATTATTTTCCAGTTTGTCTTTAAATAAGGTGTGCTTCAGTCCATGAGCCAGAAGGCATTAAATCTTTACTTTTCCCTGAAGCCTGGCTCAGGCCCTTTTCTACCTTTTCTTTTCTTTCTTTTTTCTTTTAATTGAATTTTATTAGGGTGAACATATTTATTCAGGCTTCAGGTGCCCAATTTTACAACATATCTCTGGATACCATATTGTGTCTTCACAACCCGCCACCCAAGTCAACTCTTCGTCACCATTTATCACCCCTATACCTTCCTCTATCTCCCTCTACCCCTGGCAACTGCCACACTATTGTTTGTGTCCATAAGTTTTTTCCTTTTTTTTTTTTTTTACAGAGACAGGGTCAGAGAGAGGGATAGACAGGGACGGACAGACAGTAATGGAGACATGAGAAACATCAATCATTAGTTTTTTGTTGCGCATTGCAACACATTAATTGTTCATTGATTGCTTTCTCATATGTGCCTTGACCACGGGCCTTCAGCAAACCGAGTAACCCCTCGCTGGAGCCAACGACCTTGGGTCCAAGCTAGTGAGCTTTTTGCTGAAACCAGATGAGCCCGCACTCAAGCTGGCGACCTCAGGGTCTCGAATCTGGGTCCTTTACATCCCAGTCCAACACTCTATCCACTGTGCCACCGCCTGGTCAGGCAGTTTTTTTCCTTTTTTTTTTTTTTTTTTTGGTCCTATTTTGCTTTATCTCTCTACCTCCCTTACCCCACCCAGTCCCCTAACAGCTCTCTATATATGAGTCCTTTTCTATTTTGTTTGTTAATTTTTTATTAGATTGCACATACGAATGAAATCATATGATACTTGCCTTTCTCTGACTATCTTATGCTTGCTGTTCAGAATGAGAGACCAGGTCACAGCCTGACCCGCCTTTGTTCTAGTACCTGCCTGGGCTTCTAACACCCTCGCATCAAAATTGTTCCTGGAGTTGGGTACTTTATGCCCTGATCATTCCTTATAAGAGATAAGAATATTCTTTTTCCTCTTTCATGTTCTTCACTACCCACACCCTTGTTTTACCTATCTCTTTGCATTTGCTTCAGCAAGCAACACATGGTAGTTGACAGGGTGTGCTGCCTGGGCATGGAGGCCAAAGCAGTAGTGCAGTCTGGCCGCATGACTGCCGGTGTCTGTTCTTTTAACTGTGCCAATGCTCATATATGTCCCCTTCAGTGCATGGTTGTCCTCTTTGCTTCAAAGCAAAAGAGCTTTGGCTTTTAGCTTTGAAAGTCCTGTGGAAAGCTCAGCCCACTCTCTGCTGGGATTGAAGGTGGGGGACAGGTTTCTATCTAAGTGCTTTCTTTAAATCCCTTTATCAGAAGAACCTGCCTGAGACTTGTTGCTATTAGAAGTACCTTGTTATCATGTCTTTTACTGACAGGCACTTACAGGGCCTGTCTCTCAGACACTGTGGGAATCTCTTATCAGACACCTAGTGGCTGCTTCTCAAATTGTCCATCTAGCTGGGGAGCATTCTTATTGTAATTGAAAACATTATGTGGAAAGTGACTGTGATTGTTACTTATCATAGAAGGGAGAAGGGAAGGTAACCTAGCACATAATATACACTTAATATTTAGAAGAAAGAATAAATAAATGAATGAATGAACATATATTAAGCATTTGCTATGTGCTAGACACTGCTAGTCATTTTATATCCATTAGTTCATTTAATTCTCCAAAGAGCCGTTAAAGGCCATTATAATTTCTACTTGAGAAATGAGAAAACTAAAATTGAACAAAATAAGGGACTGAATAAGTCAGAACTGTACAGCAAAGATTGAAAACCAGATCTGTCTGACTCCCAAATCCATGTTTATTTTGCTATCCTAGTCTCAAAGAGATCTTGTCCTTCTAGTAGGCCAGACCTTTATGAGCCCCTCCCATCTTCTATAGGGCAAAGTGTATGGGCAGTAGTAGTTACAGTACCCCTGTCAGCCTCCTAGTCCTTCTCTTTATGTGCCTTTATTTCTGTTGGCATCTTGGCCAGAGAGAAGGAAATTATGATTAGAGATTTTGTAACTTGTTTCAGAGATTTTTTTAATGACTATGAGATACAAAGGGAAGCATTTGGTTGCATACAACCCTGGTTTGTGGCTGCAAAATGTCAATTTTAGATGCTTCTTTGACTGATGGCAACTTAAGGAACAGCATCATTACCAACATGGCTAATGTTTTTGCTTGCTTACCATGTGCCAAGTATTGTTTTAAGCACTTTCATGTATTGATTGATTTAATTTCCACAACAAACCTATGAAATAGATACCATTAGTCTCCTACATTTTTTTTTTTTTTGTATTTTTGTGAAGCTGGAAACGGGGAGAGACAGTCAGACAGACTCCCGCATGAGCCCGACCGGGATCCACCCGGCACGCCCACCAAGGGGCGATGCTCTGCCCACCAGGGGGCAATGCTCTGCCCCTCCGGGGCGTCGCTCTGTCGCGACCAGAGCCACTCTAGCACCTGGGGCAGAGGCCAAGGAGCCATCCCCAGCGCCCGGGCCATCTTTGCTCCAATGGAGCCTCGCTGCGGGAGGGGAAGAGAGAGACAGAGAGGAAGGAGAGGGGGAGGGGTGGAGAAGCAGATGGGCGCTTCTCCTGTGTGCCCTGGCCGGGAATCGAACCCGGGACTTCTGCACACCAGGCCGACGCTCTACCACTGAGCCAACCGGCCAGGGCTTCTCCTACATTTTTTTAGATGAAAAAGTGAAGCACAGAGAGATGAAGTAACTTGAAGAAAGTTACAGGTAATCTGGCTCACTGTGCCCATTACATCATCCCAGGATCTCTGGAATCCTCAAAAAGAACCTTTTCTAGATCCTCAGAGAGTATAGGGTTCTAACTAGAATGAAGCAACTTTAAGAGTTTGTAAGGGAGAATTATGTTAGGGGCAAATACTCAAAAGAAAGGAAGGAAGGAAGAAAAAGAGAGAGAGAGAGGGAGAGGGAGAGAAGGAGGAAGAAAGGAAAGAAGGAAGGAAGGAAGGAAGGAAGGAAGGAAGGAAGGAAGGAAGGAAGGAAGGAAGGAAGGAAAGAAAAGTCATCCTAACTTCAGCCTAATTAACCCAGATTATCTCTGTAACCCACATACTATTCAGTTACAAAACTCTGGGATTCATTTAGAAGCAGGTTAGTGGAATTATCAAGAATTGCACAAGTCTAATAACACTGACTCAGGTGCAGGTATGTTTGCTTTATGGACTCTGCATTTCCTTTCAGTACTCTATAGAAGAAATCTGATTTTGGTTCCAAAGTCCATTATCAGATTAAGATTGTGTTCTCAGATCTCCCATAACTTCTGCCCTATTAATGGAAATTATGAGGAAAGGAGCCTTCAAAGATAGTACCTATAATATAATGCACTATAATGTGACAGAGGGCTCCATCTGCTAGTAAACTGTGTCTCTAATTAGCACATCCTTTTAAAATTTATTTTTATTTTTTTCAAGTTTTATTGAGATATAACTGACATACAGCCACATCCTAATTTTTAATTCCATACTTTCCTTCAGCACTTTCTGACTCAGAACACTCAAAATATAACCTAAGTCTTTTCTTATAGATAGGAATTCTCTGTCCCATTCATTCATATGCCTTCCAGAATGTTATCTTTTCTCTGCTAACATAGATAAAGTTCAGTCAGAAAATTCTTTACATGCAGGGTTTTATATGATGCCAAGTTGTCCCTTTGGGAGTATAGCATAGTGACTAAAAGCACAGATTCTGGAGTTAGGTCACCTAGGTCTAAATTTCTGTCATTTACTGTCTGGTGACCTTGGGAAAGTTACTTTACATCTCAATGCCTCATGATTCTTATCTGTAAAATGGGTGTCATGAGCATTGAATTTTATATCTGTATCTACAGCCCCCCCCCAATACAAATACACATCTTAGGACAAGTTATAGGACATAGTAAGCATGGTGTGATGTTAGCTAGTAGTGTTCTTTTATCAGTATTATTTGCTTAAAAATGTACTTGTGAAATGAATACCTAGGATGAAGAATGTTGGAATGCTTAAGTTTCTTTTGTGTGATGAATTATAGACAGCATAGCATGAATCAGTAAATAGCTGTAGAGCATTTTAACCATTATTTCTGACCTTTATCTAAGAGCTGCAAATAGCTGCAAACATGAATAATGAGTTTCTCTTATTTTTCCTTTCAAAAAGCTAGAGGTTAGCAAAGAGGCAGTGACGCAGACAGGTGGAAGGTGGGGGTAGCTGGTAGGCAACAAGAATGAAGAGGGGTTGGGCCTTGGCCTTGCATAAATTGTGGGTGGAATTATATGCACCTCTGTCCCTGAAGCCTGACACTGAAGAATTCTTTTTTGTTTGTTTTCTTTCTCATGCCAGACCAGAAGCATTGATGGCAGAAGACTCCAAACCGAAGCCAGCATGGAGCCAGAGCTACTTCTTTCCTGAAGAGCAGTTCTCTTTCATGGGCTGGGGCTCCGAGAAGCAGCACTTCAGCCCTGTGGGCTTCAGTGAACCCAAGACAACAGGGTCTGCTGCTACACTTGTCAAGCCCCTGGGTGCCACTGGTTCAATTGTCCCCCCATTTTATTCTGCAACTATGGAGGAAGCTGGGGCCATTGGGGATATAACAGAAGTGAAGAGATACTATTCCATCTCAGGCCGAAAGTCTGCTCCATAGCAGGCAGTCTTAGAAGATCTCATGAGAGAAGTGGTAGGCTGTAACAAGTCCCTGGCAGGGGTGCTAATCTTAGCCTCCAACATGGTGACTGCTGCTGAGGTCATGGGTGACCTTTTTGCTGCAGGAGATCTGCAGTGGAAGGGCTATTTCAAGCAGGAGTTGTACCACTGGGAAAGAAGAAATAATTATAGTGTCTAGGAAAGCCACAGGGTTCCTTTGTAAGCAAGCAGACTAGATAGAGCTTGGGTAGGCGGGGCCCAGGATAGGTCCGAGAGAAGCCAACAAGCTTAGATGACAAATGGCTAACTTCTCAGATACATTCCTACTTCTAGTCCCTCCCTTGGGATCCATATACTGGCGTCATGAACTAAGGGGCCTGTCAGTTTTTCTGGATTTTAGTGGGGTGTCAATGAACAAACCAAATTATTTCAATAGAAGTCCCTGTAGCTGCAGAAGTCAGGGACAAGGAAATAGTTTTTTAGCTTCTTAAAATTGGCCTTGACTTGGCTTCTAAATAACCTTTATATGGTCTGTTTACATTTGAACAGTACTTCCTGGCCCAGTATTTCCTTATTTTACAACTCCTTGGTGAAGCAGGGTCCTATTGTATTACAAATAGGGAAACTAAGAAGCAGAAAAGTCAGCATCCTCTCAAAAGAGGTGCTCAAATGGTCATTCTTTGTTCCCACAGACAAGAATTTCTGCACTTCTCACCTCCTCAGGGGGGCCCAGGGATCCCTACCTCTTACTCAGCTTATTACAATATTTCTGTGGCCAAAGCAGAGCTGTTGAACAAGTTGAAAGACCAACCTGAAATGGCAGAGATTGCCCTAGGAGAGGAGGAAGTTGACCATGAACTGGCTCAAAAAAAGGTGAATTTTTTTCATATGCCTTAGAGATTTTCAGTATTTAGCTTGAGTGTCTGAAGGTTGCTCTGCCCTATAGGCTCTTTAGATAATCTTGGTACATTTCTGTATTTTCAGTGTAGAAATCAAATAGCTTCTCTGGGTTTCTCACAAATGCCACTCCAATCTCTTTTCCAATCTGATCAATGACAGTAATTATGGTAGTGGTAATCATAATCATCAATGCAGTGTCTTTCTAGTCCTTAAAACAACTCTACAAGGTAGACATCACTATCCTCTTTTTCCAAGTTGAAAGGACTAAGTTGCCCAGGGTTACAGAGTAGATGGTAGATCCAGGACTTGAAGTCAAAATTGTCTGACTTTTTATTGGCTATCCTCTGAAAGAAGCCAGCCTTGTTAATTAACTTGCTACCCAGGGCACAATCAGAGTTTTTGCCAGTGAGCTCTAACCAGTGGCAATCATTGATTGTATTTTCTGTGTAACTTTCTGGGAGAGAGAACAGACTGACTTAAAAAGAAAAGGCGGAATTATAAACTGGTAAACTTTAGTATTTATTTGCAAAGATACTCAGTAATCACTTTAAAATATTAACTAGATAAATGGATATATCATTGTTGTTCCAAAAGCCCCCCTTTTCTTCCTCTAAGTACCACTAGCCCGGTTGCCTAATCAGATTCCTGGAATCATTCTGCCCTCCCTGCACTTAGCCATTTTATTTCAAAAGCAATTGAGTTTCCATGGCAACCTCAAAGGCCCCAATTTAGCACTCTGTGAACATCTGAACTCAATATAAATTAGTCATCTGCCCATATTTCTTATTCAGGATATGACCTGTAGGAAAGCTTAAGGCCATTTATAAGAGATCCATCCACCACTTTCCAATCTGAAACAAAATGTCAGGGAAAGAATTGGCAGCATGGTGGTATCAAAGTTTTATTGATTCAGATGCCTGCTTCTTTGAATTTCATGTTCCCTGATCATGGCAAGGCTGTTCCTTGACATACTCAGGACCTTTTTATTAGGAGCAAACCTGATAAAAAGTCTGACCAGACAAAGAGAGAAATTATCAGAAATGCTAAAGCACAGAATAATAGACAGTGATTTAAAGTGATTGTGGGTGGGCTGGAGCAGTTTTTGTCTCTGAGGAAGATAAGTGAGGAGTGACACTGATCTGTAATGTACCAGAAAAGCAGCTCAGCTCTAGCTGGGTCTGTGATGATTCCACAGCTCTATTCACTACACTTTCCCCAGGGTTGAAGTTCAGGTTCCAAAGCCCAAGTGCTAAGAAATAAAGGGCTGTCTCGACTTTCATCCTGGAAGATCTATGAAACCTAAGAGCTGGGGTAGGTAGGTGATTTTCCAGGTTGATCATTTGGCTCCCAGCACCCCCCATCCCTGGCATTGAGTTTTATTTGGGAGAGAAGAGGGTAGGGATATAACTTGAAGTCTCTTGGCTTCTAATTGTGTTGCCACATTCATATCATTGGTCCCTCGTTCCCATTGGGTTTTGGAATATTCTTTAAATGTAAACCTATTACACTTCAGACTAATATCATGGTGATCTGAATTTTTACCAGTTCTGAAATATGACAACAGACATTGAACCCAGAGTAGGCTCTCTTGGTCTTGGTCACCTTGGATATCATTAAATAATCTACTACAAGGGAACTACAAGCTCTGGTCCTAGGGTGCCTGGACAGGAATAATAATAAAACAAACATTGACACATACTTCTTATATACAAGATCTATTCTAAGCACATAACATGTATTAAACTCATTTAATTCTCATAACTACATTATAAGGTAGGTACTATTGTCATCCCATATTTTAAATAAAAATTTAAAGCACAGAGAATTTGACTTATTTGCTCAAGGTCACTCTACTACTTAGTGGCAGAGGTGGGGTTCAAACCGAAACCCAGATAGTAGTAGTAGTATTGGTCGTAATAGTAGTAATACCCAGGTAATAGTAATAAGAACAAAAGTAGCAGCAGCAGCATTAGTGAGCATGTATTAGTGCTTAATGTGCTGAACACATTACTAAGTATTTTACATCTATGATTTCATTTAACCTCACAAAATTGAGAAGCAGGAGGAGAGGACACATTTTTCTGATTTACAGATGAGGAAACAGAAGTCCCAACAGGACTGGGTATCTCACCCAACGTCACACAGTTTGAGGAGGTAGGATTGAAATCCAGGCACCTCTGACTGCAAAACTGCACTCTACCACACCACCTCCCTATGAGTGCAGTCCCAGAACTGGTTATATCTATAGGGAAGACAAATCAGAGGACAGAGGCAGTGCTTGCCTCAAGAAACTTACAATCAATAGCAGGTGAGGGATCAGGTGTACACACATAAAACAGAAAGAGTACAACTTCAAATTACGCTGTTGGCATTTTTTTATAAACCAATTTTATTTTATTTTTTTTTACAGAGACAGAGAGTTAGAGAGAGGGATAGATAGGGACAGACAGACAGACAGAAACGGAGAGAGATGAGAAGCATCAATCATCAGTTTTTCGTTGCGACACCTTAGTTGTTCATTGATTGCTTTCTCATATGTGCCTTGACCGTGGGCCTTCAGCAGACCGAGTAACCCCTTGCTTGAGCCAGTGACCTTGGGTCCAAGCTGGTGAGCTTTTGCTCAAACCAGATGAGCCCATGCTCAAGCTGGCAACCTCGGGGTCTCGAACCTGGGTCCTCCGCATCCCAGTCTGACGCTCTATCCACTGCACCACCGCCTGGTCAGGTACTATTGGCTTTTAATTCTAAAAGACTGAGGAGTTCAGAAAAGAAAAAAAGACCAATGACAGAAAGAGTTATAGGGGGAGGGGCTTTCAGTAGCAGGAGTTGGGGCAAAGCTGACTGAAGAAAGAATGGGACTAGACAAAGTGAAGGAAGAGATAAAGAGCAGGAAGAACTGCATAAGCAAATCAGGAACACAGAATTAGTGTTATGAACACAGAGTAGAATGAGGAGCTAATCCTGAAAGATTCTTAGGAGTGAGATTAGAATGGCAAAGTGGAACCAAACTGAACAACATCACCTAAGGTCACACAGCTAGGAACAGTCTTTGCAACTCCAGAACTCAGACTATTTTCCAAAAGGCCTCAGAAGCTAAACTGAGAGAATAAAGATGTACCACAATGCCAAGAACACTGGAGGTACTTAAATGAATAGAAGGAGAATAATGAAAAAATAGGCAAATATTTGATGACAATGCTTTTTCAATCTATGATCTCACAAGCATTCCAGTTCCTGTTTATTAGTCTCAGCAAGTATTTATTTTTATTTATTATTGAATTTATTTGAGTGACATTGGTTAATAAAATTATATATGATTCAAGTGTACAATTCAATAATACATCATCTGTATATTATAGTGTGTGTTCACCACCCAATGTCAAGTATCCTTTTGTCATCATTTATCCTCCATTTACCTTCTTCTACCTCCCCACACCCTTTCCCTCTGGCTATAGCCACATTACTGTCTGTGTGTATGAAGTTTTTTATATTTTTTTTTTGCTTAATCCCTTTACCTTTTTCACCCAAGCCCCCCCTAGTCTCCTGCCCTCTGACAGCTATCAGTCTGTTCTCTAAGAGTCTGTTTCTATTTTGTTTTTTTGTTTATTTTGTTCATTAGACTCCACATATAAGTGAAAATCATATGGTATTTTTCTTTCTTTGACTGGTTTATTTCACTAAGCATAATATTCTCCAGGTCTATCCATGCTGTTGCAAAAGGTAAGTTTTCTTTCTTTTTTACAGTTGAGTAGTAGTGCATTGTGTAAATGTACCACAGCTTTTTTTATCTACTCATCTACTGATGGACACTTGGGCTGTTTCCAGATCTTGGCTATTGAAAATAATGCTTCAAGGAATGTAGTGGTGAATATTCTATTTCTTTTTAAAAAAGATTTTTTTTAGAAAATTAAATTTAAAGTGATGTATGACATAATCAACAGTTCAGATATTATAGAAATGTTCACCTGAAACCTATACTTTTTCTTTTTCTTGTTTAATTTTTTTTTTAATTTTTCTGAAGCTGGAAACGGGGAGAGACAGTCAGACAGACTCCCGCATGCGCCCGACCAGGATCCACCCGGCACGCCCACCAGGGGGCGACGCTCTGCCCCTCCAGGCGTCGCTCTGTTGCGACCAGAGCCACTCTAGCACCTGGGGCAGAGGCCAAGGAGCCATCCCCAGCGCCCAGGCCATCCTTGCTCCAATGGAGCCTCGCTGCGGGAAGGGAAGAGAGAGAGAGGAAGGAGAGGGGGAGGGGTGGAGAAGCAGATGGGCGCTTCTCCTGTGTGCCCTGGCCGGGAATCGAACCCGGGACCCCTGCACACCAGGCCGATGCTCTACCACTGAGCCAACCGGCCAGGGCCTTTAATTTTATTTTTTAAAAAATAACTTTAACAGGGTGACATTGATTAATTAGAAAACATAGGTTTCAGGTAAACATTTCTATAACATTTGAACTGTTGATTATGTTGTATACCCATAGCCCAAAGTCAAATAATTTTCCATCACCGTATATTTGTATTTCTTTACACCCTTCTTCCAACACCTCCCCAAAATCGCCCTTTCCTGGTAACCACTTTACTTTTACCTATGTCCATAAGTCTCAGTTTTATATTCCACCTATGTGTGAGATCATATAGTTCTTAGCTGTTTTGAATTTATTTATTTCATTCAGTATAATGTTCTCAAGTTTCATCCACATTGTCATAAATGGCAATAGGTAATTTCTTATGGCTGAGTAGTATTCCATTGAATATATGTACCACATCTTTATCCAATCCTCTATCAAGACATTTTGGTTGTTTCCATGTCTTGGCCACTGTGAATAATGCTGTGATGAACATGGGGGTGCATGTTTCTTTATGTACCAATGTGTTTGAGTTTTTGGGTAGATACCCAGTAGAGGGATTGCTGGGTCATATGGTAGTTCTGTTCTTAATTTTTTGATGAACCACCGTATTTTTTTTCCATAATGGTTGTACTAGTTTAAATTGCCACCAGCAGTGAATGAGGGCTCCTTTTTTTCTCCACAGCCTCCCCAACACTTATTACCTCTCGTTGATAATAGCCAATATAACAGGTGTGAGACGGTATCTTACTGTAGTTTTGATTTGCATTTCTCCAACAGCTAGTGAAGATGAGCATTTTTTCATATATCTGTTACCCGTTTGTATATCTTCTTGGGAGAAGTGTCTGTTCAGGTCCTCTTCCCATTTGAATTAGTGCTTTGGGTTTCTTAGGATATATTCCCAGGAGTAGAATCACTGGGTCAAAAGGTAGTTTCATTTTTAATTTTTTTAGGTAACTCCATAGTGTTTTGCACAGTAGCTACACCAATCTTCATTCTCACCAACAGTGCATGAGGGCTTCTTTTTCTCCACATCTTTTCCAACACTTGTTGTTTGTTGATTTACTTATGGTAGCCATTCTGATAGGTGTGAAGTAATACCTCATTGTGGTTTTAATTTGCACTTCTCTGATTATTGATGTTGAACATCTTTTCATATGTCTATTGGCCATTTGTATGTACTCTTTGGAGAAGTATCTATTAAGGGTCTTTGCCCATTTTTAAAATTTATTTTTAATTGAATATATTGAAGTATAGTTTCAGGTGTGACACTCAATAAAACATCATCTGCACACTGCATCATGTGTCCATTGCCAAGAAAACTCTTCTTTATCTCTATTTCCCCCCATTTTGCCCATTTTCACCTATCCCCTAACCCCCTTTCCCTCTGGCTATCACCACATTGTTGTCTGTGTCTCTGTGTCTACCTGTTATGTATATGTTGTATGTATGTATATAAATACACACAAACATATATATAATTTTTTTTACTTAATCCCTTATGGATTGTTTGTTTTTTAGTGTTGAGCTGTCTGAGTTCTTTGTAAATTTTGGATATTAACCCCTTATCAGATGTATCATTGGTGAATTTGTTATCTCATTCAGTGGGTTGTCTTTTCATTTTGTTGATGGTTTCTTCTATTGTGCGAAAACTTTAGTTTGATGTAGTTCCATTTGTTTATTTTTTCTTTTGTTTCCCTTGTCCAATAGGATACTGTATATCAGAAAAAATATTGCTATGAGAAATGTCTGAGTTTTTACTGCCTGTATTGTCTTCTAGGATTTTTATGGTTTTGAGTCTGACATTTGAATCTTTAATTCACTTTGAATTTATTCTTGTGTATAATGTAAGAAGGTGGTCTGGTTTCATTTTTTTCAGCAAATATTTTTTTGAGAGAGAGGAAGGGGAAAAGGGGGGGAGAAAGGGGGAGAGAGAAAGAGAATCATCAACTCATTGTTTCACTTAGTTGTACCATTGATTGCCTCTCATATGTGCCATGGCTGGGCTCAAACCAGCGATCTCAGGGATGAGCTGGCACCCTCAGGGTCAAGCCCTGACCAGGGCTTTAATTGGCACCTGTGGGATTGAGTTGGCAACCCTGGGCTTGATCCAGCAACCCTGAGCTCGAGCCAGTGATCCTGGGATCAAATTGGCAACCTCACCACTGTGGGAAGACACTATATCCACTACACCACTGGACAGACACTCAGCAAGTTTTGATTAAGTTACATTTGTTATTAGCCCATGGGTACCACTTTCTCTAGTGCCAAAAAGTTTGGTGGTGACAGGGAGTCTAAGAGATGAAAGACAAGTTACCTGTCCTGAAACCTGGAATTGCTAGTGACTTGCTCAGGTATCTTTTCTTTCAAGTGACTAGGGTCAAATCTACTATCTGTTACTAGGATCCCAAAACATAGGTTACAAGAACAGGTCAGTTTCTGTCAGTACCCATCCTTATCCTTTGCCTTCTCTTCTTTGTTTCTCCTAGATACAGCTTATTGAAAGCATTGGCAGAAAACTTTCTGTCCTGCGGGAGGCCCAGAGAGGATTGCTGGAGGACATCAATGCCAATGCTGCCCTTGGGGAGGAAGTGGAAGCTAACCTAAAAGCTGTCTGCAAATCCAATGAGTTTGAAAAATACCGTTTGTTTATTGGGGACCTAGACAAAGTGGTTAACCTGTTGCTGTCACTTTCTGGACGACTGGCCCGGGTAGAAAATGCTCTCAACAGCATTGATTCAGAGGCTGACCAGGAGAAGGTAGTGTTGAAGTCTCTGTGGATGAAGGAAAATGCCATCTATTTCTTTTGGGGGCTTCCTTTTTCAAGTTTGGCTAGTCTGGAGGGCAGTAGAGTATAGTATTTAAGAGTGTGAGCACTGGCTTTTAAATGCCTTGAAATTCTGGCTGTATCACTAATTAGTTGTGTGACTCTAAGTGACTTACTTGACCTCACTCTGTCTCAATCTCTTAAAAATGGGGTGACCACACTATCTATTACATAAGGTATGAGAGTTAAATTAGATAACCCATGTTAATGTTCTAACACAGGGCTTGGAACTGGGTAAACACTGACTCAGTACTAGCTGCCAGTAATAGTAGTAGAAGTAGCAGCAGCAGTAATTATACCTCTCTCTCTCTCTTTCTCTTCATCTCTCTGTCTCCTTAGAAGGAGATGTCTCACCAAGTACTTGAGATTGGGAAGCTGTCATTTCCATAGGTTAGGTCACTCTTAATACATTCATGAACCAAAACTGCATTGCATTTACCCATGAAAGTCGTCAGACACAAATTTGAATCCACAATAAGACACACATGTGCATGTGCCTACCCACATGCCTACATACATGCACACATATATACCCATGAAGATACACAAACAATTTTGAAAACATTGTCAAAGTGATGCTTGTTCACCAGATAGAAGGGGCCTGAGCTGGCTTTGTCAGAGCCTTCCCCTACTCCTACCTCAGTAGTGGTCCACTAATTAAAGATAGCTGAGACACACAAAAAAGTGATTGTACATCCCCATGGCCAGAATTGCTGTCATGTATATCATCCCCCTACTACAAAAGAGAAAGGCTTTTGTTGCATGAAGGTGGACTTTAGAGCAGGAAATTTAGGATTGATAAGTTAGCAGAGTAGATAGTTGCTTTGTGGAAGCACACTAGTAGAGAACTGGGTTAGACAGATGACTGGTAGTTGGAATGGCCAGCCCTTAATTTGTCTTCTGCTTTTCCAGTTGCTGCTGATAGAAAAGAAGCAGCAGCTGACAGGGCAGTTGACAGATGCCAAGGAGCTGAAGGAGCACGTGGACCGACGGGAGAAGTTGGTGTTTGGCATGGTCTCTCGCTACCTGCCTCAAGACCAGCTCCAAGATTATCAGCACTTTGTGAAGATGAAATCTGCTCTCATCATTGAACAGCGAGAGCTTGAAGAGAAGATCAAGCTTGGGGAAGAGCAGCTCAAATGTCTCAGGGAGAGCCTACTCCTGGGGCCCAGCAATTTCTAATTCTACCAGCAGACTGCCCACATCATCTTTGCACAGTCACAATGGAAAGTGCTTTCAATCTTTGTTAGCAGTTTGTTAGCAAATAGATAGCAATTAGTTAGCAATTTGTTCCATATTCTCTACCTTGATGTCTCTTACTGCCCCTTATCTAGCAGTGCAACCAACTGGGAGACTGGGGAGGCCTCAAGCTTCTACCCTAGGTAGTAGAAGCAAGAAATAGAAGCTGTAGCAGAGTGTGATCATACAACCACACTCTCTTTTCCACAGTTTGCACAGCAAGCACTCACCACACACAGAACCAACAAAGTGCCTTTATTCTTCTTTGTACTGACACATCAGAGACATCATATACTCATTACCCACCCACACAATAATCAGCTTCTCAAGGCTCTGAGAGAAGCTGCTGATGTGGCTCCAGTCTGCCCCAAGATTTGTGGCCCAGCCATTTCCCACAGAGCTCTTGCTGTCTTGAGGGCATTTACCTACTGGAATTTTGGGGCCTCACTCAAGTTTTGCAGTGGGAAGCAGAGAAGGAGGAATTATACTTAACAGAATGTGAGGAAAGGTTTGGGATCCCCAAATGCCCTGCCAGGAGAAACTACACTTAATCAAATTGGATCCATCTCCACCTTCCCCAACACCTACATGAAGGGGAAGAGGACTACTCTCAGCCCTAGCTAGTATGGCCCTTCTCCTGACCTAAGACTTTGGGCCTACTACTTCCTGTTTTATCTTGCCTTGGAATTGCTGGGTATTACAGGTGCCTACCCTAAGGGCTTTATACTATGGGCCATGAATAGCTCTGCTAAAGCTGACTTCTACATACATATTTCCTTATTGGAAGAGAAGGGGCTCTTATTGTTATATTTTAAATGGCCTTTTGATTTTATTTATTTTTATGTTTTATTGTGTTTTCTTTTTAATTCTTTTTTCAACTAATAAGTCGAGAAGAGGGGAGTTAGAAAGGGAAAAGTTAGCTCAGAAGGAAAATATTTTTCACAGAACAGCCTGAATTCACCATGGCTAGGTAAGCAGGTGCCAAGGCCTTGAATTATTATTCTCACCACAGCTAACAAGTCTCTAAGAAAGAAGTTCTCACCTTGAACTCAGAGCTTCCCCACTGGCCTGGCCCTATACTTCCTTTGAAGTATGGATAACCATGAGCTCAGCATTCCTCACCAGTGTTCAATTTTTTATTACTTATTTTTTTTTGAAACCAAAGAAATCTGAAATTTACCAAGGTCTACCTGTTTCTCTACAGTCTCTAAACTAAGGAAAGGGGAGAGGTGAGTTCAAGAGGAGCTCCTTTATCTAATTGCTTTCTCAGCCTGTGGCCTGGCTCAGGGAACCAAACTTCATGGGAGCTGAAGGCTCCAGCCAGGGCCAGCCCCTGCCCCCTACCCCCAAGCAAATTATGATTCAACCAGAATCTGAGGCAGACACACAACTGATGCTGCTGCTCTTGCCTACAGTGGTAGGCAAACTCATTAGTCAACAGAGCCAAATATCAACAGTACAACAAGTGAAATTTCTTTTGAGAGCCAAATTTTTTAAACTTCAACTGTATAGGTAGGTACATTCCTTAACGAGGTAGCACCTGTACATGGTATTTTGTGGAAGAGCCACACTCAAGTGGCCAAAGAGCCGCATGTGGCTCGCAAGCTGCAGTTTGCTGGCCATTGGTTGGCCCTGACACCAGATAGCCAATTTCTATCCTGGAAAAGCCCTCACGTAGGCAATGGCAGGGAGGGAGTTGTGGCCAAACTCTGTCCTGCTATACAGCTCAATTCCTTATTCTTTTTTGTAACTGGGGCCTGTGCATATTGCACAGCCTTGGCCAGCAAGCTCTAGCATCTGTTCTAGTTACTGCTGAGTTCCTAGCTGTCCTTGGAGGTTAACTGAAGCAGCAGGGGTGCCTCATTCAACCAAAAAGATTTGCCAAGGAACTTTGCTGCTGCTACAAATACTGGTTCTTAACTTCCATTTCCTCCTCATTGTGTTTAGAAACAATGGAAAATCTTGGCCAGCAGTGTGTCCTGATCGGGGTGGAGGAGTGGTGGGGAGCTGGGTATGCTCTTAATACAATGCTGCTGTCAGAACTACTGTTAAAATGTTACCCTGTCATTCTCCCCCAAGTGGAGAATTCTACTTCGTTCAGGAAGGCTAGGCTTACCCAAGCCAAGGTTCAGGAAGGTGGGAGCGTGCTTTGAATACAGCTTGTGGCTGCCATCTTTAAAAAATAAACAAGCAAACAAACAAACAACAAAAAAAACAGGCTCTAAGAAAATGGGAAAGTTGAGATGTCCTGTATTGAGGAGATGAGATAAATTTAGCCCATCATTATGAAATTTTATGTGTGTGCATGTGTGGCTAGAATAGCTGTTTGGAAATATAGGCCCAGGGAAAAGAGTGGTCATTCACTGAGACACTATGGCCATAGTCTCAATTTTTCTACTCAGCAATAGATTGGTTGTACCTATGTTTTATCACACTAAAAGTACTGTCAACTCTGTTATTTTTGTCTCTCATCCCACTTTAAATTATTTTAGATTTGGAATCAGAACACACAAGGATGCTCTTTTGCACACAGAGGGACAGTTTCCAAAGATCTTAATAAAATAACCTAAAATTACATTAAGCAGTGAAGTTTGGCAGACAAAGGTGAACTGCTTAACAGGCACTGATGCCCATCACTGCTGACATGGCAGTCCCATTGTTAATGATAGTGCTGCAAAGCTGTTACTATAACTTGAGATATAGAGTCTGTTCTCCATTCTTAGTTCCTGGGCATTTCCCTCCACAAAAGCCTTCCAAGGGATAGCAGTTTGCAAAGAAGGCCAAGGGATTTCCACAAAGACAGTTATTGGTCTTGACGTCTACCTTCTTCCTTCAAATACTCATACAGACCCCAGTGAGTAATAGGTAAGTACTGTGGTTGATTCATAAAGAGAAACCAGTACAAGAGCTACTATAACATGTCCCTTTTAACTCTCCAGTCCTAGGGCTCTGGGGAATTGAGTCTCTTTGAATCCTACTATCCACAGACTCAGCAAGGATAAAATAGTAAGTGTTCAACTGAAATCCAAGGGAAAGAGACAGAGACACTGAAAGTAAAGTCCTGGCAAGGGAGAGACTGCAAGAGAGGTACAGAGAGGGTGAAAAGATGAAAGGCCTCTTTCGACGCCAGTTTCAGGTTCTATTTTACATTTGACCTCATGTGCCAAAAAGCTGCCCATGGGCACTATAGCCACAACCTTAACCCCAGCCTCCCAAAAGGCACTGTTCTGCCAATAGGTTTCAGATGAAGGAAGCTGGGCACATTTCTGGCCATTTCCTCGTGTCTAGAGCGTGATGACTCCCACTGTGTTTGCCAAAGGAATTATCTATGCCAATAATATTTCTGTAACAGCATATTATACTCTTTGAAGATTAGTAGATCTTTAGAGGGGGGTGGGACAGGGGGCAATTTCTATAAATAACCAGTGTTTGTTGTACAACTGTTGGGGACATCTATCCCATGGGGGTAATTTCTATAGATAAAGAACCATTGCTTGTTGTACAACTGTTGGGGGTCATCTATCTCATGTGAAGCTATTATTTTTCTGAGTCTTATTGTTTCTGAATTTGTGTCCTCCACCACTCCCTTCTTGGCTGACATTGATATGCCTACCAGATTGTCATCAAGGGTCATACTTCAATAAAAGGTGCTAAGGACAAAATAATCCATATATATATACATAATATTATGTGTTTGGATTAAGATTATGGAAATCCCCTAATATCCTGCTAAAAATTACTGGAAAGGAATTTGGTAACCTATACATAGTTTTTCATAGGTAACCAGATGACCAAAGACTTACCCACATTTCTAAACCCTTAACCTGGTCCCTCAGGGATATCATTGGTGCTATATCAATCATTATCCCCAGTAAAATAACTTAGAATTTAAGAAGAGTTAACAATAGTTGTAACATCAAGTGTAGACCTCAGCAGTATATAAATAGAGTTCAGTTATGAAGTCTATCCTTATCAGAAGTGAGCCACCTTCTAGACCTCCTCCAATCTTGAGTTCTACAAGTATCATCATCCTTCTACCTGATATTCCAGTCTTATACTCTCACTCTTAGCAACCTGGAAAGCAAGGTCCTTGCTGACCAGCTCTCCAAGATAACCTCAAGGTTTAGACCCAAATGCACCCCAGGAAGCTCTGCTGACCTGAAAAGCATAATTTTTTTCTTAATCCATTACATTGTTCATGTCCCAACTTATTTCTATTTTAGATATCCAGTGCAGTAGAGTGGAAAGAGCCCAGCTTTGACATTAGAATAACTGTGTTCAAATATTCATTCTGTCACTTAGTCCGTGAACTTGGTTATTTGCTCAACTTCTGAATACACTCTTTATTATATAAATGGGAACAGTAATATATATCTTGCAAGGTTGTTGTGGCTTGAAAATGATATCTACAAGTTATTAGAACAGAATCCCAGGCTTCACCCCAAACCCACTGACAAAAAATCTGCATTTTAATTAGATTTCTAGGAGATTCATATATATATAAAAGATTGAGAAGCTCTAACCTATCCAAACATGTTCACTACACAGTAACTATAGTAACTACGCATTAGTCCTGACTTACTCAATTCATTCCTTCCAAATCCTAGATATATTCTTGCTCTTCTCATACTGCCCTCCTAAATGAATTCAGCACAGTTGTATGAGACAAAGTAGATCTCTAAAATCACTTGAATTTCTATACACTAGCAATGAATAACCAAAAAAATTGTGAAAACAGTTCCATTTACAATAGCGTCAACTTAATCAAATACTTAGGAATGCATTGGACAAAAGATGAACAAGTACACTGAAAACTACAAAACACTGTTAAAAGAAAAATTTAAATCTAAGTGTAAAAACACTCCCATGTTTATAGATAGGAAGACTTAATATTGTTTAAATGATAATACTCTCCAAATTGATCTAGAGAGTCAATGCACTCCTACGAGAATCCTACCTACCTGGCTTCTTTTCATAAACTGAGGAATAAAACCTGAAATTCACATGTAATTGCAAAGAACCCAGAATAGTTAAAACAATCTCTAAAAAGAACAAAGCTGGAGGACTCAAACTATAAAACTACAGTAATCAAGACAGTGTGTGGTACAAGCACAAGGATAGACACATAAATAAATTGAATAGTATTGAGAGTACAGAAATAAACACATTTATGGTCAGTTAATTTTTTATATGGGTAGCAAGACAATAAAATGGAGAAAGAATCATTTTTCAACAAATTATGCAGGGACAACTGCAGATCCACATGGAAAAGAATGAAGTTGGACCTCATCCTTACACCATACACAAAAATTAACTTGAAATGGATTATAAATCTAAATGTAAGAGTTAACATTACAAAACTTTTAGAAGAAACCATAGTAGTAAATCTTCCTGACATTGGGTTAAGCAATGATTATTTAGAACTCCAAAAGCACAAGTGACAAAAGAAAATATAAATAAATTAAAGTGCATCAAAATTAAAAACTTTTGCGCTGAAAAAATACCATCAATAAAGTAGATACATAATCCACATAATTGGAAAAATATTTGCATATCATATATCTAATATTGAACCTTTATTCAAAATAACTATTGCAACTCAGTAATAAAAATAAATGATTAAAATGGTCAAAGGATTAAAATAGACATTTCTCCAAAGACTCTATGCAAATGGCCAATAAGTACAGGAAAGATGCTCAACATTAAGGACATACAAATCAAAACCACAATGAGAAACCACCTCATACCCACTATGATAGCTATAATAAAAAAGACAAACAATAACAAGTGTTAGTGAGGATATGGATAAATTGAAACACTCAACATTGCTGGTGGGAATGTCAAATAATGTGGACACAATGGAAAACAATTTGGCAGTTCCTTAAAATGTTAAACGGAGTGTTCCCATGACTTAGAACTCTACTCCTAGGCATACATACCTAAGAGAACTGAAAACAGGCATTCAAACAAAAACATGTACATGAATGTTAAAAGCAGTCTTATTCATAATAATCAAAATGGGGAAAAAACTAAATTTTTATCAACTGAGGAATGGATAAACAAATTTTGGAATATCCATACAGTAAGATATTATTCAGCCATCAGAAGAAATGAAGTACTAACACATGCTACAACATAGTTGAATCTTTTTTTTTTTTTTACAGAGACAGATTCAGAGAGGGATAGATAGGGACAGACAGACAGGAACGGAGAGAGATGAGAAGCATCAATCATCAGTTTTTCTTTGTGACACCATAGTTGTTCATTGATTGCTTTCTCATATGTGCCTTGACCATGGGCCTTCAGCAGACCGAGTAACCCCTTGCTCGAGCCAGCGACCTTGGGTCCAAGCTGGTGAGCTTTTTTTGCTCAAACCAGATAAGCCTGCGCTCAAGCTGGAGACCTTGGGGTCTTGAACCTGGGTCTTCTGCATCCCAGTCCGATGCTCTATCCACTGCGCCATCACCTGGTCAGGCAGTTGAATCTTGAAAACATTATGTTAAGTGAAACCAGTCATAAAAGATCACATATCAAATGAGTCCATTAATATAAATGTCTAGAATAAGCAAATCTATAAAGGCAGAAAGCAGGTTAATGGTAGCCAAAGCCTAGAGGTCTTGGAGGAATGACTACTAATGGACATGAGGTTTATTTAGGGGGTGAGAAAAATATTAAAATTACATTGTCATCATGGTTGCCCAAGTCTGAATATATAATAAATCATTGAATTGTACACTTTAAATGAATAAGCTGTGTGGTATATATGAATTATTTCTCAATAAAGTTGTTTTTAAAATAACCTTTTTATGTCCATCAGTCTCATTCTTATTGACAAAAATCTGAATTGATGGTAAGCATGTAGTTCATGCCTGAGCCCAAAGGGTACAATATTTATACCATTTAAATTTGAGGAGGGAACTTGTCATAATGTTATTCTCCTTGCAGATCCAGTAATATAAGGAGTAACAATTGTCTCAGCTATGTCTCAGGACTTTGCCAGAAATAGTATGATGGAACCTACTGTAGAGGAAGAACAATCTTTCTAGGCAGGTCATATGGTAGAGAGTTTAAAAACTTCAGCTCTTTAGACAAATCAACCATATTTCAGATCCTGACTCCACTATTACCTTTATAAGTTACTGAACCTTCATCTCTAAAAGGGGGTTAACAAAAGCACCACCTCCAAATATTATGAATATTAAATGAGATAATCCATATGAAGCACTTAAAACACAGCCTACCATACAGTAAGTATTCAATAAATGTTAGCTTCTGGATTTATTACTTTTATTGGGGTGAGATTGAAGCAAAACAATATAAGAAAAAGTAAGTTACCCTCAGCTTTAGAACCAGACAGCTCTGTTAATGTGACCTTGAGAAGTCACTGCATTTACCAAGCCTTAGCTCCTCTTTAACAATGAGGATAATAATCTTTCTATAAGGAGGCAGTTTAAAGCCTGCACAATGGAACCCACACCACCTGGGTTAAAATACTGGCTCCACCACTTCTAAGTACTATGACCTTGAGTATATTTAACTTCACTGTGCCTAAGTGTCCTCTTTTGTGGATCAGCGGTAACAAAAATACATAGCTCCTTGTGTTGGTGTAAGGAATTATTGAGTTTATCCATGAAAAGTGCATAAAACAGGGCCTAGAATAATGTAAGTACTCAATGAATGTCAACTGTAATTATAAAGCTAAAGTAAGAAACAATGAGATTCTTGGTAGAGCTGGGCATGTGGTAAGTCCTCAGTAAAAGGTGGTTTTCTTCCTAACCCACCCTGATCTATGTCCCAAGACAAGATTTCCTTATACACTTCCTTGCAAAGAAAATATTTCAGAGTAAGGAGGTCCCCATAGAAAGCAGAATTTAATGGTAGGCTCAATACCATCTCATGAGAACAATGTCATCTATTAATTGCCTACACCTATATTTCCTAGAAAACACCCCATTTAGAGCCATAGGGTAAAAACCATTTTGCATGTGGACTACTTGGGCTCCAATTTGAGGGTAGTTTAGAGAAATCACCTACTTCTCAAATCACCTACTTCCTCTCTTTAGATTTGAAGTCAACTTAAATGTTACTGAATTCTTCACTCTAGGTTAGACATTTTCACATATTTTATTTCCACTATTTTTTCTATCTAAATATATAATTTTAAAACAAAAACCCTCATTTAATTTTTTTCAACATCTTTGTGATTTTTAAACACATCAAAGTAGAAATTCAGAATTTTGGCAGCAGTTTTGTTGTTTGTTAATTAAACAAAAGGGGTGAAACTGTAATGACATTCATTCATTTAACTAATATGTCAGGTATTGGTTTATGCTCAGGAGATAAAGAAGTGAAAAAAATAGGCAAAGTGCTACCTACATGGGCTTTCCATTTTAATGAAAGAGACATACAGTTACATGATACTTTATATATAAAAATACACACACATACATAATCAATTCTTACCCTCACCAGAAGGCAAAACTGATTGTTCCTTGTTCCACAGCTGTTAGCCATAGGCTAAAATCATGAATCTCTTTGTTACTGTAATAACTAATACATTTTACATTAATTTTCAACAGAGATATTCTAATTTTATCACTAAATAAAATTTGTCTTGGGATTTAAAAAAATGTCTAGCAAAAGGGTGGCAAAGCCTTATTGCTGAAGAAGTCAGATTTAAAGAGAGTTTAGACAGAAGTTTAATTCCATTATTGATAAAGACAACCAACCTATATCAAATGGAAATCTCGCCCATTTTATGCATGATTCAAACATGGCCACAAGCTAAAAGATTCTGGCAAAAGCCTCTCTTCTACTGGGCAATGTAAAACTTTAGAGACTGTGCTTTAGTTATGAACTGTTTAAGTTTATTAAATATGGCCCTTCATTCTGGATTTCCTCACTGCTATTAATTGAGTAAAACAACATGATTTTGAACTCCCATTTTCCTCCCAGTTACTGATTTTTCTATTTCAAAAAGGATAATTAATAGAACTTATTTTTTCAGGTGCTGAGTTGATCGTATTTTTTTTTTTTTTGCAGAGGAAATAATTTTTGAAAAGGCCACAGGAGTGAAAAATATTTCCAACCTGAAAATGTATGAAATTAATTGTGAATAAGTCAAAGTGCTGAAAAAATAATAATTTATACCCTGATTTGTCCACATTTTTTAGTTTGATAAAGATAAAATAGAAGACCCTTTAGTAGATACAACAAATGATAACTTCTAAGTGAGAGAAATCTATCATATTGGCTAAGCTTACACAGCTACCATTTAGGAGTCTTACAAATGCCTTTTGCAAATGTAAAACCTTTATTTTTGTTTTAGGAAATTAAGTTGTGTTAAGAGTGAGGAAAAGAAGATAGAGAAGAGTAATGAGGCTGAATAAATTAGATAATACTGTGCATTTAGAACACAATTTTGGCCACTTTCCCACAACCTGGTAGTTATTAAATAAGTCTGATTGAAGAAGCAGACAGTTACTAAAATCTTTTATAAACAAATCCAATTTTGACAAAACATAGCCTAAACCAGGTCTGTTCCTGAAACAATCTGAAAATGAGGAAAACCATGTGTCTTCTGGACCTTGTTGGAATTGCACTCAAACCCTTTAGACCTAGAGCCATCTCTGTCCTCACTTTGATAAAGCAAAGGGGGTACTTTAGAGGTTATTAAGTGAAGAAGTAACATTCTACCTAGCTCCAGGCTCTGAGTATAGGGTGCGCATAACACCACTCTCCAAGCCTGGCCTCTAAATGGCATATAAGGCCAGCTCCCTCTACCTGGCCTCACCTCCCAGAGAATAAAGTCCAGATTCCTTTTATACAAAGCCCTTCATAGTCTATCTCCTGTGTACTTCTCCAAGTATGACTTCTGACACATCCTCACACTCATTCTTAGCTCTATCTAGCCAGCTTTCCTACCAAGTCATACAGTCTCATCCTTCTGTTCTTTCAGATAGGCAGGTACCTCTGCCTGAAATCCCTCCCCTGATTTCCCCATTTAACTGATTCCAGCTTGTCTTTTGATACAACTCATATTCCACTTCTTTCAGAAATGTACCTTTATTATACTAATAACAGTGTGTGATATTTGAGTAAAATAATTGTTTATGCTTTCTGTCTCTCCCTTTAAGCTATAGGCTTCTCAAGGACAGAAAGTAATTTATTCCACTAACACTTAGCATGGTGACTCTAGCTCAGAGCAAACACTTGAGAAATACAGGGTAGTAATATTTATGAAAGAGATGCATTCATGAAGTGTTTGCTGTAGGATTCATATTTTGGAGATATTTTATGCTGGCTTTATCTTCCTCAACACAATTATTAACTGTCTCTTATAGTCTGGTTTTAGTCCCTTTTCTCCTTGTTCTCTCTGTCTCATACATATAAATTATATATAGTTAATTCCCAAATTTTATCTCCAGTTCAGATCTTCTCTGAGTTCCAAAACTTTATATCTATTCAGATGGCTCAATGACACTTTAAACCTCATGTATCCAAACCTGAACATGCATTATATTTATCCCATTCTCCTGAATGAGGTTTGTCTAAAGCAGTGCTTTTCAAACTATGGTCCCTGAAACAGCAACAGCAGCATCACATGGGAACATGTTAAAAATTCAAGTTTTGAGTCTCAACTCAGACCTAGTGATTCAGAACCTATGGACATGGGGATCAGCACGCTGTTTTAACAAGCCCTACATGTTATTCTGATGTATGCTCACATATGAGACCCCAAATCCAAGTCACACCTGTTTTACTTAACCCATTCAATTTTTGGTCTTTTGGGG
This sequence comes from Saccopteryx bilineata, assembly GCF_036850765.1. Taxonomy (NCBI): domain Eukaryota; kingdom Metazoa; phylum Chordata; class Mammalia; order Chiroptera; family Emballonuridae; genus Saccopteryx; species Saccopteryx bilineata. The sequence continues at coordinate 101,162,995 of NC_089502.1, read as the reverse complement.
CTTTAACCACAAGGTGGCAGTCTTTGTCTAAAGTCTTATGAGTTGAACCAATGGTTACAGTAAGTGGATCTGGTCTAGGCACCTAAAGGTTGAAAAGGCAGTAAGTAGTAATGTGATATAGGGATGTGAAAGAGAAATGGAAGATGAAAAAGGAAGAAAAGAAATAGAATGAGATATATGGCTGAAGGGGGATTTATCTAAGCTTGGAACAGAGTAAGTTAGCTAGGGTGAGGAAGTAGGGATGGTGGTGCTCTGGATGCTGGTATCAGGTTGTTTACCATCTAACAATTCAGATCATTATAGGTATAAAATAATTTATGTTAACGTTGGTGTGTTTGTGAGCAACCAATTTCATCTATGCTTTTCATTCTTGTAATCCCTAGACACAACCCAAAGCAAACACCACTCCACACTATCACCATACCCTCTTCCCATCCTTATATTCTAATCGTGAATTCTTTATCCAATTATCTTCCCATCATTGATTTTTCCTATCTTAAGACCTTTCCTCAGTTCTCCTTGGAAATCTATTGGACAGTAAAGCAAGCTTAGCCATAGAAACATACCAAGATATTGCAGTTACTCCTCTTTGTTGATCCTTCCTTAACTGAGACCTAGTAGTCCACAGAAAATTCTACTTCCTATACAGCCCTTTCTGATGCAATCTATGAATTTTCTCACTCCCCATAAATTATAGGATTTGACAATTAGAGTACAGGATGGGAAAACCCAAAAACAGAAGTCTCAAAGGAGAATACATTTTTCTCATCTCTGGCAATGCAGAAATGTTACCTAGCACCTTAGCACAATGGATGTTTTCAATATCTAGAGGAAATCCACACTGGAAATCTTTTTTGACTCAATTATCTTTTCTTCTTCCTGCTTTCTATAGGATAGATGGAGTTTCCTTCTTCTGGTTTAAAAGTTATACATTTTATTTTTATCCTTATCATGGTTTTTCTTAACATCCATGTTTATTTCATCATTTGGGTTTATCAATATCTATGTTTTCCTCTCAACAATACAAGTACTTGAAAACGTCATGTCCTTTGGGTCCCAAAATTTTTAAAAATTGAGGTTTGAGTATTTTTAAATATTTTTTAAATGTTTATATCAGCAATAAACTATACCACTCTCCATACCTCATGAGCAGAGGGAGGAAGGATATGGGTGACTGAGCACCTGCATTTTGGCTTTCTCTGTCTCTGTGCTGAATGCTGGTTGCTGGCAGACTACAGGAACACTGGCCCTGATCCCTTGTTGTGCTGCCGCATTGATTTTGTATCTCCCCTTCTGCCCCTCAATCTCACCGCTCCTCCCAGCAGAAGGAAACCCAGTCACTCCAGGCTTCTCCCCTGTCCAGAGCCCCTGCAGCAAAACCCTCTCACTCTGAGCTTCCTTCTTCTTTGTATCTCCTGCAGAAAAAAATACCCAGTCACTTAGGGCTTCTCCTCTCTCAGGAGCCCCTGTAGACCAAAACCCAGACAGTCTGAACTTCCTTCCACTCTTGGAGCCCTGGCAGGAAAACAACAACAACAACAACAACAACAAAACAGTCACTTTGGGCTTCCCTCCTCTCCAGAGCCCTTGCAAGAAAGAACCTGGACGGTCCAAGCCTCTCCTCTCTCCAGAGCTGACTGCGAGTGTGCTGTAACTTCTGCACTCCCTTCTCAAGCCTTCCTACCTTTAGTCCATTCAGTGAATGGATCTTTCAGGATGCCAGCGAACCCAGCTGGAGTTGCTTTGCTGTGTTATAGCTGTTCAGTTTGTTGAAGTTTCAAGGGGAGAGATCAGGAGTATCTTACATTACTCAGATTTCATCCAATATTCTATTTTCTCTATTTCACAAATCAGAAAATTAATTTCATTTTATTTAAAAGTTTAAAATATGGGTTATCTTTTGTTAGGTGAAGAATGCAAGAGGAAGGATGCTGTGAACAGATAATCTTCCTCCCTCTTTCATTCTTTAATATATATTTATATCAAAAGATCTATAAAGATATGCACCAAACTCTTAAAAATAATAAATAAAAATTAAAATATATGTAACCTTATCTTTCAATTTCAATTAAACTTTTAAATAGGTTCATCTGGAATTATATGAAATAATACAGAGAGATCTTGTGAACCCTTCATTCAGTTTACCCCAATAGTAACAATAGTACAATATCACAACCATATTATTGACATTGATTCAATCTACTAATCTCATTCAAACTTTTCCAGAATTACTTCACTCATCTATGTATTTACCTGTATATAATTTATCTACCTGTGTTGGATTGTGTATCCACTTCCAGAGTCAAGATACAGACTCCATCACCCCAAAGACCTCTTGTTGCCCTTTCATAACCACACCTGTTTCCCTTCTTCAACTCTCCCTTGAACCAAAACCCGAAGTCCTGATAACCACTAAGCATTCCCAATTTCTATGATTTTGTCATTTCAAAAATTTTAAATAAGTGAAATTATACAGTACATAACTTTTTTTGGATTGGCTATATTTTATTCATCATAATTACCTGGAGTTTATTTCCATTATATTTTTCAGTTTGCATTTGGTTCTTTTCTATAACTTCTATTTCTTTGCTATGGTTTCTTATTTTTAATTTGTTTCTAGAATGCTCATAATTGCTCATTGATGCATTTTTATAATGGCTTCTTTAAAATCATTGTCAGATAATTCCAACATATGATTCATCTCAGTGTTGACATCATTCAATTGTCTATTCTTTTTCAAGTTATTTTCCTGGTCCTTGGTATGACAAGTGATATATTTCTTATACATTTTAGATATTTTGGCTACTGTTTTATGAAACTCTAATCCTATGTAAATACTATATTTTAGCAGGCATTCTCCATGTTTAACTTTAGCACATAGGTCCTGGCCTACTTTTGTGTGCTGTGATTACAATGAGTTTAATTTTCAGGGCCTTTGCTGTCCTTTGATTTGCTTTGAGTATCTGATGCCTCTGTGGCTCCCACTGGTCTATGCTTATGCTACCTGTGAAGGCAGAAGGTACTTCCCCCATAGGTTGTGTGGTGCCTCTAGCTAGGAAAAGAGAGTCTCCACGGAGAAGAAAACTACTTTCTGCAATTGGCCACTTGTGACAGGATCCCTCCTCACAGGGAAAGCCCAGCCAGTTTGTGTTGGGAGATTCTCAGGCCAATGAAAATAAAGAAGCTTTGCCTGATCTGTGGTGGCGCAGTGGATAAAGCGTCGACCTGGAAATGCTGAGGTCGCCGGTTCGAAACCCTGGGCTTGCCTGGTCAAGGCACATATGGGAGATGATGCTTCCAGCTCCTCCCCCCTATCTCTCTCTCTCTCTGTCTCTCTCTCCCTCTCTCTCTCCTCTCTAAAATGAATAAATAAAATAAAAATTAAAAAAAAATAAATAAATAAAAATTAAAAAAAAAAAAAAAAAATAAAGAAGCTTCCAGGCTGGGTCACTGGTTCTGCAGGGATACCACTTGAAGGAAGCTGCCTGGCCACCTAATGCTTATCAGGGAGGAAGTGAGTCTCAAGGAACACAGAAACAAAGAGTTTGTTTCCAGGAGTTATGTTGTACTCAGTGGGGAGGAAAAGAAAAAAAATGAGTTTATGCCATCCTGTCTGAACAAGAAGACCTCTTTATTCTTTATTATGCTAGTTAAAATGTCTTCGTATTGAACTAATCTCTTCCAACTTTTAAATTGTACACAGGATATTTAAAATATCACATTAAGAAATATCAGCTCTCATTTCTACAGCCAACTAGATTATTCACCAATAAATTAACTGAGACAGTCACTGGTGTTTTTATTCAATGATATCACTTAAAAAAGAAAAACTTTTTCTTGATGTATAACATATAGAAAAGTGAACAAATCTTAAGTTTACATACCAGAAAATCATCACAAAATGGACACACTCATATAGTACTTTTTTATTAAAAAAGAAGAAAGAATCTGGAGGTCTAGTTCATAAAAATGTGAATATACTTAACACCACTGAATTGTACACTTAAAAATGATTAAGATGTTAAATTTCTGTTATGTGCTTTCTTTTTTTTCTTAGACTTCTTTTTTCTCGTGGTTTTTTGTTTTTTATTTTGTTTTGTTTTTTTTGTGTTTTTTTTTTTACAGAGACAGAATGAGAGTCAGAGAGAGGGATAGATAGGGACAGACAGACAGGAACAGAGAGAGATGAGAAGCATCAATTATCAGTTTTTCATTGCAACACCTTGGTTGTTTATTGATTGCTTTCTCATATGTGCCTTGACTGTGGGGCTACAGCAGACGGAGTAACCCCTTGCTCAAGGCAGAGACCTTGGGTCCAAGCTGGTGAGCTTTGCTCAAACCAAATGAGCCCGCGCTCAAGTCAGCGACCTCGGAGTCTCGAACCTGGGTCCTCCGCATCCCAGTCCAACACTCTATCCACTGCACCACCGCTTGGTCAGGCTGTGCTTCCTAATAAATTAAATGTATGTATGTGTGTGTGTATACATACATATATATATATATATATATATAGAGAGAGAGAGAGAGAGAGAGAGAGAGAGATGAAACTGCTAAATTCTGAAAAATACCAATAACATCTCTAGACTCCCAAGCTAGCAGAGTTCACTGGAGCAAATTCCTAGAATATAGACCCCATGTCTTCAGCTCCTTTCATCTCACGTATTTGGGGAAAACCACATACTTGTGTTTTTCATATACAAAAAAAAAAATAAAGAAACGTGGTACCTATTATACCATAAAGGTTGTAAAAAAGCAAAGGACAATTACTCTAGCTGAAATCCAGGTAGTGTAGCAGCCCTGCCCTTATTTTTCACTACCCAGTCATCCTGTCATCAGGGCTATTGTGCAAATTAAATTAAACAAAGTAGGTAGAAGATCTGCTACATGACACATGTTCTTTAAAAGTGTATTGACTATGGACATGAAATGAGAAAGTCATAGAGACCAGCTCATATTATAAACATGCTGCTAATATCTCTGAAGAGGAAAACAAGGGAAGAATAGTCAAGGAATGGAATTTACTTTGAATATCAAACATCATAAAAAGTGATTTATAAATGATATCTCATCTAATCATCTACAGTTAATGCTGAGAAAGAGGTACTATTAATTTTCTCCCTTGAAAAATGGAAAAAGAAACAAAACACTAAAGCTCAGAAAGACTAGAGCAACTTGCCCACTTACACAGTAAAAAAAACACACAAAAAAACAGAACTGGGGTTTGAGTTTTCTACCTTTTAGCCCCCCCAAAAAAGCCAAAAAGAATAAGGCTCAAACTTCTTTTCATAGAGTGCAATAATCCAGTCCTACAGATCTTTCCAGACTTCTCTCTCTATTCTTCAACTCGTATTTTATACTCTAGTAACTGAATACTCCTTCCCTCACCCTTCCCTTTCAACCAACCATTATACATTCACACCTGCTATTTCTCACTTCTGTGCTTTGTTTCTAATGCCCTCATCATGGCATCCTCTCCCTCTCCCCCTACCATCTGTATGGCTAAGTCACTTCTTTTTGGAAATCTTCCCATATTTACACTGCCCCTGTCTCCATAACCTACCTACTTTCATATTGCCCTGTGCTTATTTATATTGAATTATCGTTGTATATTTACTTTTAAGTAAGCTCCTTAAAGGCAAGAACCATTTCTTATTCATCTATATTGTATCTAAAACAAATCCTGGCACATACTTGTTATCCAGTACATGTTATCCATTACAAACTTACAATAAAATTAAATTATACAATAATTTACTCATTTTTTCCTCTTTCAAGTATCCTATCTTGAATTTTGAAGCCATGTTCTTGTGCCAACCACCCCTACTGCTATTATTTACTTAATATTTTCTTTAACTCAAGTCCCATTTCAATATTTTAAATCAATGTATCTGTGTTCTAAACAACATTTGTGAAATCATGAACTGTATGTATTAGAAATGTATGCATTCTAATATACATTAAGATGAGCACATAATTATTAAAATTTAAAATGATCATGTTTACATCCTAAATTAGTCTGTGACTGTCCAGTGGTACACATATCATGCTTAAGGAAATAATCACCTAATGTCACTGCTGCTCTTACATGAAGGCTGGATCAGATGGGCAGAGGAAGCTGGGAATTGTGAATGGCAACTGGGTTACTTTGTAATAATTATCATTAGGACAGATGACTTAACACTGAGACTATTTTGACTGTGGCAGGAAGTCCCTACACAGCAGCAGTTGCCCATGGTACTGCTTGGCCAATCTCTAAAATGGCATTCCAGACTTGATCTCAGCATGCCTACATAGTGCAAGGGGTTCAACCTAAGCCATACCTGGCCCAATCACAGTGCACCTGTTCTGTTTAAATCGAGTTCTAGTCCAAAGTCTGGAATTCACACCTTCTCAGTGTGGCACACAATCTGTAGAACTAAACATGAGGCACTATAGCTTAGTGCTGATTCTTAACTGGGTAACTGGGAGTAAATTTTCTGAGCTTAATTTTCCTTATTTAAAAAGTGTCAGAAATTCTGACTTAATCAGTGAAGAGGAGCTTGGAAACTGACACTGTTTTTCAAGTTCTCCAAAGTGTGGTTGAGAATGACTGAGTTCATTGGAGAATCAAATAAAAGCATGTATAAAATATCTTAGGTACGATAAATACAAAAGAAATATAAGCTATTATTAATATGATAATCATTACTATTAAGCTTCTTCATTTGTTGCCTTTTTCTAGTTTCCATTCACGTAACCTATCCACAACTTGTTTTACTCTGGCAAACCCATGCATCTCTGACACCAAACACCAGGCCAGCTTTTAAATCATGTTTTCTGGCTTTGAAGATCATCCTTTATCTTCCTATCAGAACCTCTGTGATGAACCCCTGCCCCTAAGAACATACATATTCCACACATTCTGGTTGAAGCCACCTGTGGCCAGGTTTGTGGGTGATTGTGAATAAGCTCTCATGTCCTACTTCTCTATGGAATTTGAGATTCAGTGGGTGGTCATGGCAATCACATCTGGCCTCTTTCTCCTTCCCTCTTATCCTGGGATATCGTGTTACAAGAGAACAAGTTGTTCTCCTGTCTTACTAATGCAATGGGAGAAGAGAAATAGTCTGCATATGAGTTGCATATAAGCTGCATATAAACCTCAGTTGAGTCTGTTATGGAGGATGTAATATATATATAATCAGCCGCTGAAGCTAGTTTTGAGCCTAAGGAAGGCTGTTCATGTGGCTACTTGCTAGTGATCACCCTAAAAACAATAGTTAATATTTAGTACATGACATGCACTATGTAAAAGTGCTTGTTTATAAATTATTTTATTTAATCTCCAGAGTAGTTCTTGGAGATAGGGTCTATTTTTATCATTTTCATTTTTTAAAATAAGAAAACCAAGAGGCCTAGAAAAGTGAAGTAACTTGCCTCAAGGTAGCAGGTGTAGAGTCCCAAGGAATCTTGCTCTGGAGACTGTGTGCTTTTATCCAGATCTCTAGACTTAATTCTAGAGATGCAAAATACCTGAGAGCTCACACAACCTAATCTCTTTATGTTATCAGTAGAGGAAGCTAAAATCTAGCTAAGGAAAGGAACATTTTCCTGAAACATTGGCTTCTTTTAAAAAAATTTGCTTAACAAATATTTATTGAGCACCTACTATGTCTGGCCCTGTGCTGATATTGTAGGTAAGAAATATAGACAAATTTATCAGATAAATGTAGTCTATGAGAAGTTAATTTCCCTGCACAAAAATCAATTCAAAATGGATCAAAAACCTAAAGATAAGATCCAAAATAATAAATTACATAGAAGAAAACATAGGTACTAAACGTATAGACCTTATGGCTGTAGAGAACAATTTATGAATTTGACCCCAAAGGCAAGGGAAGTAAAGGCAACAATAAATGAATGGTACTGTATCAAACTAAAAAGCTTTTGTACAGCAAAAGAAACCAACAACAAAACAAAAAGGCAGCTAACCAAATGGAAGATTATATTCATCACAACAGCTCCAATAAGGGGTTAATATCCAAAATATATAAAGAACTCACAAAGCTCAATAACAAACAAGCAAGCAATCCAATTAAAAATCGGGGAGAGGACTTGAACAGACACTTCTCCCAAGAAGGCATACAAATGGCCAACAGATATACAAAAATATGCTCATCTTCATTAGCTATTTGAGAAATGCAAATCAAAACTATAACAAGATACCACCTCACATCTGTTATATTGGCTATTGTCAATAAGACAGGTAATAACAAGTGTTGGAGAGGCTGTGGGGAAAAAGGAGCCCTCACTCACTGCTGGTGGGAATGTAAACTGGTATAGCCATTATAGAAGACAGTATGGTGGTTCCTCAAAAATTTAAGAATAGAACTACCAAATGACCCAGCAGTCCCTCTACTGGGTATCTGTCCCAAAACTCTAAAACATTGGTACGTAAAGACACATGCACCCCCATGTTCATCACAGCATTATTCACAGAGTTGAAGACATGGAAATAACCAAAGCGTCTTTGATAGAGGATTGGATAGAAAAGATGTTGTATATATATTCAAGGGAATACTACTCAGCCATAAAAATGATGCCATAGTGCCATTTACAACACATGGATGGACCTTGAGAACATTATACTGAGTGAAATAAGTAAATCAGAAAAAGCTAAGAACTATATGATTTCACACATAGGTGTGATATAAAACTGAGACTCATAGTCATAGATAAAAGTGAAGTGGTTTCCAGGGGAGGGCCTTGTGCAGGAAAAGGGAGCATATAGAAATGAATATATGGTGATAAAAAATGATTTGACTTTGGGTGATGAGTATAAAACATAATCAACAGTTCAAATGCTATAGAAATATTTACCTGAAACTTATACACTCTTATTGATCAATGTCACCTTGTTAAATTTAATTTTCTAAGTAAAACTTTTAAAAAAGAAGTTAAGTACTATAAGAAAACAAAACAAGGAAGAAACAAAAGGAGTATAAGTGTGGCTGAAACTTTAAATAAAACAATTATCAGGGCAGATCTCACAGAAGAGGGCATTATTCTAATTAAGATTGAAAAGAGAGAAATAGTAAATTATTTGCATATTTGGGGTAGATTTTTTCAGGCAGAGAAAACAGCTAGTGCAAAACATCTGTGGCAGGGGCATGCTTGGTATGTCCAAGAACAGGCAACAAAATGGGCAACAAAACCAGTGTAGCTGGAACAGGCCAACTAGTAGGACTTGATATGCTAGAACTAAAGAGGGGACAAATTATGCAGAGATTTGGAAGTCATTGTAAGATATTTGCCTTTTACTTTAATGAGATAGTAAACCATTGAAAGATTAGGAACAGAGGGGTGATATGATCTGACTTGAGAACTAAAATATCCCTCTGCCTTCTATATAGAAAACAGACTGTAGAAGGGAAAAGGTAGAAATAGGAGAACCAGTACATAGGTTATAGTGAGTAAATATTGGTTTAGAACAAAGTGGTAGTGCCTGATCAGGTGATGGCTCAGTAGATCGAGCATTGACCTGTGATGCTGAAGACTGAGGTTCCAAACCCTGAGGTCGCTAGTTTGAACATGGACTCACCAACTTCAGTGTAGGGTCACCAGCTTGAGCATGGGCTCATAGACATGACCCCTTGGTTGCCGGCTTGAGCCCAAGGTTGCTGGCTTGAGCTCAAGGTCACTGGCTTGAGCAAGGGGTCACGAGCTCAGCTGGAGCTACCTGGTTAAGGTGCATATGAGAAAACAATCAATGAACAACTAAAGTACCACAACTATGAGTTGATATTTTTCATTTCTCTCCCTTCCTGTATGTCTCCCTCTCTCTCTCTCTTATTTTCTCTCTCTAAAAGAAAAAATATTTGGTAGTAGTAAAAACAATGAATAAGTGGTCAATTTCTGAGTAAATATTGAAAGTAGATCCAGTTGTAAGGAAGAGAATTTGTGAGGTGTAAAAGGAAGAGAAGAGTCAAGAATGTCTGGTTCAAAAATAGAAACAGAGGTATGGACACATGCAACAGATGGACAGCTGTCAGAGGGGAGGAGGATGAGGGGATAGGATGAAAGAAGGTGAAGGGATTAGCCAAAACACACATATACATAACACATAGATACAGACAATAGGGTGGCAATAGCCAGAAGGAAGAGTCGGGATGGAGGTAAGGGGAAGAAGACAAAAGGGGGGATAGAGACAGAAAAAGACTTTGCTGGGGTGGAGGAGGACAAAGGGGAGGTGAGGATGAAAAGAGACTGCTTGGGGCAAAAAGTGCACGATGTTGTATGTAGACGGTATTATATTTGAGTTGTACACTTGAAACCTGTATGGTTTGGCAAACATAGAAAGGAAATTAATTAATTTTTAAAAAGAAAGCTTTAACAAAGTAAAAAATATATGTGTCTGGATAAGACTCCTCCATCACACTTCCTGTTGGGCCCAAGAATTGCAACCACCATTAATTATTATTCTCTCTTCTTGTCCCAATTTTAATTCAATTCCAAAAATACTCTTGGAAGTCTATCACCCTCTAGGGAATTGAGAGAAAGAGCTGAAGCCAGCAGAATTATTATAGTGAGCCACTGTAATGAATGAATGTGAGGTAACTTTGCCTGAAGTGACCTCTCCCAATTCAGATTACCTGCCCTAGGATCAGTACAAGAAAACAAAATATCATGATATTCGAGGCCATCTTTTCTCATTTGCCAGCTGGGTGAGGCAGCCATTATGGCCTAAGCAGGAAATAGTGAAGTTTTTCTGCCTTCTCTGGCAAATAGTCAGTCAGCAGAGACCTACTTAACATCTATAGGCAGAACTCTAGGGTGAGGAATCCTCTTCAATATAAATCACCAATAAGAAGTGCCTCCAATTCCATGGCAGACATTTGGAACCCAGAAGAAGTTTTCTATTCTGGATGACAACTGTACATTAAGATGTTTGCATATGAAAAGTAGGAGGTTTTGCTTCTACTCTCCTCCATGATTTAGAGCAGTGGTCCCCAACCTCTGGGCCACAGACCAGTAATGGTCCATGGGCCATTTGGTACCAGTCCGCAGAGAAAGAATAAATAACTTACATTATTTCCGTTTTATTTATATTTAAATCTGAACGATGTTTTATTTTTAAAAAATGACCAGATTCCCTCTGTTACATCCGTCTAAGACTCACTCTTGACACTTGTCTCGATCACGTGATACATTTATCCGTCCCACCCTAAAGGCCAGTCCGTGAAAATATTTTCCGACATTAAACCGGTCCATGGCCCAAAAAAGGTTGGGGACCACTGATTTAGAGTCCTGACTACTAGGATTTACAGTTTCAAGATTCTTGACAATAGCGACAATAGTAGCTAATTCTAGTCATGCTTTCAATTATGTGCCTCTAATAATTGCATTTCCAGGAAGATATCAAGCAGGTTAAGAGTTTCTTTAGCACATCTAAAAAATAAAATGACACTTTGTTAGAGAAGAAAGAGAATTTACTAGGAAATGGGGAGAGGTCAGAGTCTTTACAGGGTGCCCAGACCTTGTGTTTTCACAGTTATCCACTGCTATCTTCCCCAAACTGGACTAGTATGGGTGAAAAGGCTTGAGCAATGCAGATATATCTAGAACCTAGTTGTGACATCTGGACTAATATAAAGATGATAAGTTGAAATCTAGCCTGCTTCCTTTCTAGCTGTCCTCACAACAATAATAGCACCCCAAAGGTATCACTAAACCCTAGGAATGATGGGCACACATGTGGGACAGTTTTATAACCCAAGCTAGTCTTTGTTCATACTTGCCAACTAGAAGGCACCAGCAACACAAGGTTGTAGAGGGTCCAAGAGTCTGAGCCACAGGCTACCAGAAGAAATGATCTTTTTTTAAGTTATTGTGTTTTCATTTAGATGGGCATCTGAGGAACCACTGACTAAGATCATTAAATTAATTGGTCTTAATACTATGCTGTGAACTTTACAAGTCACAACATAATAAGAGTCATGACCTCCATTTATTGTGACCTACTCTATGCTGGACACATTATACACTTTTATTCATTTAATTCTCACAGCAACCTTTCAGAATTGGCATGGGAACACCCATTTGAAAAGTGAAGAAATGGAAACCACCACTGATTGTGTCCTTTGTCACATACTAATCAATGCCAGTTTCAAGATTCAAAGCTGGGTTTGTCATGCATGTTCTAAGTTGATGGGAGTGTCTATATAATTCAAGGTCCTTTGAAGATGGCTCTCTGCTTACTTATCAAACTCTTCTATCTCATGGATTCCCAGTCTTTGTACTCCAGTTGAGCCTTTAGTACAAACTCTAATGAAAATACCTTGCACACTCAGGAGGTAGGTGAGGTATTGGGTAAAGCTATGGATTCTGGAGCCAGGCTGTCTGGATTCATAACACCATTTCAGCCACTTCCTTGTGTTGTGGTCTCAGTTTTCTCATCTTTAAAATTGGGATAGTAGGAGTTTAGGCAGGGGGTGATGTCAGAGAAATGGCAGTGTGAGAGATACTCCTGGTCTCTTGCCTTAAAATAACATCAAATTGAGCAACTATAAAGCAGCAAAGGAACCCCAGGTGGGCTTGCAGCCATGCCTGAAAGATCCGCACACCAAAGGGACTGACAGTGAGATGGGATGAAAATGGGTGTGGAAGATAAAATGGATTTGTGGTGGACACTAGAAAAGAGAGAAGCTGGAGGACCAGGTTTTTTATTGTTGTGTTTTTGTGGGGGAGGGGGTTTGTTTGTTTTTTTGCTTTTGCTTTTTTCCTTACTGGACTAAAGAAGGGAGGTTTGTTAGGTTTTGGTTTTGTTTTGAGCCAGGAAATATGGAAAAATTGAGCTACAGATGGGAAGGAGCTGAACAAAGGCAGGCACAATTGAGCTTAGGGTCATAGGCTAGGTTCCCGTGGTCTACCCATGATATTTGGCTTGTGATTGGACAGTGTTGGGCATATGCACATACTGCAGCACTCGTTTGATTGGTGCATGCTTGGCCCATGGAGTTTGGCCCACATGGCACTAAGGAGAGCTTGAGCAGCATGCAGTAGCCCACAGAGTTTGGTCCACACAGCACTCAAGCATGCTCAGCTCACAGTGTTCAAGTGCACTCAGCCCACAGTGTTAAAACGCACTTGGCCCATTCTGTGCTTAGCATTGGAGAAAACCAAAGTGTGGCCCCCTAGCCTCTCAGATCCTGCCACCCTCCCCTGTGGTACAAAAGGTGGCAATGGCAGACTCCCCACAGCTGACTCTCTGGGGCCACTCTCTCTCCCCTATGAGACTGAGGTACTCCGTCTCTGATCCCTTGGTCTGTTGAGAGGTGGTGAGGAGTGACCTGAGACCTGAAACTGTCATTGTTAGAGCCTTAAAACTGAGAAGCTGTAAAGCAGCAAGGCTGTAAGCTGAAATTGTAAAACCTTCAAACATGCCCCACCCACCAATGCGACTGTGACCCTACCTACAACATTACAACAGCAACGTCTCAGCAGAGTTCTGTCCAATAATTTCACAGAGCCGAAATTTGTAGTAAAGTGACACCTACTGTAAAAAGAAAAGATTAACCCGAAAACGGAATAAAATATTTTTCTTTTTTTCCCTCATTTTTTATTCTTTCCTTTTTCTTCTTTCTTTTTTTCATTTTTGAATTTCATTATCCATAATATTTATATTTTTATTCTTACTTTTTGTGAGTGTTTTATTTTTGATATTTTTTATTCTACTATTTTTTCTTTCTTCTCTTTACTTCTTTTTCTTTTTTCTCATTTTCTCATATGAATTACATTTTCTTCAAGTTTTTATATATTTTATTCTTAATTTTTGTGGTGTTTTGGTTGCTTTTTTCCCTTTTCATTTTTTTCTCAGTTCTTTCTTTTTGTTTTCTGTATTTTTTCTCATTATTATTTTTAGAATTTTTTTCACTCTATTTTTTTATTTTATTTTTTATTTTTTCCTTGTTAGAGTTCTTAACAATACCACTCTCAAATGCCATCAAAGAAGAAGAAATCAAATATCATTGGATATACAAGACAGAGATGTAGGTCAGCTAGATAATAAAAAGTCTCCAGAAAAGAATCTCAAATGCATGAAACCTTGGAGTTAAATGACAAAGAATTCAAAATTGAAGTTCTAAAAAGAATGAGATGTGAGAAAACACTGATAGGCAATTTAATGAGCTCAAAAAACAAATTAATGAACCAAAAAAGTACTTTACCAAGGAAATGGAAACTTTAATAAAGAACCAAACAGAGATGAAAAACTCAATACATGAATTGAAAAACAAGGTAGCAAGTTGAACTAGTAGAACAGGCCAGAAAGAGGAGAGAATCAGTGACATCAAAGACAGGAAACTAGAGATACTAGAAAAAATATAAGAGAAAGATTCATGAATTTAAAAAATGACAGAGCTCTACAAGATTTGTCTGACTCCATCAGAAAGAGCATTATAAGAATAATGGTGGAGGATGACCTCAGAGTAATGGTGGCATGAGAGATACTCCTGATCTCTCCCCTTGAAATTTCAACAAGTTAAACAAACATAACACAGAAAAGGAACCCCAGCTGGGCTTTTAGGCAGATCTGAAAAATCCACACACCAAGTGGACTAAAGATGGAACAGGGTGAAAAGGGAGACAGAAGATAAAATGCATTTGTGATGGACTTTGGAAAGGAGAAGAGACAAACCTGGAGTAACTGAGTCTTTTTTTTCTGCTGCATTACAGGGAGGAAGAAACCTGGGGCTCTTGGATTTTGTCTTCGGGATAAGGAGAGAGAGAGAAACCCAGAGTGACTGGGTCTCCTTCTACTGAGAGGAGTGGTGAGAGATAGAGAGAGGCTGAGAGGAATATGAACCAAAGTAGTCAGAGCACAGGGTCATGGCCAGTGTTTTAACAGTTTTCCTGTAGTCAGCACTCAGCAGAGACAGAGAAAGATAAATTGGAGTTCCCAGACTTCTAAATCCTACCTCCCTCATTTCCTGGTACTGAGAAGGTGGCACAGACACCCCCCCAGGTAGCTCTCCAGAGCCACTCTCCTCTGAAGAACAGAGGTGTTCCATATCTATCTATTCCCTGAGTCTGATGAGACATGAGAAGGAGTACCAGGAAACTTGAGATCCGATTGCTAGAGCAGAAAAGCTAGAATGCCAAAGCCATCCATCCAAAGTCAGGAAGCTCTCAAACATGCCACACCCAACAGTGTGACTGGGAACCTGTATATATCATTGTGACAGCAACAGCTCAGTAAACAGTACAGAAATTTTACAGAGCTAAAACGTATAATATAGTGACACCTACTGGAAGAAACCTCTCAAAACTAATTTTTCCCTTTTTTTTCTATCATTCTTTTTTCTTTTTCATTTCTAAATTTAATTTTCATTAATTTTTATACTTTTTACTCTTATTTATTGTGCTGTTCTGTTTTTTTAATTTTTTTGCTTTCAATAACTTTTTCAGTGATTTTCCTTCTTTACTTGTCATAATTTAAAAAATATTTCTAGTTTTATTATATATTTTTTAGTTTCTCAACTTTTTAGGTTTTTCTTAGTAGTGTTCTTAACAATACCACTCTCATATGCCATCAAGGAAGAATAAATCAAATACCATGGCTACACAAGACAGACATAGTTCAGAAAAAAAAAGAATACTCTCCAGAAAAAAAATCTCAATTACATGAAAGCCCTGGAGTTAAATGATCGAGTATTCAAAATTGAAGTTAGCAAGTTTAGCTAATAAAACAAGCCTGATAGAGGAACGAATCACCGACATCAAAGACAGACAACTAGAGATGCTATGGAGAGAAGAGAAGAGAAACTCACAAATTAAAATAACAGAGAGTTCAACAAAAATTTTCTGACTGCATCAAAAAGGATAATATAAGTATGATATAATGGGTATATCAGAAGAAGAAGAGAAGGAGGAGGAAATGGAAAGCCTATTCAAACAATTAATTGATGAGAATTTCCCAAACCTATGGAAAGAGTGAAAGGCTCAAACACAAGAAACAAAGAGAATGCCAAGTAACCATAATCCAAACAGACCTACTCCAAGACACATCATTTAAAAATTGTCAAAATTCAATCAATAACAAAGAAAGAATACTAAAGGCAACTAGAGAAAAGACCATAACATATAAAAGAAAGCCCATTAGGTTATATCAGACTTCTCAGCAGAAACTCTACAAACCAGAAGAGAGTGAAACCAAACATTCAAACTACTGAAAGAGAGGAATTACCAGTCAATAATACTATATACATTAAAGTTATCCTTCAGCTATAAAGGAGAAATAAAAATGTTTACAAAAATATAGAAGTTGAGAGAATTTATCACCAGAAAACCACCATGGCAGGAAATATTCAAGGGGTTTATTCAACCAGACACAAAGAATAAAGCAAATCAAAACTACAAGTAAAAGCTCTAACAAAGTCACAATAAAAAACAAGGATAATTTGTGACAACAATAACATAAAAGGGGAGCCTGACCACATGATGGTGCAGTGGATAGAGTGTTGGACTGGGACTCAAAGGATCCAGGTTCAATACCCCGTGCCTGACCTGTGGTGGCACAGTGGGATAAAGCGTCAACCTGGAACACTTAGGATACTAGTTCAAAACCCTGAGCTTGCCTGGTCAAGGCACATATGTGATTTGATGCTTCCTGCTCCTCCCTCTTCCTCCCCTTCCTTATTTCCCTCTCTTTCTTTTTCTCTCTCTCTCTCTCCACATAAGTAAAGTCTAAAAAAAGCCCCAAGGTTGCCAGTTCGAGCATGGGCTTATCTGGCTTGAGTGGGGACTCATCAGCTGGAACATGGGACCATTGGCTTGAGCATAGGATCGCAGACATGACTCCATGGTCAATGCTTTGAGCTCAAGGTCGCTGGCTTAAAGCCTAAGGTCACTTGCTTGAGCCCAAGTTCACTGGCTTGAGCAAGGGGTCACTTGCTCTGCTGTAGCCCCCTGGTCAAGGCACATATGAGAAAGCAAGCAATGAATAACTAAGGAGCTGCAATAAAGAATTGATGCTTCTCATCTCTCTCCCTTTCTGCCTGTCTGTTGCTATCTGTTCATCTCCCTGTCTCTCTTTCTGTCTCTGTCACAAAAAAAAGTGAAGAGGATAAATATCTGCAGTAACAAAGGAGGATGGAGTACAGGAACACTCATATGACTAAGGACTCTTGTACATATGAACATTTTTGTCTTAACATAATGGTAACAACCACAAAAATGTCAATACTAAAACACCCAGCTTAAAAAAAAAGAACAGAGGAAAGAAGTATAGAATACCACCAAACAAAAACAACCAGGAGAAACAAATAAGAGAAGAACAATACAAGACACAGAACGACCAGAAAACAAAATATTATATATGAAAATAATTTCAAAATAATATATATGAAATTTTCAAGCATCAATAATTACCCTAAATGTAAATGGACTGAACTCACCAAAAAAGAAGCACAGAGTAGCAGATTGGGTCAAAAAGCAAAACCCAAACATATGCTGCCATCACAAGATACATCTAAGCTGCAGGGACAAAAGTAGATTCAAAGTGAAGGGTTGGAAACAATTCTCCAAGCAAATAATATCCAAAGAAAAGTAAGTATAGCCATACTCATATTTGAAAATGCTGACTTCAGGACAACAAAGGTAACCAAAGACAAAGAGAGACATTTCATAATGATAAAGGGGATACTGTGTCAAGAAGACAACACTTCTTAATACATATGCACTGAGCACTGAACACTGAAGCAGAGAGTACCAAAACATACAAGACATCTACTAAGTGATCTAAAATTAGAAGCAATGAAAACATAATCATACTTAAAGATGTCAACACACCTATGATGGCTTCAGATAGACTATCCAGACCTAAAATCAATAAAGAAATGTCAGCCTTAAACTACCTTCTGGACCAAATTGATATAACAAACATTTATAGGACATTTCAGCCCAAAACAACAGATTACACATTCTTCTCCAGTGTGCATAGAACATTCTCAAGGATAGACCATATATTGGGCCACAAAACTTAACATCAACAAATTCAGGAAGAATGAAATTATACCAAGCATATTTTCTGATCACAAGTCTTTGAAATTAGAATTCAACTGTAAAAATAAAAAGTAAAGAAATGCAGAAATACATGAAAATTAAACAACACACTTCTAAATAGTGACTGGGTCAAAATGGAAATAAAAACAGAGATCAAAACATATATAGAGACAAATGAACATGACAACACAACATATCAGAATCTCTGGGATGCAGCAAAGACAGTAATAAGAGCAAAATTCATATCATTACAGGCTTATATCAAAAAAATGAGAGATAGCCCAACTAAACAACTTAACATCACTTCTTAAAAAACTAGAAAAAGAAGAACAAAGGTAAAGCAAAGTCAGCAGAAGAAAGAAAATAGTAAAAGTAAGAGCAGAACTAAATGAAATAAAGAACAAAAAAGTATAGAAAGATTAATATAACAAAGAGCTGGTTCTTTGGAAAGATCAATAAAATCAACAAACCACTGGCCAGACTCACTAAGGAAAAAGGAAGAAGGACTCATATAAACAAAATCTAAAATGAAAGAGGAGAAATTACCACACATCATTGATATACAAAAGATCATAGTAGAATATTATGAAAGATTATATGCCACCAAATTCAATAACCTAGTGGAAATAGACAAATTCCTAGAACTATACAATCTTCTTATACTGAGCCACAAAGAAGTTGAAAACCAAGATAGATCTACAAGCAGGGAAGAAATAAAAAGAGTTACCAAAAATTTCCCCCAAAACAAAAGTCCAGGACTAGACAGCTCACTAGTGAAATCTACCAAACATTCAAAGAAGATTTGGTCCCTATCCTTCTGAAAGTCTTCCAAAAATTGAAGAAGAAACTGTACTTCCAAGCACATTGTATGAGACCTACATAACTCTCTTATCAAAACCTGGCAAGGACAATACAAATAAAGAAACCTACAAACCAATATCTCTAATAAATACAGATGTAAAAATCTTAAACAAAATATTAGCAATTTGAATATAACACACTTAAAAACTAATACATAATGATCAAATGGGATCCATTCTTGGAGCACAAAGATGGTTCAAGATATGCAAATTGTTTAACGTAATACACCACATCAATAAAACAAAGAATAAAACCATATGATTCTATCAATGGATTTAGAGAAGGCATTTGATAAGATACAACATCCCTTTATGTTTAAAACACTCAATAAAATGGGTATAGAAGGAAAATACTTCAACATATTAAAGGCCATATATGACAAACCATCAGCTAATATCATACTAAATGGTGAAAAAAATGAAGGCTTTTCTTCTAAAATCAGAAACAAGACAAGGTTGCCCACTGTTTCCACTCCTATTCAACATAGTGCTGGAAGTTGTAGCCAGAGCAATCAGACAAGAGAAAGAAATAAAAGGCATCCATATTGGAAAAGAAGAAATAAAGGTTACACTGTTTTTTCGCAGATGACATGATCCTGTATATAGTAAAGCCCAAAAATTTCACAGAAAGATTATTAGAAACAATAAACCAATACAGTAAGGTCACAGGACACAAAATCAATATACAAAAATCTATTGCTTTCATATATGCCAACAATGAAATTTCAAAAAACGCATTAAAAATTAGGCCCTTTTACAGTTACAACAAAAGAAAAATAAAATACCTAGGAATATACTTAACAAAGATTGTAAAGTATCTATATACTTTAAACTACAAAGCATTATTAAAGAAAATTGAAAAAGAGCCAGTGAAATGGAAAAATATGGTATGTTCTTGTATAGGAAGGATAAATATAGTTAAAATGGCTATATTACCCAAAGCAATATACAAATTTAATGCAATCTCCATCAAAACCCCAATGTCATTAAAAAAAAATAAAGAAACAAAAAATAACCAGGTTTGTATGGAGCCACAAAAAAACCTGAATAGCAAAAGAAATCCTGAGGAAAAAGAATGAAGCCAGAGGTATTACAATATCTAACTTCAAATTATATTACAGAACCATGATAATTAAAACAGCACATGCAAAAAGCCACATGCAAAAGAATGAAACTTGACTACAGTTTGTTCTGCACAGAAATTAATTCAAAGTGGGATGGAGGTCTAGATATAAGATTTAAAACAATAATTTATATAAAAGAAAACATAGATTCTAAACTCAGGGACCTTGGCATTAGCGAACAATTGATGAATTTGACCCCAAAGGCAAGAGAAGTAAAGCAAAAATAAATAAATGGAACTATATCTAACTAAGAAGGTTCTGTACAGCAAAAGAAATGACAACAAAACAATTAGACAGCCAACTAAATGAAAGATAATATTAGCAAACAACAGCTTCTGTTAGGGGTTAATATCCAAAATACAGTGTGTCTGTAAAGTCATGGTGCACTTTTGACCTGTCACAGGAAAGCAACGAAAGACGATAGAAATGTGAAATCTGCACCAAATAAAAGGAAAACTCTCCCAGTTTCATACCTATTTAGTGCAGTTCGATGTGGGCTCACACACAGATTTTTTAGGACTCCTTAGGTAGCTATCCCATATAGCCTCTACAGACTCATCACTGACTGATGGCCTACCAGAACGGGGTTTCTCCACCAAACTGCCGGTTTCCTTCAACTGCTTATCCCACCGAATAATGTTATTCCTATGTGGTGGCGCTTCGTTATAAATGCACTGATATTCACGTTGCACTTTGGTCACGGATTCAAATTTAGGGAGCCACAGAACACACTGGACTTTCCTCTATACCGTCCACATCTCGACTGGCATGGCTGTGGGTTCCTCTGCTGTATACATGGTGTTACGTCATCATCTGTGCATGTGTACATGCTACAACATCATCCTACAGAAACTGGGAGGGTTTTCCTTTTATTTGGTGCAGATTTCACATTTCTATCATCTTTTGTTGCTTTCCTGTGACCGGTCAAAAGTGCACCATGACTTTATGGACACATTGTATATAAAGATCTCACAA
Organism: Saccopteryx bilineata; assembly: GCF_036850765.1. Taxonomy (NCBI): domain Eukaryota; kingdom Metazoa; phylum Chordata; class Mammalia; order Chiroptera; family Emballonuridae; genus Saccopteryx; species Saccopteryx bilineata. Next base: position 101,141,997 of record NC_089502.1, on the reverse strand, counting down.
AGCTCAGCAACAATCCAATTTTAAAAATGGCAAGAGGACATAAACAGACCCTTCTCCCATGAAAACATACAAATAACTAACAGATATATGAACAGATGCTCATTTTGACTAGCTATTTGAGAAATGCAAATCAAAACTGCAATGAGATATCACTTCACACCTGTTAGATTGGCTATTATCAACAAGACAGGTAATAACAAGTGTTGGAGAGGCTGTGGAGAAAAAGCAACCCTTGTTCACTGCTGGTGGAACTGTAAATTAATATAACCATTATGGAAGAAAATATGATGGTTCCTCAAAAACTTAAGAATAGAGCTACCATATAACCCAGCAATCCCCCTACTGGGTCTATACCCCAAAAAAACTTAAAAATGGTATATAAAGGCACATGCACCCATAAGTTCATCGCTGCATTATTTACTGTGATCAAGACATGGAAACAATCAAAGTGTCTCTAGATAGAGGATTGTATAAAGAAGATGTGGTACATCTATACAATGGAATACTACTCAGCCATAAGAAATGAAGCCATAGTGCCATTTATAACAACATGGATGGACCTTGAGAACATTATCCTGAGTGAAACAAGTAAATCAGAAAAAGTTAAAAATTGTATGATTTCACACATAGGTGGGATACAACACTGAGACTCATGGACACAGATAAGAGTGCAGTGGCTCCCTGGGGGAGAGGGAATGTAGGGGATGGGTGGGGGGTCAGGTGAAGGGTGTAGAGAGGCAGAAATATAAGATGACGGAAAATGATTTGACTTTTGGTGATTGGTATACAACATAATCGACTGTTCAAATGTTGTGGAGATGTTTACCTGAAACCTATGTACTCTTGTTGATCAATGATACCTTGTTATATTTGTTTTTTTAAATAAAAAGAAAGTAAAAAAAACCTAATTAATTAAACTGAAAAATAGTCTCTCATAGGGCTCTTCTGTGGATTAAATGAGTGCACATAAAGCTCTTAGTACGGTGTTTGGCATAGAGTAAGAATTCTTTCATTGTTAACTATTATTATTCCTAGTTCTAGGTATTTCTTATATCTGTTACACTTTGTTTGTAGAACAGTCCCCATCCTCTTCTTTTCATCCAGTTACTTTTTAACTAACCTTCAAAGCCCAGCTCAAACCCTATGTACTTTGAGATTTCTCTGAATACAACTTTTATAGTACTTATTGTCTGGATGTATCATCCATTCTGTGTTCACAGTTCCTAGCCCAGTGGTTTTCAAACTTTTTGAAGTCAGGGCACATTTAAATCCTACAAATAATTGTAGGCGCACTATATACAAATTTCTGAGAAATATGTTATAATAATTAAGTCAAATATTAATGAAAAAATATAAAGTTCAAGCGTGCTTTTATGGTAATTAAACAAAAATAAATACAACAAAATTAAATATATTCTGACATTTAAAAACATTTTTATGTTACATTTTTTTGTTATGCTTTTTAGAATTTGTAAAGAAGAGGGGTTAAAAATAAAATGACAAAAAGTTATCTTTTTATATATATAGATACATTCTTAGTAAGATTTAGTAAATTCAGCAGGTTCCAGCACGAATGTGTTAAGTTTTTTCATTCTTGTGTTTATGAGAAACATGAGCCTGATGTGTCCTAGCGATTGCTTCAATGTTTGGGCATATATTTAAAAGGGAAACTCTCATTTCCTCATCAATACATTTAAGAATTCCTCTCTTTTTACTCTTAATTGTGTGGAGGGTAGAAAATCCTAATTCACATAAATAGGATGTTGAAAATTGTAGTAAAATGTTCGAAGCTTTTTTAGACATTGTCACATATTCTTCTTTTATAGAAATCCAAAAGGCTCCTTATGTTTAATCATCAATCCACGATCAGTGGATATAGCTTCCAGTTCTTCTTCTTCTGTTAATGTTAAACCAAAATCACTTGAAGCTTCCATGAATGGGTTTCTAATCTAATTGTATTGTTCAGTGTTAAGTGATGGAAAATGTTATAAATTAAATTCTGCCCAAGAAAAAACTAAGAACTATATGAACACATGCATACATGGGACATAAAAATGAGACTCAGAGACATGGACAAGAATGTGATGGTAACAGGGAGTGGAGTGGAGGGGTGGGGAGGGGCGAGGAAGGAAAGGGAGGGAGTTGGTGGAGGGTAGGGGCACAAAGGAAACCAGATAGAAGGTGACGGAGGATGATTTGACTTTGAGTGAGGGCTATGCAGCACAATCAAAGGTCAAAATAATCTGGAGATGTTTTCTCGGAACATATGTACCCTGATTTATCAATGTCACTGCATTAAAATGAAAAAAAATTAAATTCTGCCCATCAGCCTTCAAGTCCTACTTTATTTATACTTAACTTTTGCTCACTTCCAGAATCAGATTCTTCAATATCATGCTTCTTTTTGAGAAATCTATCCATTTTATTTGGGTGTATTTATCTAAAAATAATATAATGATGTGTTAATAATAAATATAATAATGATGTGTTAACAAAAAGAGAGGCATTTCTGTAATGAAATGGTATAATAGAGTAACTATATTTATTTTTATATCTGGGCACATGCTGCAAACCAGCGCAGCTAGTAATTCCAGGTCCTGAGTGGGAAAGGTGCAGAATTAAGAAAATACGGGGTTGGGAGGGACCTGTAACTGCTGCTGGCAAGAACAAAGTGCACCCAAAAACTGCATCTTGCTTTATTTATAGGGCAAAGTAAGGCCATTAGCAATTCAATGAGATCTTTGATCATGTTTCCAAGGCAACCCAAGAATTTTACCAAGTGCAGAAAACCCCCACCATACATATCTTAACTTTACACCAAACAAAGGATAGAAGAAACTTGCCTTCAGTCTTTCCAGGGAACGTGTGAGGTAGTGTAAACAATCCAGCACCACAGCTTAACAGCCTTTTGCAACCTAATCAGGCAAGTGAGGTGGGGGGTTGTTCAGACTTAAATATAAATAAAATGGAAATAATGTAAGTTATTTATTCTTTCTCTGTGGACTGGTACCAAATGGCCCATGGACCGTTACTGGCCCATGGCCCGGGGGTTGGGGACCATTGCCATAGGGCACACCTGGAAATCTTCTGGTGCACACCAGTGCACCCTGATGCACACTTTGAGAACCACTGCCCTAGCCTATGTTTAGGACATAAAAGGTGCTCAGTAAATCCTTATGTTGTTGTACAAATGTGTGAATAAAGGAGTCATGTTGTTGGCTATTTTTTTTTTGCTTGTGGAAACTCTTTCCATCTGCCCTTCCCCCTCCTACCCAATTAGGCAATGCAGACATTTCTGTTCTTCTATAGCTTAGCTGAACAGGATGGAATTATTTTTACCCAGGCAACCTGCTCATTTGTACTCTCTGACTCATCTCCAGGAGAGAGATTAACTAACTTGATAACACTTTACCTTCATGACTAGATGCCTTAGCTATATAGTGAGAAAAGTGTAACTTTCCTCCTTTATACTGGTCTAAAATCCACTGGGAGATCCACATTTTGAAGCTTCTCTTCCTTGTCAAATACCTGGATGCTCTTCTCATTCCATTCTGTATTCTACCTGGGTGATCACATTCAATCATATAATTTTAACCACTGATTCACTGAGGAAAAAAAACTTTCTGATTTTTATGTAGTGTTTGCTATATTCCCTTCTGTAAATACATGGCAGACTTCAAGTTACCAACATGACATCATTGAACACAGAGATGGAAAGAGATGCAAAATAACATACCATTATATAAGATTTCTGCCATACAAATACAAAGCATGTAAATAACCTCAAGAGTGTAGATAATAAAATAAATATGAAGCAATAAGTTTTGATTATTCACCTTTGTTTTTATTATACTGTATTTATATATTTTACATAATTTATGTTTATATAAATTAATTTTAATTAAATACTATGTTTAATAACCAGTTCACTTAAATCTCTGAAAATTTAGCAATCTCTCATGAACTATTTCAAGCAGGACCTATTATACCACCGCTCCCATTTGTCTCCAAAACATAAATCTCCAACGCAGACTGTTCTCCTAAATTCCAGACCTATTTATATGAATAGGTCTGCAATTCAACTCCACTTGGATATCCAAAAGGCACCTCTAACACATTTTAACAATTATATATATGTATGTATATATATATATATATCTTTTATTAATTCTCATTGTCTGAAGTCAACTAAACACTTCATCTTCCCTATCTCTGTGAAAGGTACCACTACACATCTAGCCACACATAACAAAAGCCTGGAAATTTTCTTTAATTCTTCTCTCTTTTTAAGCTATCTGATACCTCTGAGTCTTTTAAATTCTAACTTATTAGTCCCCTCTCTCCCACTATGGCCTTAGTTTAGGCTTTTACATCTCATACCTAGAACATGACAATAATCTCTTAACTGCTCTCCCTATATTTCCACTCTAACTCTCCAACCGATATATCCCACAGAAAGTAACTAAAATGAAACTGAAACCTCACCATGTCATTATCAAGCTCAAAACTTCTCAGTGGAGACTGACTTTCAGTATGACAGTGTGAGGAGCTCTACTGACACCCTCCCAGTAAAACTAGTCAAAAATATATTTTTAAACAGCCATTTAATTCTCTGGAAATGGTCTAAAGGGCAAACAGCAAATGAAGAGATGTCTATTCAAGAAAATCTGTAAAAATCTTGTTTAAAAAGTGAGAGTTTGTGATATCTGAACCAACACAGCTCCTTCTTTTCCCTCTCATCTCAGCAGAAAGGGAAATTCCACTCCAGTCAACTGCAGCTGAGAACACAGGATCTAGTTCTCCTAGCTTCCAGTGAGCGGGCTTTCTTCCCATGAGAAGCAGGACTTCAGCACTTCTCATCCTACCCCAAGCTACCTGTTGTTAAGGCTAGGTCCTAGGTCACTGTGGTCAAGAGATGGTGTCTCTCTCTCATCTTTTACCCAGCCACTACTCTTGAAATATAGAGACTCTGCCTTGAGTGAGGCATGCTGAGAATAGTATGGCCTTGATCAGATTTTCCTGCTTCATGATGTGCTAGTTCCATGGGAGGATAGGAAAGCTGAGAGGACCTCAGTTTACTAACTGACCCCTTCCACCAATGGTTCAGCTCCTAGAGTGAAGGTATTAATTAGAAGCTTGCAATTTTCTCATTCCCAGCTCCAGAGCCTTGGCTCAGAGATTTGCCCAGGGTATGTGTGTGGGTGGAGTGGGGTGGGGTGTGGTGTGGTGGGGGTGGGGTGTGGTGTGGTGGGGGTGGGGTGGAACAAGCCATAAAATAGATAGACCCTAATCTCTTACTAAAGGAACTGACTTTATTTGTAACAGCTTGAAGAGTAACAGGCCTACAGAAACTCTCAAGAACACTAGTGATGTGGTGAAATGCAATTGGGAAAAGGTTCATGTATTTAACAAAAGTAAATTCTAAACTGTGGGCAGAATACTTTCCAGAATAAAACTGGGTAATAAGACATCTGGAAGGAGCCCTTGTGGGGTTACAACAAATATCAAACACTGAACTATAAAACTATTGTTTCTGAGAAAATAGAAATTCTGGAGTTTAGAAGCATAAAAACTGGAATTTTGTTTTCCAGTTCCTTATAAGTAGCTTGGAAGTTGTCACTCCATCCCAACAAGTAAAAAGCTAAACAAACTAAAAAATCAACAACTATTGGATCCACAAAAGAATTGAGGACACAGCTTAAACTGCTGGTCCCAACATTAGAGAGACAGATAGGCAAATAAAGATTATCACAACTTAAAAATCAGAGACTCAGTAGCAGAAAGCATTGGGGTAGAAATTTTTGAACTGTAATTGATGAATTGTTAGAGGCTAAGTGTGAAAACTCTGAGTTAAAAAACTTGAGGGGTCCCAGTTATGTTGGGGTCCTACAATATTGTGAGATTTGCCTCCAAAAGCTCAACCAGTATAATAAGTATCAGAAAAATCTCCTCAGGCTTCCCACAGACTGAGTGGAAAAAACATTTTGAAATACACCAGAGCACTCTATTGTTTTAACAAGGTCTGCCTTCAGGTGAACTTAGTTAACCAGAGCCCAACCTGCTGGAGTATTAACAGAGCTTAACTGACATCGGGAAGGTAAATATTCAAACTAGTTGCCTCTAGCCATCCTCTCTCACACAAGTAGAGAGAAAAAAGACTGAGAAGTATTCATGAATGTTAAAGTACAGAGGCATAAGCTCCCTAAAAGACTAAGACCCAGCCATAGAAGTATAAAATTCTTTCCTTTCCCTACATTTTACCACCACATTACTAAAGACCTATTTAAATTCCAAGGCATATCAAAAACATAAAATATGATTTGAAGAATCAAAACAAGCAACAAAACCAGACATGGGAGGGATTTTAGAACTATCAGACTGGGGATTTAAAACAACTATGATTAATATGCTGAGGGTTTAATGGATAAAGTGGACAACATGCAAGAACACATGGGCAATGTAAGCAGAGAGATGGAAATTCTAAGGGGGAAAAATAAAGGCTAGAGATAAGAAAAGACTAACAGAAACGAAGAATGCTTTTGATGGGCTTATTACTATACTGGGCAGAGCTGAGGAAAGGATCACTGAGCTAAAGTACATATCAGTAAAACCTTTGAAAGCCTAAAAGGAAAGAAAAAAGACTGAAAATACAAAACAGGATATCCAAGGACTGTAGGAAAACTGCAAAAGGTTTAAGATGTGCATAATAGCAATACAAGAAGGAGAAGAAAAAGAGGAAGAAGCAGGAGAAATATATAAAACAATAATGACTGAGAATTGCCCCCAAATTAATGTCAGATGCCAAATCACAGATCCAGGATTCTCAGAGAATACCAAACAGAATAAATATTCAAACAAACAAACAAACAAACAAACAGAAAAACAAAATCATACTTACCCAGGTTTATCATTTTCATATCACAGAAAATAAAAGATAAATAAAAAATTCTGAACAAAGCTGGGGAGGGGACCTTAACTACAGAGGAACAAAGTAAAGAATTATATCCAATTTCTCTTCATAAACTATGCAAGCAAAACAAGAGTAGAGTGAAATATTCAAAGCTTTGAGAGAAAAAACCTGCCAACCCAAAATTCTGTACCTTAAAAAAAGCTTCAAAAATGAAGAAGAAAATATTTTCTTAAATAAACAAACAAAAAAGGGATTTGTTTTCAGTACACCTGCTTTGCAAGAAATGTTAAATAAGTTCTATGGATGAAAGGTAAATAATACAAGTCAGAAACTTGGGCCAACATTAAAAAGGAAAGGGGAGGGGAGTAAAAAGGGACAATTATATATCACACATAGGTGGGATATAAACTTGAGATGCATGGACATAGATAAAAGTTCAGTGGTTACTAGGGAGAGGGGTAAGGAGGAAAGGGAGTAAAGAGAGACAAATATATATCCTACATAGATGAGTATGGAAAAAACAGTTCTGTTAGACTTGCTCGCTTGTACTTTGCCTGATTAATGTGTGAGCATGTGGCACTGCCACATGTCTATAGTCTATATAAGGCTATAGGTGCTTGCCCTCAGTGCAAATTGCAGATTGCCTGCCCACCACTGCAAGGGGCCATTTTGCTGTTTGTTCATCTGCTGCCATGAGAAGCGGTTTTTTCCTGCCTGTTTGTTTATCTGCCATTGCTAGACTATAATAAACAGGAATGACTCACTGCTTTCTGGCTCCGAAGTTCCTCTACTGTCTGCCCAAATCCATTATGAACCTGCCTGGCCTCGGCCACTGGTATTACAGTGGAATATAAAACTGAGACGCATGGACATAGATAAAAGTGAAATGGTTACCTGAGGGAGGGGAGTAAAAAGGAAGAAATATATGGTGGTGAAAAATTATTTGACTTGAGTTATGTGCACACAGTACAATCAAAGTTTCAAATGCTATAGAGTTGTTCACCTAAAATCAATGTACTCTTATTGATGTGTCACCCCATTAAACTTAATTTCAAAATAAAAAAGAAAGAACAAGTGAAATTAAAATAAAAATGTTTAGTTTTATCTTCATAAATTCAACTAGTAACAGTTTATTCAAACTAAAAATAGTAACAATGTATTCAATTATGTATGCTTAAATATACATACACACATGCTTATGTATGCATCTATATAAGTGAAATTTAAAATGATGTAAGGTACAGGAAAAGGAATTAAGATTATTTTATTATAAGATACACTACATGTAAAGTGGTAAGGTGTTATTTAAAAGGACTTGGATTTGTTGTAGATGTGTACTGAAAACTCTAGTGAAACCACTAAAAAAAGGTTAAAGTATAAGTAATATGCTAAAAAAAGAAAAGAAATGGAATCATAAAGTGCTCAAATAAAACAAAAGGCAGAAAAGAGTAGAAGAGAAAAATACGAACAAAACGGAGGTAAAAGGTAAAAAACAGTGATGAATATAGTAGGTATTAATCCAACTATATTAATAATCACTTTAAATATCAATGGTCTAAACGCAAAAAAACAAAAACAAAAACCCAAAAACAAAGATTGGCAGTGTGGATCAAAAAGCACAATTTAAATATATGTTGTTTATAAGAAACCCACTTTAAATATAAAGACACATAGAGATTAAAAGTAAATGAGTGAAGAAAACATACTATGTTAATATTAATCAAAAGAAAGCAGGATTAGCCATATTAATTACAGACAGAGAAGAATGTAAAGTAAGTAAAGTTATCAAGAGAAAAGAATGTCATTCCATAGTGACAAAGAAGTCAATTCTCTGAGAAGACATAATAATTCTTAACGTGTATGTGCCTAACAACACAGTATCAAACTACATGAGGCAAAGACTGATAAACTTGCAAGGAGATAGTCCACTACCATAGTTGGAGGCTTCAAAACCCCTCTCTCAGAAATGGACAGATCCAGTAGGCAGGAAATGAGTGAGAACAGATCTAAATTCTACAACACCATCAACCAACTGGATATAATTGACATCTGTAGACTGCTTCATCGAACAACAGAATACACATTTTTCTCACATGGAATTTTCACCAAGATAGACCACATTTTGGGTCACAAAATACACTTTAACAAATTTAGAAAAATATAATTTATACAATGTACATTCTTAAACCACAATTGAATTAGATGAGAAATCAATAAGAGGAAGAAAACTAGAAAATATCAAATATCCAAGTACTTGATTGAGCAACAATTTTTAATAACACATGGATCAAAATAGAAATCTGAAGAGAAATTTAAATATATTTTGAACTAAATAAAAATGAAAACCTAACTTACTAAAATGTTTGGGATGCAGCAAAATCATTGCTTAGAGGAAAATTTATGGCATTATATGCATGTTATAATGAAAGATCTAAAATAAATTATCTTAGTTTCCACCTTAGGAAACAAAGCAAAAAAAGTAAATTAAATACAAAGTAAGCAGAAGATAAGGAATAATAAGAATTAGAGTAAAAATCAATAAAATTGAAGAGAAGAAATCAATAGGGAGAATTAACAAAACCAAAAGACAAAAGGATTAATACAATTGATAAACCAGATAAGCCAAGCTAACAAACTAAGAAAACAGGGAGAGGAAACAAAATATTTTTTTTTTGTATTTTTCTGAAGCTGGAAACGGGGAGAGACAGTCAGACAGACTCCCGCATGCACCCGACCTGGATCCACCCGGCACGCCCACCAGAGCCGACACTCTCCCCACCAGGGGACGATGCTCTGCCCCTCTGGGGCGTCGCTCTGTCGCGACCAGAGCCACTCTAGCGCCTGGGGCAGAGGCCAAGGAGCCATCCCCAGCGCCTGGGCCATCTTTGCTCCAATGGAGCCTCTGCTGCGGGAGGGGAAGAGAGAGACAGAGAGGAAGGAGAGGGTGAGGGGTGGAGAAGCAAATGGGCGCTTCTCTTGTGTGCCCTGGCGGGGAATCAAACCCAGGACTTCTGCACACCAGGCCGACGCTCTACCACTGAGCCAACCGGCCAGGGCCGGAAACAAATTATTGATATCAAAATTAAAAGAGCTTGACCTGTGGTGGCACAGTGGATTAGCCTTAGACCTGGAATGGTGAGGTCGCTAGTTTGAAACCCGACTTGCCAGGTCAAGTCACATATGGGAAGCAACTACTATGAGTTGATGCTTCCTACTCCATCTCTTTCTCCCTCTCCCTCTAAAAAAAAAAATTAATAAATGAAATCTTAAAAAAGGACATCACCATAGATCCCATATGATCAAATATAGGTTATTTGATCAAAAGGTTAATAAGAATATCAAAAGGTTAATAAAGGATTATTTAATTAACAGTTCTTTGTCCACAAATTTGATAAAAATAAAAAGGACCAACTTCTTGAAAAAAAACTCATACAAAAAGAAAGAAATGATCTGAATAGGCCTATATCTATAAAAGAAATTGAGTCAATGTTTATAACCTTCCAAACACAAAGCATCAGGTACAGATGGTGAATTCTACCAAAAATTTAAGTAATTATACCAATTATTTATAATCTCTTTCAGAAAATAGAAGTAAAGGGAGTACTTACTAACTTATTCTATAAAGGCAATATTATCCTAATACCAAAACCAAACAGATATTGTAAGAAAACAATGGGCCAGTATCTCCCATAAACAGAGATGGAAAATATCCTCTACAGAATATTAGTAAATTAAATCCAATAGAGTATAAAATAATTATATATTATGGCCAAGTAGGATTTATCCCAGGTATGCAAAGCTGGTTTAACATTCAAAAATCAATTAATGTAACCCACCGGATCAATAGACCAACAAAGAAAAATCACATGATCATACCAATAAATGTAGAAAAAGCATTTTACAAAATCCAGCACCCACTGATGATAAAAATATTCAGAAAGTTAGGAATAAGGGGAACTTTCTTAAGTATATGAAGACTTACTACAAAAAACAAACAAACAAACAAAACAACCTACCTACAGCTAACTAGATAATTAGAAACTAGAAACTTTTTTTTTTTTTTTAGAAACTAGAAACTTTTTACCTAACATCAAGTACAAGGCAAGGATGTCCACTCTCACAATTACTTGAAGTACTTGTTAATGCAATAAGGCAAGAAATAGAAGATACATAGGTTAGGAAAAAAGACATAAAACTGTCTATGCTCAGAGATAAAATGATAGTCTATGTAAAAAATATGAAAGAATAGACAAAAATATCCTAGAACTAATAAGTAATTATAGCAAGTTTTCAGGATACAAAGTTAATATACAAAAATCAATTACTTTTCCATTTACCAACAATTTGGAAGTTTGATTTCAAGGGGTACTGTGATAAAAGTGAATGAAAAGTTTTGATATGTGGGACAAACTACAAACATTTAACATTGCAAACACTGATACCAACAATAAAGAAGTAAAATTTGGAAGTAAAAACACAATACCATTTACATTAGGGTAGAAAAAAATAAAATGTTAAGTACAAATTTAACATAATATGTATAAGGTCTATACAAGGAAAACTAAGACTCTGATGAGAGAAATCAAAGAATATTAAAGTAATTGGAGAATTATTCCATGTTCATGGGTAAAAAAAAATAATATTGTCAAGATGGCAGTTCTTAGCTTGATTTATAAATTCAGTGCAATAAAATTAAAATCCTAAAAAGTTGTTTTATAGATATGAGAAAACTGATTTTAGCCTGACTATGCAGTAGTGCAATGGATAGAGCATCAGCCTGGGATTCTGAGGACCCAGGTTTGAAACCCTGAGGTCTTTGGTTTGAGTGCAGGCTCATCCATCTTGAGTGTGGGATCACTGGCTTGAGCATGGGATCCTAGACATTACCTCCTGGTCACTGGCTTAAACAAGGGGTAACTAGCTCAGCTGGAGCTCCCCAGTCAAGGCACATATGAAAAATTAATAAATAAACAAGTAAGCTGCCACAACTATGAGTTGATGCTTCTCATCTCTCACTTTTCCTGTCTTTTTCTCTCTCTTTCTCTCTCTCTCTCTCTTACTTAAAAAAAGACAAAACAGATTTTAAAGTTTACATGGAGAGGCAAAAGACATAGAATAGCCAACACAGTATAGAATGAAAGGCAAAATTTGGAGACTGTCACTACTCAACTTAAAAACTAACTTTAAAACCACAGTATTGAAGACAGTGTTGTACTGAAGAAATAACATACAAGATAGTCAATGAAACAAAATATACATCCCAGATAAACCTGTATAAATATGTCACCTGACCATTGACAAAGCAACAAAGACAGTACAACAGAACAAAGATAGATAAATTCTTTGACAAATAGTGCTATAACAACCAGATATCCATATGTAAAAAAATGACTGTACACATAGACCAAACATTTGTCATAAAAGTTAATTAAAATTGGACATAAACATTAATGTAAAATTATAAACTCTTAAAAGAGAACACATAAAAAACCCAGGTGACTTTGGAAATGATGATGCCTTTTGAGATATGACACCAAAGACATGATCCATAAAAGAAATAATTAATAAGATGAACATTATTAAAAGACTTCTGCCAAAAAAAAATAGACATGTGGACAATTGGAACAGAATCAAGAGCTCAGAAATAAATTAAGGTATGGTCAACTAATATTTGACAAAGAAGCCAAGAATACTCAATAGAGAAAAGACAGTCTTTTCAATAAAAAGTGCTGAGAAAATTGGATATTTACATATAGGAGAATAAAACTAGACCCTCATCTTATACCATTCACAAGACTTAATTTGAAATGAATTAAAGACATACAAATGGCCAGCAGATATATGAAAAGATGCTCATCCTCACTAGTTATTAGAGATGTGCAAATTAAAACTACAATGAGATACCATTTCACACCTATTAGACTGGCTATTATCAACAAGACAAGTAATAACAAGTGCTGAATAAGCTGTGGAAAAAAAGGAACTCTCACTCACTGCTGGTAACCATGTAAACTGGTACAAACATTATGGAACAAATTATGGTGTTTTCTCAAAAAATTAAGAATAGAACTACTAGATGACCCAGCAAACCCTCTACTGGGTATCTACCCAAAAACTTGAATGCATTGGTATGTAAAGACACATGCACCCTCATGTTTATTGCAGCATTATTCACAGTGGTCAAGATATAAAAACAACCAAGGTGTCCTTTGATAGAGGACTGTATGGAGAGAATATGTATGTATGTGCATATATATATATGATACACTACTACTCAGTCATAAGAAATGATGACATATTGTCATTTATGACAACATGAATAGAACTTGAGAACATTATACTAAGTGAAATAAGTAAATCAGAAAAAGTTAAGAACTATATGATTTCACACATAGGTGAGATATAAAACTGAGATTTATGGACATAGGTAAAAGTGAAGTGGTTACGAGGAAGAGGAGGTTGTGGGATAAAGAAGTAAAGAGGAAAAAACATACAGTGATGGAAAATGATTTGTTTTTTGGGTGATGGGCACACAATACAATCAACAGTTCAAATGGTATATAAATGTTTACCTGAAAACTATGTACTCTTATTAATCAATGTCACCTTATTAAATTTAACTTTCTAAATAACTTTTAAGAATTGTGGAGAGGGAGACAAGAAGGCCACGAAGAAGGCAGACGTTCCAACTCCCACATCCCAGAACCAAAGTGGATTACAACTTAATTTTGAGAACAGTCATCTTGAAATACCAACTTTGGACTAAACAAAGAAGATTCTACAGCTAAGGACCACCAAAGAACCCACACTGAGACTGTTAAGAAAGGCAGAGCTACAGAAAGGGCTGCCCCACTCCTGGGAGCCAGCGGTGGCCTGGAAGGACTCTCACAGTGGGGAGGAGTGCCTGGCAAGTTGTGGGTTGTGGGTCCTCAGCCCCAGAACTGGAGTCCCAGCCTAGAGCCCTGGAGCCTGGAAAAGGTGAACAGGCTGTATTTGGCTGAGAAAGGAGCCTAGATACTGTTTGAGAAAAGGAGACAGAACTCTCAGAACCAGGCTCTGTATTAAAGGGACCACACAGAAAGCCTCACTCACAACCACCTGCCCGGGGTTTTGGGAGCAGAGAGCACTGGGAGGACTGGAGTTACCAGGGGAGAGTGTGGTCACAGAGGCACAGGGGGAGACACTTTGAGGGATGGACACTGTAACCCCTGGGCTGAATCACGTCTCAAGTCTAAAGTGAACATTTTTTCTTGGAGCAGCAACACCAGCAAAGGGAAGAAATTACCCCATCTACCGGAGGCTCTCCTGCCCCCGTTAGAACAAAGAGGAGCTTAGAGGCAGGCAGAATGTTAGGGACACACTTAGTGACTGCTGGGGTCTGACCTACACCACCACCCTCATGTTGCTGAGTGCTTGCTGGGGGCAGGCAGGCCAGTGGCAGTGGGGCACAGCTGCAGGAGCCAGGGGATCTGAGCAGGTGCATATGGGCTGGCCTGCAGAGGTGAGGGCCTGGGTGGCCACTGCAAAGGTTGGAGCGAGCCTGCAAACCCATCCATGGCTGAGCTTGGAACACTGTGGAGGTGGTCTGAGCACAGGAGTGCATGGCCCAGCCTGTGGAGCCAGGGGCTCTGGCAGCAGCTGAGGAGTTCTGAGCTTGCATGCAATCCCACCTCTCTTTGGAGGCAGATGGGGCCCAGAGGACAGCGAAGGTGGTCTAAGCAGCTGCACATGGGCCTACCCACAGAGACAGAGGCTGCAGTGGCTGCAGTGGAAGTCCAGTCTCATGGCAATCATGGCTGCGGCTTGAGTCCATCCCTGGCAGCAGCTGAGGCCTGGGTGACAGCAGAAGCAGTCCTAAGAGGTGTGCGCATGCCACCCGTGGTGGCAGAAGCCATGGCAAGCTGCTGTGGAGGTCTGAGCACGCAATCCAGCCCACAGCGTGAGCCCAACCTTGGCAGTGGCTGGGGCCCGGGTGACCTTGGGGTCTGTCTAAGCAGGTGCATGAGAGCCCACCAGGGGCAGCAGAAGCCATAGTGTCATGGAGGCAGGCTGGCACTGGCAGTGCCCAAGCCCAAATGCCCAAGGCGGCAACAGTGGCAGCAGGGGGCTGGCTAACAGACCACACATTGGGAGCACAAAGATCACACCCACTGGTCCTGTAAGACTACACCCTTCTGAGTGCTGAAAAAGAAGGAAAAAAACCAAAATAAAATAAATAAATAAAAAGACTGAATAGAAAGACATCTGAGGCTAAGGGGTAAGCCACATCCAAAACCATACCTAAACATAGAATTACAGCACTGAGCCCAAAATGTAGCCAGCGATAAGAGGCAGCAGAAAACAGATCTCAGGGGACCCTGAACTTTCAAAGGAACTTCCCCCAGGCAAATAGTAGATAAAAGCTAGCCTAGGAGTGTAGCTGATATTTACAACAGCACCTGGGCCCAGCAGAGACAGCCACAAGATCTAGATTATCTGTAGCTCCAAAATCATAGATAAGAGCCAATCATAGGCAGTGACCCCCACTGATCTGCACCAGGCTCTGGCCAGGAAGGTCCAGGGAAGGCACATCCAGCAGCCAGATATGGAGAGCATTAGTTCAGGACCTAACAACCCTTGTTAGAGAGGTAGCTTAAGGAAGGGCTCCTCACAGCTGACCCAGCTAAGACATAGAAAACACCGACACAAATAGCAAAAAGAATAGTGATAGCAGATAAGCAGTACAGAACAGATTACAAACAACAGCTGATGCCAACCCAAGAAGACCTAGAAACAACACAACTGAAAATTGGAGGCAGACAATACCAACCCTAAACTCAGCTAGCTACACAAACAACACACCCAAAGGAAGAGTGTATACACAAAATGGGAATACAAAGAAATGCAATGCAAATGAATCAACAAGAGAAATCCCCAGAAAAAGAACTGAGTGAGAGGGAAATAACCAAATTACCAGATGCAGAGTTTAAAATAATTATTGTTAGGATGTTCAAAGATCTTAGAGCAACAATGGATGGACATAATGAGCACCTAAATAAAGAGACAACAAGTATCAAAAAGGACATTGAAATCATAAAAAAGAACCAGATGGAAATGATGAACACAATGTCAGGAATGAAGATTACACTCTAAGGAATTAAAAGCAGGCTGGATGAAGCACAGGATCAAATCAGCAACTTAGAGGACAAGATATGCAAAAGCACAAAAGTAGAACAGCAAAAAGAAAAGAGGATTAAAAAGTCTGAGGAAACTCTAAGAGAGCTCTTTGACAACATGAAGAGAAACAACATCCACATAATAGGGATTCCTGAAGGAGAAGAGAAAAAACAAGGGATAAAGAACCTGTTCAAAGAAATTATAGCTGAAAATTTCCCTAAATTGATGCAGGAAAGAGTCACACAAGTTCAAGAAGCAGAGAGAACCCCAATAAAAAAGAACCTAAATGGACCCACACCAAGACACATCATAGTCAAAATACCGAAGCTAAGAGATAAAGAAAGAATACTAAAAGTTGTAAGAGAAAAACACTCTATCACCTGCAAAGGAACCACCATAAGAATGACATCCAGCTTCTCAAAAGAAACACCTGAGGCCAGAAGGGTATAGCAAGAAATATTCAAAGTAATGTAAAACAAGAAACTACAACCAAGACTTCATTATCCAGCAAGGCTATCATTTAAGAATGAAGGAGAAATAAAAAGCTTCCCAGGGGGAAAAAAACCCTCAAGGAATTCATCACAACCAAAACAGCTGCAAGAAATGTTAAGGTGCCTGCTATAGACAGAACAAAGTGGGAAAAAATATCTAGTAAAAGGGGAATGTAGATTTAAAGAAAAAAACAGCAATAAATAGCTACATATAAATAATAACCTTAAATGTAAATGAATTAAATGCTCCAATTAAAAGACATAGGGTAGCTGAATGGATAAGAAAACAGGATCCGTACATATGCTGTCTAAAAGAAACCCACCTCAAAACAAAAGATACATGTAGACTGAAAGTAAAATGATGAAAAAAATATTTCATGCCAATGGAAATGAAAAAAAAAGCTGGGGTAGCAATATTTATATCTGACAAAATAGACTTTAAAACAAAGACTATAGTAAGTGATAAAGAAAGTCGCTACAGAATGATAAAGGAAACAATCCAACAGGAAGAGAACCATTATAAATATCTATGCACCTAATATAGGAGCACTTAAATATAGAAAGCAGACTTTGATGGATGTAAAGGGCGAGATCAACAGCAATACTATAATAGTAGGGAATTTCAATACCCCACTAACATTACTGGATAGATTCTGAAGAAAGAAAGCTAACAAAGAAACAGCAGAATTAAGTGACAAAGTAGATCAACTGGATTTAATAGATATCTTCAGAACCTATCACCCTAAAGCAGCAGAATATATATTCTTTTTAAGTGCTCATGGTACATTCTCTAGGATAGACCACATATTAGATATAAAACGAGTCTCAACAAATTCAAGAAGATTGAAATCATATCAAGCATCTTCTCCGACCACAATGGCATGAAACTAGAAATCAACTACAATAGAAAAATTAAAAGCACTCAAAAACTTAGAAACTAAACAGCATGTTATTAAATAATGAATGGGTCAACAATGAGATAAAGGGAGAAATAAAAAATTTCCTTGAAACAAATGAAAATGAACATAAAACAATTCAAAATATATGGGACACAGTGAAAGCAGTACTGAGAGGGAAGTTCATAGCATTACAAGCATACCTGAAGAAGCTAGAAAAAGCTCAAATAAACAACTTAACCTTGCAATTAAAAGAACTAAAAAAAAGAACAGCAAGTAAAGCCAAGAGGAAGTAGAAGGAAGGAAATAATAAAGATCAGAGTGGAAATAAATGACATAGAGACTAAAAAAAAAAAAATACAGAGGATGATTTAAACCAAGAGTAGGTTCTTTGAAAAGGTAGACAAGATCGATGAACCCTTAACCAGACTCACCAAGAAAAAAAGAGAGAGGACTTAAATAAATAAAATTAGAAACAAGAGTGGAGAAGTAACAACGGACACAGCAGAAATGCAAAGGATTATAAGAAAATACTATGAAGAACTGTATACCAAAAAATTAGACAACCTAGTTAAAATGAAAAAACTCCTTGAAAAATATAATCTTTCAAAAATCTATCTGGAAGAATCAGAAAACCTAAATAGACCAGTTACAACAAATGAGATCAAAACAGTTGTCAAAAAATCTCCCAACAAACAAAAGCTCTGGGCCAGATAGCTTCACAGGCGAATTCTACCAATCACTTAAAGAAGAACTGACTCCTATCCTTCTCAAGCTTCTTCAAAAAATTCAAGAGGAGGAAAAATTTCCAAGCTCCTTTTATAAGGTGAACATAATTCTGATTCCAAAACCAGGCAAAGACAACACAAAGAAAGAAAACTATAAGCCAATATACCTGGTGAATTTTAATGCTAAAATTCTCAACAAAATATTAGTAAATAAGATAGAGCAGTACATGAAAAAAATTATACATCATAGTCAAGTGGAATTTATTCTGGGGAGGCAAGGCTGGTACAACATTCGTAAATCAATCAATGTATTTCATCATATAATTAAAAGGAAGGAGAGAAAAATATGATAATATCAATAGATGCAGAAAAAGCATTAGATAAAATCTAGCACCCATTTATGATCAAAACTCTCAGCAAAGTGAGAATACAGGGAACATACCTCAACAAGATAAAGGCCATCTATGACAGACCCACAGCCAACATCATATTGAATGGGCAAAAATTAAAAGCAATCACCTTAAGATCAAGAACAAGGCAGGGGTGCCCCCTTTCACCACTTTGATCCAACATAGTTCTGAAAGTCCTAGCCACAGCAATCAGACAACAAGAAGAAATAAAAGGCATTCAAATTGGAAAAGAAGAGCTAAAACTATCATTATTTGCTGATGATATGATACTGTACATAGAAAACACTAAAGTCGCAGTAAAAAAACTACTGGACCTGATAAATGAATTCAGCAAGGTGGCAGGATATAAAATTAATACTCAGAAATCAGAGGCATTTTCACACACCAACAATGATCTGTTTGAAATAAAATTAACAAAACAATCCACTTCACTATTGCAACAACAACAAAAAGTAAAGTATGTAGGAGTAAATTTAACCAACAAGGTTAAAGACTTGTACTCAGAAAATTATAAAACATTGATAAAAGAAACCAAGAAAACACAAACAAGTGGAAGCATATACCATGTTCATGGCCAGGAAGAATAAACATCATTAAAATGTCCATATTACCCAAAGCAAATTATAAATTCAATGCAATTCCTATTAAATTACCAATGACAAACTTCAAAGATATAGAACAACTATTCCAAAAATATTCATATGGAACCAGAAAAGAACATGAATAGCCTCAGCAATCTTGAAAAAGAAGAATAAAGTGGGTGGTATCACATTTCCTGATATCAAGTTATACTACAAGGCCATTGTACTCAAAACAGCTTGGTACTAGCATAAGAACAGGCATATAGATCAATGGAACAGAACAGAACCCAAAAATAAACCCACACCTTTATGGACAATTGATATTTGACAATGGTGGTAATAGCATACAATGGAGTAAAGACAGTCTCTTTAACAAATGGCTTTGGGACCTGTGGTGGCACAGTGGGATAAAGCGTCGACCTGGAACACTGAGGTCGCCGGTTCGAAATCTTGGGCTTGCCTGGTCAAGGCACATATGGGAGTTGATGCTCCTCTCCCTTCTCTCTCTCTCTGTCTCTCTCTCTCATTCCTCTCTCTCTAAAAAAAAAAAATCAATAAACAAATGGCTTTGGGAAAATTGAACAGCTACATTCAAAAAAAAAAAAAAAAAAAGAAAGAAAGAAAGAAAGAAACTAGACCACCAACTTACACCATTCACAAAAATAAACTCAAAATGGATAACAGATTTAAATGTAAGTCGTGAAAACATAAGCATCCTGAGAAAAACATAGGCAGTAAGCTCTCCAACATCTCTCGCAGCAATATATTTGCTGATTTTTCTCCAAGGGCAAGGGAAATAAAGGACAGGATAAACAAAAGGGACTATATCAAAATAAAAAGCTTTTGCACAGCTAAAGACAATATGAACAGAATAAAAAGACAAATTACACAATGGGAGAACATATTCGACAATATTCTGATAAGGGGTTAATAACCAAAATTTATAAAGAACTTCTAAAACTCAACACCAGGAAGACAAACAATCCAATCAAAATTGGGCAGAAGAAATGAATAGATGCTTCCCCAAAGAGGACATACAGATAGCCAATAGGCATATGAAAATGTTCAACATCACTAGTCATTAGAGAAATGCAAATTAAAACCACAATGAGATACCACCTCACACCAGTCAGAATGGTGCTTATTAACAAAACAACACATAATAAGTGCTGGCGAGGTATGTAGAGAAAAGGGAACCCTCCTGCATTGCTGGTGGGAATGCAGACTGGTGCAGCCACTGTAGAAAATGGTACAGAGATTCCTCAAAAAATTAAAAATCAAACTTCCTTTTGACCAAGCCATCCCACTTTTAGGAATATATCCCAAGAACACCACATCAATGATTCAAAAGGATAAGTGCACACCCATGTTTATTGCAGCATTTTTTACAATAGCCAAGATCTGGAAACAGCCCAAGTGCCCGTCAGTGGACAAGTGGATTAAAAAGTGGTGGTACATATAGACAATGGAATACTATGGGGCCATATAAAAGAAGAAAATCTTACTTTTTGTGCCAACATGGATGGACCTGGAAACAATTATGTTAAGTGAAATAAGCCAGGCAGAGAAAGAAAAATACCATATGACTTCACTCATTTGAGGAATCCAATGAACAATATGAACTGAGGAATGGAATAAGTGAAATCAAAGGGTCCAAAGGGAAAGCAGACAGAGGGAAAGAGGAAGATAAGAGATGGGATGAGAGCAGAAAAACAAAACTGAAGAGAGGATGTTGTGGGGAGGAGGGCAAGGGAGATGTGATGGGGACAAAGAGGAGTGGGAGGTATGTGGAGGGACACTAGAATCTATTTACACCCAATAAATTAAAATAAAATTTTAAAAAATTGTGGAGAACTCTATGGGGCTTCCTCAAAAAATTTAAAATGGAACTGCCTTTTGACCCAGCTATCCCACTTTTAGGAATATATCCTAAGAATGCCAAATCACTGATTTAAAAGAAAATATGCATACCAATATTTTTTGCAGCATTGTTTACAATAGCCAAGATCTGGAAACAGCCCAACTGTCCGTCAATGGACAAGTAGATTAAAAAGCTGTGGTACATATGCACAATGGAATACTATGTGGCTGTGAAAAAGAAGGAAATCTTACCTTTTGTGACAGCATGGATGGAACTGGAGATTATTATGCTAAATCCAATAAGCCAGGCAAAGAAAAATATCATACAATCTCACATATATGTGGAATCTAATGACCAAAGTGAACTGAGGAATGGAATAGAGGCAGAGGTGGGTCACAGGGAGCAGAGGGACAGCTTTCAAGGGGAAGGGGGATGAGGAGATGGGATCAGAGAAGGTATAGGGATTAGTAAACTATATATACATAACACAGAGATATAGATAACAGGATAGCAAATCCTAGAGGGAAAGGGGGAGGGAATTCGGGGGAGGAGGTTAAAGGGGGTATAAAAAGGAACACAGGGTGGGGGTGAAGGATTATATTCAGTGGCACACTTGAATCCATGTAAATACAATAAATTAAAAATTAATAAAAATTTAAAAAAGAATTGGAAAAAATTCATAGCTATTTATATATATACATATATATTAACTCTACTATTAATAAGTTAGATTGTATTGAGTTTGGAACTATTACAAATATATTATTATGAACATTCTTGTATATGTGTTGATAAATGTGATTACATTTTTGTTTGAGTAATCTTCATTGGGTAGTTGGAACTGGGTGACATGGCAAAAGATTAGAGGTAGAGAGTGCAGAAGAAAGTCTATTGCAAAAGATTAAGTGGGTTAGGCCCTAACCGGTTAGCTCAGTGGTAGATCATCAGCCTGGAATGTGGATGTCTTGGGTTCAATTTCCAGTCAGGGCACATAGGAGAAGAGACCATCTGCTTCTCCATTCCCACTCTTCTCCTTTCTCTCTCATTCTCTCTCTTCTCTTCCTGCAGCCATGGCTTTAGTGGTTTGAGCACAATTGGCCCCGGTGCTGAGGATGGTTCTGTAGAGCCTCTGCCTCAGGCACTAAAAAAAATAGCTAGATTGTGAGCATGGCCCCAGATGGGGGTTGCCAAGTGAATCCTGGTCAGAGCACATGGGGGAGTTTGTCTCTCTATCTCCACTCCTCTCAACTTGGAAAAGAAGAAAAAAAAAAGATTAAGCAGGTAACAAATAAATGGACCTCAAAAAAATGTTCATCTAAAGCTATAAGGATAAAAGAGTACATATTATATAATTCCATTTATATAAAGTTCAGTAATGGACAAAATTATTATATGGTGATCAAAGTACTACAGTGGTTTTCCTTGGTCAGTAATAATGTCTAGAAAGGTGATAAGGGAAGACAATGTTTTCTTTCTTGATATGAGTTTTGGTTACATGGGCATATTCAGGTTGTGATTACTTATTGTCCTTTTATCTATGTGTTTTTCTGTGTGCACATTATAGTCTAATTAAGATGCTTAAAAAACAATAAAATTCTGGGGTCTGTAAATATTTAAATAAATCTGATAGCATCATTCTTTTTCTGAGCTAGGTATAGTAGGATGACCACAGGCTTTTGGCATATGACAGACCTGAGTTCAAATCTAAATTCTTCCAGATAATTGGATATGACATTAAAAAGGTCACTTCACCAATCCAGTTTCTTCAACCATAAAATGAAAGTTATTATATCTACCTTAAATAATATTCTATTGAATATACCACAGTTCATTTATATATTTACATACTGAGGGTCACCTTGATTACTTTCATTTAAAAATTAATTTTAACATGGTGACATTAATCAATAAGAGTACATAGGTTTCAGATAAACAATTTTATAGAATTTGAACTGTTGATTTTGTTGTATAATCATCACCCAAAATCAAATTATTTTCTACCACCTTATATTTGACCCTCATTACACCCTTCCCCCATTGACCCCCATGAATCTACATTTTAGTAACTAAGTTACAAAATTGCAGTAAACTCAATTTTTTTTTTTTGTAATAGCGACATCCATTTGTGAGTAATGCTTGTAATGTCACTTGTGTAGCTTTGGCTGATTCCTGAATAGTAGTTTAAATTGCCTTATGAACATCTTTATAGCAACATCAGGGAGCCATCTCCATCCTCAATATTCTTTCCTATATGCTTTCCCTCCTGAGTTCCCATTCTTCATCCCTGAGGCTGACTTTTGGAGATCAGGATATATTAAGAAATTAATGTTGACTCCACCTATGGAATAGGCCCCTCATCTTCTTTTAGTCTCATGGGAGGGTCTTGAATGCACCGAACTCTTGGCTGAAGGTTATGCCACATAAGAAAACCAGTGAGTGTGAGGAAGGCCAGAAGTTAGGGGATGGATCTGAAATCTCACCCTGGTTGGTTACTTAATGCTAAGAAGTACATTTCCAGTGAGACTGTAAAACTAAGAATATATACCTGACCAGGTGGTTGCACAGTGGATAGTGTCAGACTGGGATGCAGAGGACCCAGGTTTGAAACCCCAAGGTCACTGACTTGAGTGGAGGGTCACCAGCTTGTGCGAGGAGTGGCTGGCTTGAGCGTGGGATCATAGACATGACCCCATGGTCATTGGTTTGAGCCTAAAAGGCCACAGGCTTGTAGCCCAAGGTCGCTGGCTTGAAGACCAAGGTCACTGGCTTGAGACCAAGGTCACTGGCTTGGGTAAGGGTTTACTCACTCTACTCTAACCTCCCAGTCAAGGCAATATGAGAAAGCATCAATGAACAACTAAGGAGCTGCAATGAAGAATTGATGCTTCTCATCTCTCTCCCTTCCTGTCTGTCTGTCCTTATCTGTCCCTCTCTCTGACTCTCTCTCTGTCTCTGTCAAAAAAAGAAAGGAAAAAGATTATGTGATACTTCCCAAGAGTAGTCATAAAAAGATGAACATGAAGAAGGAACATGGACAGATAGAAAGAATATGAGATAGAACTTAAACAACTGTACTTTCTAATTTAAAAAATTAAAGCTTCTTAAATTAAAAACAAAACTGCATGTATTTGCTGCCTTTGTGAGCAAAGAAAAAGTTCATACTGAAAACTAAGGCAATCCTAATTATAATTGAAACATGTAAGTGTAGTGTTAAAACACACCTGTCCCAGGATAACTTTTGAATAAATTTTGAAGTGAAATTAAGCGTAATAAATAAAGTATCATCAGACTCTAAAGTCCTTTCTAAAATTTCTACAAAACTTTCAATTAACCTCTTAATCCTCCTCTAATTAAACCTGGTTTTCCTCAAGTGCTAGCATTCCAAATACATAAAATAATTTGTTATTCAGTTTTATTGCTTTCTCATTTACTTATTTTAAAGCATCAATTTCTTTCCTTCTAAATCACAAGTGTCTCCACACCTCAGCTATATTATAAAATAAACTGGTTTGATTGGCTAGCCTTGAAACCTAATAACTATTTATAAAGGATTTTCTTTCTTTCTTTTTTTAAAATAGATATATATCATTCAAAAATATTTTACACTCTTATTTTTTATAATAGGTTTTGAATTTTAGTGTTTTTAATCTTTTTCCTCAACTTTATTGAAGTATAATAGACAAAATTATGAGATATTAAAAGTGTACAAAATGATTTTATATACATATATATTGTAAAATGATTTCCCACATCTAGTTAAATAACATGTCTATCATCTCACATATTTACTTAAAAAAATAATATGGGCACAGACAATAACGTCATGATTGCCAGAAGGTGGGGAGTTGGAGGATGGTATGGGGGAATAAATGGTGATGGACGAAGACTTCACTTGTGGGAAAGGGTGAACAAGAGCCTGAAAGCTGTATGATTATATTAACTGGTGTTACCTTAATAAATTCAATTTAAAAAACAAAAGCATTTAAGTTCTACTCTCTTAGCAAATTTCACTTATATAATACAGTAGTATCAACTATAGTAACCATGCTGTATACCATTAGACCTCAAAACTTATTTATCTAATAACTGAACTTTCTACCCTTTTATCAACCTCTTCTTAATTGCTTCCCCCACCATTGGCTACTACAATTCCACTCTATGAGTTCAACACTTTTCAAAATATTTTACATATAAATGGTACCATGCAGCCTTAGTCTCTGTCTCAATTTTCACTTAACATAATGTCCTCAAGGTCCATCCATGTTGGCCCAATGGCAAGATTTCATTCTTTATAGTGGGTTAACAATATTTTATTATACATACATACATTAGTATACATATAATACTATGCATTATATATAGAGAGATATATAGATATATAACATTTTCTTTATCCATTTATCTTTTGACTGACATTGGGTTGTAGCCGTACCTTAGCAATTGTAAATAATGCTGCTATAAACATAAGAGTCCAGCTATCTCCTCAGGATAATGATTTTGGCTTTTGACTTTCAGCTTTCAACTTGGAGGAGGTCTACATGCAGTTTTCTTTGTTTTTTCCAAATCCAGGTTCATTTGACACTGGCCGCCTCCACCATGCAGCTGAAGTTTGACCCCAGCGAGATCACAGTTTTATACCTGAGGAAATCGGTGTCGTGTCTGCCCTGGCTCCCTATAATAAGCCCCTTGGGTGTGTCTATAAAAAAAGGTTGGTGATGACATTGTCAAAGCAAATGGTGATTGGAAGGGTCTGAGGATTACAGTGAAACTGACCATTTAGATCAAACAGGACCAGATTGAGGTAGTACCTTCTACCTCTGCCCTGATCATTGAAGTCCTCAAAGAACTGCCAAGAGACAGAAGTAAAGAAACATCAGGCACAGTGGAAGTATCATTTTTGATGATATTGTCAACATTGCCAAACAGATGCACACATCTTTAGGTAGATAACTCTCTGGAAATGTTACAGAGATTCTGGGGACTTCCCAGTCTATGGGTTGCAATGTTGATGGCCACCACCCTCATGACATTATAAATGGCATCAACACTAGTTCAGTGGAATGCCCAGATAGTTAAAAACTACAAAGGAAAGTATTTCAATTAAAGATAATTTGACAATCAAAACAATAATGATTTTGTTTTAAAAAGTCTATATAAGAAAATGAATTCTGTACTTAACACAACTAATATACGAATGAACTTTGCAACTCAAGCCATTTGTAAATTATCAATTACCAGATTGTAATCAATAAATGTCAGATGAGTGCTGCAGACAATTAATGCTGTTAGAATTCAAGTGGAAAGGGCCCTCTGTATTAAAGATTATTCGAAAGGTTTTGTAGATGAGACAAGAAAGCATCCTAGACAGTAAGAGCTGGAGCATTAAAACAAGAATTTCCTAAGATACATTTAAGGGTAATTGCTGGGATGAGTGGTTAGGATGGAAAATGTTAGATGGAATCATATTATACAGATGTATGAGTATCTATGTCAGCAAATGATAGAAGTAATCAGAGTTTATCTGACCTCCCCTGTTCATACTCTCAACCAAGTTGAACACAGAGCAATATATAGCTCTGTATATGTGTGTACTGAAATCACTACCGTTCCCTCCAAACTGTAGTCTATCCTTTTACTATACTCCTAATATCAATGAATGACACTGTTATCAACTCATTGACACCAGGTAAAAACCTGGGAAGTTTTCCTTGACACAGCCTACCTCTTCATTCCCACATACAAGCCATCAACAAATCCAATAGCTCTAGCCCACAAACATATCCTGAATTAACCCATTTTTCTCCAGCCACACAAGTCTCCACTGCTATCTCCAGTATCCAAACTATCAATATTGCTCACCCAGACTCAATAATTCCCCTGCACCCATATGTTCCACCTTCAATCAGTCCACTTCACACTGCAGTCAGTGACACTACTGAAATCCAATCTGATTGTGTTACCCATGCTTTAAACTCCTCAGTGGTTTCCTATTGTTTATAGAAAAAAACCTTTTTAACATGGCCCTTTATGTTTTGTCCCCTACTATAGCTCTAATTACACCCCCTACTCTCTACTTTCAGCCATACTAGTAGTCTTCTTTGAGTCCTTCCTCCTTCTCTTGTCTCTGCTGTTAGGGGAACTTTGAACACCACTCAGCTTGAACCGTTCTTCTTTTTCTTCACTCTTCATCTACTTAACTTCTAGTCATTCTTCAAATTTCTGCTGTTAATAAGTCCCCTGAGGAGCCTTATTGGGTCTACCAGTCTAATTTAGGCCCTCATATTATTCTGTCAAAGCACATGAAAGTTTTTCTTTCCAGCACTTTTTAGAGTTGGAGCTTTAGATTTGCCTGTGTGATTAATATCTTCCTCTGTTATTAGATTATAAGTTCCAGGTGGGGGAAGGCAGGAACTGCACTTGTTTTGCTTTCCAGTGTTCCCCTATCTTTTTTTTTTTTTTTTTTTGTATTTTTCTGAAGCTGGAAATGGGAGAGACAGTCAGACAGACTCCCACATGCACCTGACCGGGATCCACCCGGCACGCCCACCAGGGGCGATGCTCTGCCCACCAGGGGGCGATGCTCTGCCCCTCCCGGGCGTTGCTCTGCCTCAACCAGAGCCATTCTAGTGCCTGGGGCAGAGGCCAAGGAGCCATCCCCAGCGGCCGGGCCATCTTTGCTCCAATGGACCCTCGGCTGCGGGAGGGGAAGAGAGAGACAGAGAGGAAGGAGGTGGGGTGGAGAAGCAAATGGGCGCTTCTCCTATGTGCCCTGGCCAGGAATTGAACCCGGGTTCCCCACACGCCAGGCCAATGCTCTACCGCTGAGCCAACTGGCCAGGGCCTGATCCCCTATCCTTTTTCTCCTATTTTCCCAGAAATACTAGAAATCAGAGAAAGAAAGGAATGAAGCTATAATGATTGCTAAAGAAATAATCTTTGAATCTTTTCCAGTTTTTGCAGTATGAGGAACCATAAACATCATCATCTCCTGTGACATCCTCTAGATGGCTGTGCAGGAAGTCCTGCACCAGAACCAGTCAGTGCAAGAGCCAAAAGTTTTGGGAGGTGCTGAAGCTGCAGAACAGCTTGAAGAACTATGACCCTCAGAAGGACAAATGTTTCTCAGCACCATCAGGTTTAAATCTACTGCCCACTCTAAGTTCTCAGTATGTGTTCTGGGGGTCTAACAGCACTGTGATAAGGCCAAGGTTATAGACATCTTTCACACAGATGTAGAGGAGTTGAAGTAACTCAATAATAATAAGAAACTTGTCAATAAACTGGCTAAGAAGTATGATGCCTTTTTGGCTTCAGAATCTCTGATCAAGCAGATCTCACGAATCATGGGCCCAGACCTGAAATAAGGTTGGCAAGTTTCTTTTCTTGCTGACCCACAATGAGAACATGGTGGCCAAAGTCAATGAAATGAAGTACACAATCAAGTTCCAGATGCAGGAGTTGCTCTGTCTGGCCATGCCTGTTGGCCACGTGAAGATGACAGATGATAAGCTTGTGTACACCATCTACTCAGTTGTCAATTTCTTGGTGTCACTTCTCAAAAAGAACTGGCAGACCTTCTGGGCTTTATATTAAACATCAAGAGCACCATGGGCCAGCCCAGCCCTATACAAAGGCTTAAAAAACTATATTGTTACTATTACAAAAAGAAAAATTTTGAGTGTTCTCAGAAGAAAAATAATATTTTTTACTTCAATGAAAAAAATAGTATATTAAAGAAATAAAATAAACTTTTTTTGTTAGAGAGATATGGACAAACATATAGATAGGGACAAATGGGAAGAAAGAGAGATGAGAAGCATCAATTCATAGTTGCAGCACCTTAGCCATTCATTAATTGCTTCTTCATATGTGCCTTGACTGGGGGGCTCCAGCCAAGCCAGCGACCCATTGCTCAAGCCAGCAAGCTTGGGCTCAAACCAGTGATTTTGGCCTCAAGTCAGCGACCTTTGGGCTCAAGCTAGCGACCATAGGGTCATGTCTATGATCCCATGCTCAAGCCAGCAACGCTGCGCTCAAGCTGATGAGCCCACATTCAAGCCGGATAAGCCCATACTCAAGCCAGCGACCTCAGGGTTTTGAACCTGGGTCCTCAGCATCCCAGGCTGATGCTCTAGCTACTGCATCACCACTGGTCAGGCTAGACAAGTGTTTCTTAATATACATGTACCATTTACAACGTTTTAGTTTGATGATGGGCCCCATATGTGATCGTGGTTTTATAAGTTTATAATAAAGTTGTAAAAGTTCTATCACCTAGTGATGCCATAGTCATTATAATGTTATAGCACAATGCATTAATTACATGTTTGTGGTGATGCAGGTGTGAACAAACTTATTGTGTTACTAGTAATATAAAGGTATAGCAATACAACTATGTACAGTACCTAATACTGAATAATAGTATATAATAAATGACTGTGGTTCTTGTTTAAATATTTTTATTCTATACTTTTATCATTATTTTAGAGTGTAAACTTTCTGTTTATTAAAAAAATGTAAAATTGTATGCCATGTTATGCTAGCAGCAGTCCCATATGTCTTGTGTTTACTGCTTCTCTTGATCACAGCATTTTCTCTTGTGCTTGTTTTAATCTGATATTATTTTGTTAATAATGGTTCCTAAGCATAGGAAATTCGTGGCTAATGTTGCCATTAACAGGCCACATCAAGTGATTCACCTGGAAATAAAATTAAAAGTGATTAAGGACTACAAAGTAGAAACTCAGTGATGATTATTGCTTACCAGTCAGGCAGGTCTCATGCCACCATAGCTATGATCTTGAAGAACAAGAACACAGTGATGGAAGCAGTTAAAGTATCTGATCCATTGAAGGCAATGAAACTAACAAAAATTCAAGAAGGGCCTATATCATACATGGAGAAACTGTTAATGACCTGGACTGAAGACCAAACAGAGAAGCTATTCTTCTCTGCATCATGATGGTCATAATCAATGCAGAAAGTTTGTTTGTGATGTTGAAAGAAAAAGCTAGACCCCCAACTATGATGTTGAATTTACTGCTAGTCTGGGTAGTTAAAATGATTCAAGACCTATTGTGAAAGTAAGTAGTGAGTCTATGAGTACTGATGTGAAAGCAGCTAAAGACTTTTTAGAAACTCTAGATAAGCTGATTGTGGAGAATTACTTGCCCAAAAAAAGGTTTATTATGGATGAAATCTCCCATTCAAGAAACAGATGCCTCAAAAAACTTTCATCTTCAGGAGGCCAAATCAAAGTTATGTTGATCAGAGTTTTTAAGGGCAGGATAACAAACAGTATTGCTTGGAGACAATGTTCCAGGATACACACTGAAACCTTTTGTGACCTGGCATAGTGAGAACTTCAGGACATTCAAGAATATCAATAAGCATTCACTGTCAATGTTCAATAGAAGCAATAAGAAGCCATAGGTGACCCAGTTCCTCTTCCAGGATATCCTACTGAGTTGCTATGCCAGCAACATGGAGAAGTACTGTTTGGAGAATGACATAACTTTCAATATTTCATTTGTTGAAAAGGTAGCCAACCAAATGAGAGTTAGTATTCATAAACAACAGCTCCAATAAGGGGTTGATATCCAAAATATACAAAGAATTCACAAAGCTCATCAACAAATAAGCAAACAATTTAATAAAAAAAATGAAGAGAGGATATGAACAGACATTTCTCCAAAGCAGATAGACAAAAGCCCAACAAATATATGAAAAACTCCTCATCTTTGTTAACTATTAGAGAAATGCAAATTAAAACTACAATAAGATACTACCTCACACCTGTTAGATTGGTTATTAGTAACAAAAGAGGCAATAACAAGTGTTGGAGAGGTTGTGGAAAAAGGAACCTTCATTCACTGTTGGTAGGAATGTAAAGTGGTACAGCCATTATGGAAAAAAGTATGGTGATTCCTCAAAATATTAAGTACAGAATTACCATATGACACAGTAATCCCTCTACTGGGTAGCAACTCCCCAAACTCACAAACATTGGTATGCAAAGACACATGTGCTCCCATGTTCATCACAGCATTATTCACAGTGGCCAAGACATGGAAAAAACCAAAGTGTCCCTCAATAGATGATTGGATAAAGAAGATGTGGTACATATATAAAATGGAATACTACTCAGTCATAAGAAATGATGACATATTGCCATTTATGACAACATGGATGGACCTTGAGAACATTATATTGAGTGAAATAAGTAAATCAGAAATAGCTAAGAACTGTATGATTTCACACATAATTGGGATATAAAGCTGAGATTCATGGACATAGATAAAAGTGAAGTTTTTACCTGGGGAAGGGGTGAGGGGGGAGTAAAGGGACAAATATATGTGGATGGAAAATCATTTGACTTTGAGTGATGGGCACACAATGCAATCTACAGTTCAAGTGGTATAGGGATGTTCACCTGAAACATATGTACTTTTATTGATCAATGTCACTCCATTAAATTTAATTTCAAAATAAAAATTAAGGAAAATATTTTATTTGTTGATGATAATGCTCCCAGACATCTTTCTTTTTTTGGGGGGGTGATTTACATCCCAACAACTAACTGGTGTTTCTCTCTCCAAAACTTCCTATTTTATTCAACCAATGGATCAAGGAATTACAACATATTTTAAGGTCTCCTATTTGAGGAAGACCTTTCCTATTGCCACAATTGAGGAAAACATTGAGAAAACACTGATATAATACTTGAAGGATTATAACATCTCTGACTGCAACAAGAACCTTTATTGACTTTAAGGAAAT
Source organism: Saccopteryx bilineata (assembly GCF_036850765.1). Classification (NCBI taxonomy): domain Eukaryota; kingdom Metazoa; phylum Chordata; class Mammalia; order Chiroptera; family Emballonuridae; genus Saccopteryx; species Saccopteryx bilineata. The sequence goes on along the minus strand of NC_089502.1, from coordinate 101,110,185 downwards.
GTCACCAAAGATAGTATGAATGGCATCTATCTGAAGGAAGACACTCAAGAGGCTCATCCATGCCTTCAAAGGATTTGTCAAATATGTGGAGGTTGGAAAAATCAACAAAGCTATGGTTGAGATGGAAAACAAACTTAACCAGGGTGTGGATGAGGATGACATAGAGAAGCTTTCAGAGGTGATTTCTGAGGAATTGACTAATGAGTTGTTGGAGGTGAAACAGGAATACATAGCTAAAGAAGAGACAAGAGAAAAGGAAACTACAGAACTAAAAAAAGAACTCCCCAAAATATTCATAGTGAAGAGTTTATCAGAAATTTTGGCAGACCTCAACAAACTCCTTAAAATGTTTGAAAACGTGGGCTTCAACACTGAAAGTTTTTCATTAATAGAGAGGAATTTCATCGTGCATCATCTGCTTACAAGAAAATCTATGATGGGGGAAAAAAAAAAGAAAAAAGACAAACAAAGTAAACCACCAAGAGCATACTTCTGAAAAGAGTGACGAGAAGAAGAGCCTCAGACAAGTACCTCAGAATATCTTCCAGAAAAACAGTTTGTTAGCACAGGAGATTAATAGTTCCATGTGTTATTCCATATGAATACTTTCCAGTGGGACAAGATGTAGAGGTGGAAGATACTGGTATTGATGATCCTGACCCTGTGTAGACCTAGGATAATGTGTATGTTTGTATCATAGCTTTTAACAAAATGTTTTAAAATAAATAAATAAATAAATAAATACTTTTAAATATAAGAAAGCTTCTAGAACAAGAATATAAAGAACAATTTTTGTACAATGTGTTTGTTTTTAAGATAAGCATAATTACAAGAGTCAAATATTTAAAAATATTTAAGCTTATAAAGTAAAAAAAGTTACTATAAGCTAAGGTTAATTTACTATTAAAAATATTTTTAGCCTGACCTGGTGGTGGCGCAGTGGATAGAGCATTGGATTGGGATGCGGAAGACCCAGGTTCGAGACCCTGAGGTTGCCAGCTTGAGCACAGGCTCATCTAGTTTGAGCAAAAGCTCACCAGCTTGAGCCCCAGGTCGCTGGCTCCAGCAAGGGGTTACTCAGTCTGCTGAAGGCCCACGGTCAAGGCACATATGAGAAAGCAATCAATGAACAACTAAGGTGTTGCAATGCGCAACAAAAAACTAATGATTGATGCTTCTCATCTCTCCGTTCCTGTCTGTCTGTCCCTGTCTATCCCTCTCTCTGACTCTCTCTCTCTGTCTCTGTAAAAAATATATATATATATATATATATTTATAAATTTACTGTAGCCTTAGTGTAATGTTTACAAAGTCTGCAGTAGTGTACAGTAATGTCCTAGGCCTTCACATTCATTCACCACTCATCACTGACTCACTCAGAGCACCGTCCAGTCCCATAAGCTGCATTTATGGTAATTGCCCTATGTAGGTGTACCATTTTTAATTTTTATACCATATTTTTACAGTAAATTTTTCTGTTTAGGTATGTTTAGATACACAAATAATCACCATTATGATATAATTGCCTACAGTATTCAGTACAGTAACATGCTGTACATGTTTGTAGTCTAGGAGCAGTAGGCTATATAGCCTAAGTGTGTAGTAGGCATGCCATCTAGGTTGGTGTAATGCACTCTATGATGTTCAAACAATGATAAAATCACCAAACAACATTTCTCAGAATGTATTCTTGTCATCAAGCAATGCATGACTGAATAGTTGAAAGAGTTATAGTTTTATAACTAAAATCATTTGCTGGAAAGAAATAATGGAACTAATCCACAACTTTATAGCAAGGTCCGTAATACACATCACAGACAGAGGAGCTGATAGGAGTCACATGATCAATGTCATGGGTCTTTGAGTATGGTTGAAACATCAAATACCAATATAAAATGGCCTAAAAAAAAGTTTTCAGCTTTCCTGAAGTTACTACAATAGTTAACAAATCTAAGATCTTTGTTTATTTCTTCTTCCATGCTTTGTATTTTCTTTTAAGGTTCTTAAGCAATATAACAGAACAATAACGTGGACTACAAATAGACAGACTTTAAGGTTCTTGGGTAAATATAAACCTCAAGATATCCCCCCCAACTAGTCTTTCTAATTATTCATATGAAAAGGAAAGCAGTAGATGTCATTTTTTTTTAATTCTTGTAAAGATCAGATACCAAACAAATGTTGCCAGCTGTCTTTATAGAGCTGACAAACCGTTACACTAGGAAAAATACCAAACACCACAATATATGCCCTTCAAAGCCTTCCATCTACCAAACCCATTTACAATAACCCTAATGCATAGATATGAGAGAGGTGCCAAGTAGGAGCCTACCATGGCACTATAACTTGATTCTTTGCAGCTTTCAATCTCCTGTAGTGATGATTCGCTGCCACATGTTTTTCTCTATGACTATTCATGTGAGACACATATTAAAATGCCCTTAGGTGTATGGATAAGGGAATGTCAGACATGTAATCAGGGAAGGAAAATGGACTATGAAACCAGGACAATCATATAAACAAGAAACCAGCTTTGTCATCTTTCATTTTAGTGGGTTTTTTGTTTTATATTTTCAAAATTATCTTCCAAAGCCTAATCCCTCTGTTGCTAACTCTCCTATCTTATGACTTATGTAGCAGTATCTGGAAACAGTCTGCTTCAATTCAAACCTCAGTTCTACTATGTGAGCCTTGGGCAAATAAATTAACTCTCTATCTCTGTTTTTCTTCTGTAAATTGGGGAGAATAACAATACTTATCTCTTAGAGTTTCTGAGGCAAGAAAGTATGCTTATAAAAAATGTAACACAAGTGTTTCTGTTGAGAAGTCTGATGTCATCCTTATGGGGGCTTCTTTGTAGGAGATAGCCTTTTTTTCTCTATCAGCTTTTAATATTTTCTCTTTATCACTTAGCTTTGGTATTTTAATTATGATGTGTCTTGGTGTAGGTTTCTTTGGGTTTCTCTTTAATGGAGTTCTCTGTGCTTCTTGAACTTGTGAGAGTTTCTCCTGTATTAATTTAGGGAAGTTTTCAGCTATGATATGATTGAACAAAGTCTCTATCCCTTGTTCTTTCTCTTCTTCTTCTTCAGGAACCCCTATGATGTGGATGTTAATTCTCTTCATGTTGTCGCAGAGGGGAGAGGGGAGAGGCACAAAGAAAACCAGATAGAAGGTGATGGAAGACAATTGTACTTTGGGTGAGGGGTATGCAACATAATCAAATGTCAAAATAATCTGGAGATGTTTTCTCTGAACATATGTACCCTGATTTATCAATGTCACTGCATTAAAATTAATAAAAATAAGGTAAAAAATGTAACAGTGTTTAGCTCATATTACTTTGATAGTCAATAAAGAGTAGCTATTATTATTATTATTCATTTAGCCTTGTGATTGTGAGAGTTTCTAGACAAACTAGACTTAAACTGACAGTCATGACTTATAAGATTTTTCTTTCAGTAAACTGACATCTGGCTTGCTTTCCCCTTGGCTTCCAAATTTAAAAACAAAAAAAAACCCAAAAAACAAAAAAAGCTTGTGCTCAAATTGTGTCTCTAACACTTACTATTATCTGTGTGACATTCATTAAGTTACATAACCTCTCTGTCTCAGTTTCTCCACTTACAAAAAGAATAATAAGAGCACATTTGTGATCAGCTCATTGTGAGAATTAAATTGGTTATTTCACATAAAATCCTTAAGACAGCTTCCAGAAAGACTAAATGGGGACTGACTAGTGGTGGCACAGTGGATAGAGCATAAACCTCAGATGCTGAGGACCCAGGTTTGAAACCCCAAGGTGGCCGGCTTGAACATGAGATTATCAACGTGATCCCAAGGTCATAGGAATGAGCCCAAAGGCCATTGGCTTGAGCTCAAAGTTGCTAGCTTTAGCAAGGGAGTCACTGACATGGCTTGAGCTCCCCAGTCAAGGCATATATGAGAAAGCAATTAATGAACAAATAAAGTGATGCAGTTATAAGTTGATGTTTTTCATCACTCTTTGTTCCTGTCTGTATCTCTATCTGCCCCCCCCAACACACACAAAATATAATGAATTAGAATGGGACAAGAAAGTGAAAGTCAATTTTAAAGATGAGGAAAATGGAATACAAAGAGTTTAAGTAACTTGTCTAAAATATTAAAGCTAGAAGTGGCAAATCAACGACTTCAGCATAGTCTGAATATACTTTTTTTCTAGAGGAGTTTCCCCTTCTCTTATTGCCCAATTCTTCCTTTTATGAACTACTTCCTTCAAAGTGGTATATTTACTTGTCTCCAATATGTACCTTGTGTCAACACATCTTTCAGCACACCACATCTCTTGTTTGAAATGTCCTTTCCCATTCCTTTATGCCTCCCTTAATCAAGACATAAATGAAATTTCACCTTGCAAAATTGAGTGTCATCGACTTGATCTCCTGCCTCCACTGATGTCCTTGCTTCTTGACTGCAATTCTCAGTATCTAAATCAAACCCTTGACATTACCATTAGTGACTAATACTTACTGAGTGCCTACTGTGTACCTAGGTATCATGCTAAGCAATGAATAATTTCAGTTAATCCTTCAAAAAATCCCAGAGCTAAATATTTTTATTAACAGCCTTATTTCATAGATGAGGAATCTGAAGTTCAGCAAAGCTAAGTAATTTGTTCATAACTTGTAAGTGGAGGAGACAGGGATGCAAGTGATCCCCAAGATCACACTCTTCCCCACAACATTCCACTGACTGGTGTCCTCAGGCTTCTCTTCACCTGTTTCTCTCAGCTTGCCAACTACAGTCTGAGCTAATTGAGGGGAACGAACAACTATGTTTTATTTATCTTTATAGTTCCAGTGTGCCTACTAGCATACTGCTTGTCAAGAAATAGGTATCATAAATATTTATTTAATAAGAATCAGTTTCCAATTTGATCCACAACTTTACCTTAAAAATCAATCAGAAACAAAAATGAATCATGGTTATGAACAAAATTAGGTGAAGTAGTATGGCTTAATCATCAATTCTATTAGTCATTAGTGGCAAGGCAATATGAGCATACTCTAGAACCTGAGATAAGCTTTTTATGTGTGTATGTGTCTTTTTGTCATCATTTACTCACTCAACAAACTGTAATAGAGGTAAAAGCATGTATAACATGCTGTGAGAACATAGAGAAAATAACCGACTAGGGGGTGGTAAGCGAGGGAGGGTGTTGGGAAAGGTTTCTCAGTGTAGGTAGCACACTCCCATTCAACAGTCACTGCAGTACTACTTCAATAGATGTGTAATAAATGACAGCAATTACAGCAATACCTAAATAAATAGTGAATATGGAATAGAGTTGACAGAGATCACTTGATTTCAGACTTATTAGTGAAAGCAAGTTTGAGAAAAGATCTTGAAGATTAAGGGCATGAAATTTGCCAGGGCTTAAAGCATAAGTTTTTTTGTAAGAAGTAAAATATGGTGGGAGAGGGGGAGAATCCCCAAGTATTGAATGCTTCTTAATTGTCAAATGTTTGATGTATATTATTTATTTGGTCTCCATAGGAATCACGTGAGACAAGTCTTTTATCCCATTTTATGGTAATAAGAATGAGGATAGGAAGGTGAAGTGACTTACAAATTGTGAAGATCAATTTGACTTCAGTTTTATTGTTCTTTCCAGGAATAATGGTAGAAAATTCTCATATAGTGCTTATGAATTAAAAGCATGTTTCTTAGAGTGTTATATATATTAATTATTTAAACCTCTCAACACACCAATGAGGTAGGTACTAATACTACCATATTATTTTACAGATAATGAAATTGAGGTGCAAGGAATTAAGCAATTTGCCCTAGATCACACAGCAAAGAAAATGATGAAGCCAGAATTTAAACACAAATTGTCTGTCTCTTAAATTATGTAGACCAAGCTGCTTCCATTATGTTAGGTCTAGTTAGCTAGAAGGAGACATTTGCTTTCTAAATTCTTCCAGGTCTTTAGCACAATTTTTTCCAATGAAGGTGGCTGCCTGAGGTATTTGTGATAGAAAATAGGAAAAGAGATCTGGAGTTAGCAAAGATTATCATTATTTCTTACTATCTTTTTTCTTTTCCTGCATTACCCTGAAGTCAGAGAGGTGGGTGTATGGCAGCCTAGGGGCACAGAAGTCACAAACTGTCTCCTCACCCTTGTCACTGAATCTGACAAAGGCATAGTCAGTCTTCTGAGACACCCCATATTTCATTTCCTCAACTTCACTCTAGAGAAATGCACAATGACTGGTGCTAGAGCCTTAAAGTTCTCCTTAGTTTCCACTATTCACTGTCCAGGATGAATACTGTACCAATGAGGAAAGCCAGAAAAAAACTCATGATGGGGTTTCTCCCTTTAAGGAAGTTTGAACTTATATAGATTACAGTTACCTATTTGTTTGTATAAATGAGCAGAAGCTACGGGAGAAGAAGCATGACACTTTCTAGTTCTGAACTGCAGAACCCCAACGTAAGGAGTGAAAGAATATTCTAGATCAAAGCAAGCTCCATAAAAACTCTGTTTCTTTATAGCAACAGACTTGCTGATTTTTCTTAATGAGGGTGGTCAAAATAAATATATCTCCTTATTCTCTTACTATCCAACTAACATTTAAATTCTGTAGCCTGGTTTGTTTTTTAGGGTGTTTTTTTTTGACAAATTAGATAACTATGTCATCAACATTTCTCATGTCACTTTGGTAAAGAGTTTCAGTAATGTTTGTTAGTTGGTTTAAATGGATACCCAGTAGAGTAGACAGGAGCCTGGTCCAGACTGTATCTTCTAAAGGCACTTCTATTCAACACACCAATACATTACTACATGCCACTCAATGACTCAACTCAGGCCTTCCTGCATATTTGGGATTGAATGTATAATATCAAAACCACACAGAGTAGACTGGGACACCTCTGCTTACAGAAAAGCATACATTAGTTCAAGTGGATACTCTTTATCTTATCATAGATAGTAAGTGAAACATATACTCAATCTATTCATTTCCAATCTGCAAGGCAGTATAGAAAATAGTTCATAATAAGTTGGAGAGTTTCCATGCTAAGTGTTTTCACAGTTTGAATTTATTACAAATTTATTTCTATTTGTTTTTAATTAAATTTATTGGAGTGACATTAGTTAATAAGATTATATATGTTTTGAGTGTACATTTCTTTTTTTCCCACAATGTCCAGATATATATACACATTAGAAATTAAATTTAGTAGGGTAACATTTATCAATAAGAGTACATAAGTTTCAGGTACACATTTCCATAACATTTGAACTATTCATTGTGTCTGTGCCCAAGTATACATTTCTATGATACATGATCTGTATATTGCATGTATGCTCACCACCCAAAGTCAAATCTTTATACCTTAATTAAATCAATGTTGTGGCACCCACCCCCAGTAGAAATGATAACACTTGATTAACTCAGAGGATTTCTGAAAGAATAGAAGTTTTTTCAAACCTACAGGCATAGGAAAGTGTTGACTGAAACCAAATCTGCAGCAACTATTGTGGGAAAGGAAAAAGGGAGAAGTAAGGAGGAGAGGAAGGGAGATAAGAAGAACTTATAGAAGAGTGAGAATCAGTGTATTACTGGATAGCCAAGGAGATTCCAGGATGGTGACAGAGTAGACAGATGTTCCAACTGTCACGGGGAGTGTCTTACACTGGTCTGCACTGGGTTCCTGCCAGGGAGGCCCAGGGATGGCACATCCATGGACTAGCTACAGAAAACAGTGGTTCAGGACCTAACAACCCTTGCTACAGTGGAATCCTAAGGAATCCTCACACCTGGCCCAGCTGAGGTGAATTCTGCTGTGATCAGCACAAACACAGCGGCTCATGTGCATTGAATAGAGTGGAGTTTTACAGTTAGCTGGCATGGGTGCTGAATATCCTGCCCTGGTAGTGTAAATTCCACAGGGAGAAAGGAGAGATGTTTAGAGCATGGACATTTAATGTGTAGGTTCCTGTGAGCCTATTGTTGGATCTGGTCGAGGGGCTTAGCCACCTGGGGGGGGTACCGTCAGCCCCAGAAGAGGAATCTCTCACTCTTCCTCCTTGAAACTAAAGTCTCACCAACTGAAAGAAATTCTGCAGAAGGGACTGTCAGCAACACTTGGTCTAAACCTGATACTACCCTTTTGTAGCAAAATAAAACTTGAGTATCCAGCTGTGGCTGAGGGATGGAACTCTGGAGTATGGACCACATTCCCTGTACTGAGCTCCTGACCAAGAGACCCCTGAAATAGTGGGTCACAGTAATATTGTATTCACAACCTCTGCTGCCCTAACCCACCAAGAATGCAACTTATAGAGGGGTTGGTAAGGTGAGAATAATCTGTGCTCACACTAGAGTCTTTCTACAGAAGACTCTATAGGAAGACTAGGCAGCTTAAGGAGAAGGAACAGCTGAGAAATGGAGAAAATCTTATAGAGCTTGATGCTTTTATAGAGATGCTATCATCTCTAAGCAAGATGAAGCTGATTCTTATACACAGGTTGGCCTCTCCTACACTACCCATGCACAGAAATGCAGACACAAACAGCAAAAAGTGCAGTAGCTGCAGACGAGTAGCCCACAGCAGATTACAAACAAAAGCTGATGCCAATCTAAGATCTAAAACCACACAACTGGTAACTGGTGGCAGACAGCACCAACCCTAGACTCAGCTAGCTACACAAGCAGCATGCCCAAAGGAGGAGTATATACACAGACAAAATGTGTAGACAAAGAAATGCAACCCAAAATAAACAAGAGAAATCCCCAGAAAAAGAACTAAATGAAATAGAAGTAACCAGCCCTGGCCGGTTGGCTCAGCGGTAGAGCGTTGGCCTAGCGTGCGGAAGACCCGGGTTCGATTCCCGGCCAGGGCACACAGGAGAAGCGCCCATTTGCTTCTCCACCCCTCCGCCGCGCTTTCCTCTCTGTCTCTCTCTTCCCCTCCCGCAGCCAAGGCTCCATTGGAGCAAAGATGGCCCGGGCGCTGGGGATGGCTCTGTGGCCTCTGCCTCAGGTGCTGGAGTGGCACTGGTCACAACATGGCGACACCCAGGATGGGCAGAGCATCACCCCCTGGTGGGCAGAGCGTCGCCCCTGGTGGGCGTGCCGGGTGGATCCCGGTCGGGCGCATGCGGGAGTCTGTCTGACTGTCTCTCCCTGTTACCAGCTTCAGAAAAATGGAGAAAAAAAAAAAGAAAAAAAAGAAATAGAAGTAACCAAACTACCAGATGCAGAGTTTAAAATAATTATTTTTAGGATACTCAAGGATCTGAGAGCAACAATGAATGGACATGATGAGCACCTAAATAAAGAGATAGCAAGCATCAAAAAGGACATTGAAATCATAAAAAAGAACCAGTCAGAAATGACAAATACAATATCAGAAATGAAGACTGCACTAGAAGGAATTAATAGCAGGCTGGATGAAGCAGAGGATCAAAACAGTGATTTAGAAGAAAAGATAAACATAACCACAGAACTAGAGTAGCAAAATTTAAAAAGGCTCAAAAATACTGAGAAAACTCTAAGAGACCTCTGTGACAACAGAAAGAGAAACAACATCTGCATCATAGGGGTTCCTGAAGGAGAAGAGAATGAACAAGAGATAGAGAACCTGTTTGAACAAATCATCACTGAAAATTTCCCTAAATTGATAAAGGAAAAAGTCACACAACTTCAAGAAGCACAGAGAGTCCCATTAAAGAGGAACCCAAGGAGGCTTACACCAAGACACATCATAATTAGAATGCTAAAGTTAAGAGACAAAGAAAGAATACTAAAAGCTACAAGAGAAAATCAGTTAATTAACTACAGAGGAACCCACATAAGGATGACATCTGACTTCTCAACAGAAACACTTCAGGCCAGAAGAGACTGGCAAGAAATATTCAAAGTGATGCAAAACAAGAACCTACAACCAAGACTACTTTATCCAGCCAGGCTATCATTTAAAATTGAAGAAGAAATAAAGTTTATCAGACAAAAAAAAAAAAAAAAAAGACTCAATGAATTCATTACAACCAACCCAGTACTGCAAGAAATGTTAAGGGGCCTGCGGTAAAAAGAGCAAAGGAAAAAAAATCCTGAAAAATAGAAATGTAGATTTAAAGAATAAAATGACAATAAATAAGTACATGTTAGTAATAACCTAAAATGTAAATGGATTAAATACCCATATCAGAAGACACAGGGAAGCTGCATGGATAAGAAAATACACATACATATACTGTCTACAAGAGACCCACGTCAGAAAAAAAAGATACATAAACTGAAAGTGAAGGGATGGAAAAAGTTTTTCACATAAATGGAAATGAAAAAACAAAACAAAAATGCTGGGGTAGCAATACTTATATCTGACAAAACAGCCTATAAAGCAAAGGCTATAGTAAGGGATAAAGAAGGTCACTACATAAAGATAAAAGGAGCAATCCAATAGTAGAATGTAACCTTTGTAAATATTTATGTGCCTAAAATAGGAGCACCTAAATATATAAAGCAGATTTTGATGGAAATAAGGGTAAGATCAACAGCAATACTATAATAGTAGGGGATTTTAATACCCCACTAACATCAACAAATAGATCCTACAGACAGAAAATTAACAAAGAAACAGCCGCTTTAAATGAAACATTAGATCTACTGGATTTTTTTTTAGATCTACTGGATTTAATTGACACCTTCAGAACCTTTCGTCCCAAAGCAGCAGAACATACAATATTTTCAAGTGCTCATGGTATATTCTCTATGATTTAGGACACAAAACAATTCTCAATAAATTTAAGAAGATTGAAATCATATCAAGCATCTTCTCTGATCACAGTGGCATGAAATTAGAAATAAATTATAATAGAAAAATTGAAAAATATTCAAACACTTGGAGGCTAACCAACATGTTATTAAATAATGAATAGGTTAACAATGAGATCAAGGAAGAAATAAAAAATATCCTTGAAACAAAAATGAATATACAACAATTCAAAATTTATGGGACACAACAAAAGCAATCCTGAGAGGGAAGTTCATAGCATTACAGGCATACCTAAAGAAGCAAGACAAAGCTCAAATAAACAACTTAACCCTGCATCTAAAAGAACTAAAAAAAAGGATGACAAATAAAGCCCAAAGGAAGTAGAAGGAAGGAAATAATAAAGATCAGCATGGAAATAAATGAAATACAGGCTAAAAAAAAAATACAGAAGATCAATGAAACCAAGAGCTGGTTCTTTGAAAAGGTAAATAAGATTGAAAAGCCTTTAACCAGACTCAGCAAGAAAAAAAAAGAGAGAACTCAAATAAATAAAATTAGAAATAAAAGTGGAGAAGTACCAACTGACACCACAGAAGTAAAAAGAATTGTAAGAAAATACCAGGAAGAGCTATATGCCAAAAAATTGGACAACCTAGGTGAAATGTATGAATTCCTAGAAACATTCAATCTTGCAAAACTCAATGTGGAAGAATCAGAAAACCTAGACAGATTGATTACAACCAATGAAATTGAAACAGTTATCAAAAAATCCTCAGCAAATGAAAGTCCTGGACTGAATGAGTTCACAGGCAAATTTTACCAAATATTCAAAGAACTAACACCTATCCTACTCAAGCTATTTCCAAAAATTTAAGATGAGGTAATATATCCAAGCTCCTTTTATGAGCCAAACATAATCTTTTTTCCAAAACAAGGTAAAGACACTAGAAAGAAAGAGAATTATAGACCAATATACCTGATGAACCATGATAAAATTCTCAACAAAATCTTAGCAAACCAGATCCAGCAATACATTAAAAAAAGTCATAAATCATGATCAAGTGGGATTTATTCTGGGGAAGCAAGGCTGGTACAATATTTGCAAATCAATCAATGTGATTCATCACATAAACAAAAGGAAGGATAAAAATCACATGATTATATCAATAGATGCAGAAGCATTTCATAAAATCCAGCACCCATTTATGATCAAAATTCTCAGCAAAGTGGGAATACAGGGAACATACCTCAACATGATAAAGGCCATCTATGACAAACCCACAGCCAACATCATACTCAATGGGCAAAAATTAAAAGCGATTGTCTTAAGATTAGGAACAAGACAGGGGTGCCCCCCTTTCACCACTCTTCTCCAACATAGTTCTGGAAGTCCTAGCCACAGCAATCAGAAAAGAGGAAGAAATAAAAGGCATCCAAATTGGAAAAGAAGAGCTAAAACTATCATTATTTCCTGATGACATGGTACTATACATAGAAAACCCTAAAGTTTTGTAAAAAACAAAACAAAACAAAAAAACTACTAGACCTGATAAATGAATTTGGCAAGGTGGTAGGATATAAAATTAATATTCAGAAATCAGTGGCATTTTTATACATTGACAATAAACTGTCTGAAAGAGAAAATAAGGAAACAATCCCCTACACTACTGCAACAACAACAACAAAAATAAAATACCTAGGAGTGAATTTAACCAAGAAGGTAAAAGACTTGTACTCAGAGATGTATAAGACATTGAAAAAAGAAATAAAAGAAGATATAAACAAGTGGAAGCATATACCATGTTCATGGATATAAAGAATTAACATCATTAAAATGACTAAATTGCATATTACCCAAAGCAATTTATAAATTCAATGCAATTCCTATTAAATTATCAATGCCATAACCTCAAAGATATAGAACAAATATTTCAAAAATTTATATGGAACCAAAAAAGAACACAAATAGCCTCAGCAATGTTGAAAACGAAGAATAAAGTAGGAGGGATCACACTTCCTGATATCAAGTTATACTACAAGGCCATTTTACTCAAAACAGCTTGGTACTGGCATAAGAACAGGCATACGGATCAATGGAACACAACAGAGAACCCAGAAATAAACATACAACTTTATAGTCAATTGATACTTGACAAAGGAGGTAAGAGCATACAGGGGAGTAAGGACAGTCTCTTTAACAAATGGTGTTGGGAAAATTGGACAGTTACATGCAAAAAAATGAAACTAGATAACCAACTTACACCATTCACAAAAATAAACTCAAAATGGATAAAAGCCTTAAATGTAAGTCACAAAACCATAAACATCTTAGAAGAAAACATAGGCAGTTTTCTCTCTGATATCTTTTGTAGCAATATTTTTGCTGATTTATCTCCAAGAGCGGGTGGAATAAAGGACAAAATAAACAAATGCGACTATATCAACCTAAAAAACTTTTGCACAGCTAAAGACACCATTAACAAAATAAAAAGACAACTCATACAATGGGAGAACATATTCATTGACATTGATAAGTCTGAGAAGGGGTTAATAACCAAAATTTATAAAGACCTTCTAAAACTCAACACCAGGAAGGTAAACAATCCAATTTAAAAATGGGCAAAAAAACTGAATAGACACTTCTCCAAAGAGGACATACAGATGGCCAATAGGCATATAAAAAATGTCCACTTTTATGTCCCACCTACATATGGAATAATGCAGTTCTTGGTTTTTTCTGATTTACTTATTTCACTTTGTATAATGTTATCAAGATCCCACAATTTTGCTGTAAATGATCCGATGTCATCACTTCTTATGGATGAGTAGTATTCCATAGTGTATATGTGCCACATCTTTTTTATCCAGTCATCTATTTAAGAGACATTGATAAGAGTGTGGTGGTCACGGGGGGAGGGGGAGGAGAGGGAAAGGGAAAGGGGGAGGGGCACAAAGAAAACTAGATAGAAGGTGATAGAGGACAATCTGACTTTGGGTGATGGGTATGCAACATAATTGAACGACAAGATAACCTGGACATGTTATCTTTGAATATATGTATCCTGATTTATTGATGTCACCCCATTAAAAAAATAAAATTATAATAAAAAATGTCCAATCTCATTAATCATCAAAGAAATGTAAGTTAGAATCACAATGAGATACCACTTCACACCTGTCAGAATGGCACTCATTAAGAAATCAACACACAATAAGTGCTGGTGAGGGTGTGGAGAAAAGGGAACCCTCCTGCACTGCTGGTGAGAATGCAGACTTGTGCAGCCACTGTGGAAAACAGTATGGTGTTTCCTCAAAAAATTAAAAATGGAACTTCTTTTTTACCCAGCTATCTAACTTTTAAGAATTTATCCTAAGAATACCATATCACTGATTCAAAAGAAGACATACATGTTTATGGCAGCATTGTTTACAATAGCCAAGATTTGGAAACAGGCCAAGTGTCTGTCAGTGGACAAGTGGATTAAAAAGATGTGGTACATATACACACAGCTGTGAAAAGGAAGAAAATCTTAACTTTTGCAATGGCATGAATGGACCTGGAGATTATTATGCTAAGTGAAATAAGCCAGGCAGAGAAAGACAAAGATCATATGATCTCACTTATATGTGGAGTCTAATGAACAAAGTGAACTGAGGAACAGAATAGAGGCAGGGGTGGGGTCTCAGGGACCAGAGGGACAGCTATCAGAGGGAAGGGGCATGAGGGGGTGGGATCAGAGAAGTTGAAGTAATTATTGAAATTATATACACATAACATATAGATACAGATAACAGGACAGCATATCCCAGAGTAAAGGGGGGAGGGAGTTAGGGGGAGGTGTCAAAGGAGGTATAATTGGGAATAAAGGGGTGGGATGAGGGAGTTATGTATTGAGTGGGACACTTGAATCCATGTTAACACAATAAATTAAAATTAATAAAAATTAAAAAAAATACTAAATAACCAAGACCAGAGAGAAGGTGAAGAATGCAAAATCTGCTAATCAATCCCCATAGTACAGAGCTAAAATATCTGGAAGGATTTTCTCCCCTCTGGGAAATAACCAAATCAGTGAGCATATTAAGGACCTCACTGAGCAGAACTGTGACTATAGCTACTGAAACTACAGCGTAAGGAGAGAAAATACAAACCACTGGATTTGGGAATGATTGGGGGGTTAGGGGTGGATGAGGATAAAAAGTAGAGGGAAAATACAACAATTTGTAAGGGAATAGTAGAAAAACATTAAAGGTGGGATGCAGATATTGACATTTTTTCTGCTGTTCTATGTCAGTCTCACAAGTGAAGAAAAAACTGCACAATCCTCAAGGTGAAAGGAAGACACATACAGAATCATTGAGGGAAAGAGAAAACATCAGTAAACCATTGAAATGATAATTTTTTTGTTAGGATTAGATACCCAGTGATATAAGTAAATATTCACACAGAGACTGTAAGGTAGGAATATTAATAATTTATACATTGGTATGCTTCCCATGGACCTACTTGCTATAATTCAAATATGAGGCATGACAGAATTTAATGTAAGTTTGAGGTCCCAGGGACAGCAACATATTATGTGGTTAGAAATAAAGCTACAAACGAAAGAACTAGAGAAATGTTAGAACTAAGGAATCAGCTAATTGAATCCTCCCCTTGGCATATAAAGACACTGGCTCATAAAGGAGAAACATTTGCCCAGTGAATTACTGTGGGGTCTGGGCGTTTAGTCCAGGGACTCATGTTCATCCCCATTTAGTCACTAGTACCTTCTGTGTGAGCCCAAAACTGAGAATAGAGGCAAAAGACACTAGAACTAAATGTAATCCTCCACCTGCTCCCCATCTCCAGAAAGTGGGAAATGGATAGATCTTGAAATAGGTGATTAAAACAAAGAGAGAGAGAGAGAGAGAGAGAGAGAGAGAGAGAGAGAGAGAGATATGCCTGGAAGGAAGAAAGGCTGGGCCATCACAACAAGAGAAAAATGGGCTCTTCATCTCATCATCTGAATTAATTAAATGGAAAAAGCATCAAATAACATGCAGCCGAAATGATGTTCTAGCATCATCTACAAATTGGAAAATAATTTTTGAGATGCTTCTGTGTATTTCATACTATGAGCCTGTGAAAGAAATGAGGCATGATACTTCATTTGCTCTCTCAAAGGAGATTTCCTTGTGGATGGGAAAAACAGCTCCAGCAAAGTGAATTTGACTACCAAAAGGCTTAGATTTTCCATGTCAGTTCTCATTTAAAATATTCAGTTCCATGATCCCCTTTGTATATTCATAGTTGCAAAACAGTAACTTAAACTAAACCACTTGGTTTAGAAATTTTGATCACTCATTCACTCAACATATATTTACTGGGTTCTGCTATGCAGCAAGTACAGTATTGTACAATGCACTGGGGATACAATTATAAACAAGACATAGTCCTGGTTTCATGGAACTCAGAATCTGGTGGGAGACAAAGACAACTAACACACAGTTAAGAGTCATGGGAAAAAGGATTTCATGGAGTAAAACTTACTATGTTATACAAACTTAGCAGAGGGGACATATTTATGCTTCCTGGAGTCTGAAGAGACTTCTGAGGAGATGATGGCTAAGGTAAGGACTGAAGTGTGCCATAGGCAACAGTATCAATGACCTTTCTATACTGCTCACAAAAATTAGGGGACAGCCTGACCACGCGGTGGCGCAGTGGATAGAGCATCGGACTGGTATGCGGAGGACCCAGGTTCGAGACCCCGAGGTCTCCAGCTTGAGCGCAGGCTCATCTGGTTTGAGCAAAAGCTCACCAGCTTGGACCCAAGGTGGCTGACTTGAGCAAGGGGTTACTCAGTCTGCTGTAGCCCCACAGTCAAGGCACATATGAGAGGCAATCAATGAACAACTAAAGTGTCGCAACGAAAAACTGATGATTGATGCTTCTCATCTCTCTCCGTTCCTGTCTGTCCATCCCTATCTGTCCCTCTCTCTGGCTCTCTCTCTGGCTCTGTAAAAAAAAAATTAGGGGACATTTTATAGCTTCAAATTCATTTTGAAATATCCCCTAATTTTTGTAAGCAGTATAATTATTGTTGCTTCCAAAGAATTCATCTTCTAAAAATTTTCCTCTTCTATGGTTTCTATCTCCAACAGGTGTGCAATGCCATGTAAAACAGCTCCTGGTCATTTTTCTACATTCATTAAAGACTTTAGTTTAGAACCCACTCCTAAACTCTCCTTTTCTCATGAGAGCTTCACTGTCATCCTTGAGGGACGTCAATAGTCATTAATCCATTTAGTCCCACGGTCCTACAGCTTCTTGTTCTCTAATTCTGGTGAGCTTCTTTTTCTGCCTGAACTACTACCACACCCTGGACTTTGTTGGCACTTGGAACTGCTCCAATTCTGAAACCTTGAACTTGACTATCTTACTGTCGGATCACACCTTCTTATCCTTCTAACTCTCTTATTCCCTTACTTCAAAAACATTAATTCTTTGATCTTATTGAGACTTTAAATTACTTCCTTTAACAATCATAAAATTCTTGTACAATAACTTCACCTCATAACTGTCCTCACTCTGCTATTCTCTTTCCATCTTGTCTCTTCCTAATAATCAAACTTTTACACGGGTCATCCTCACCAGGCTGAGTACTATATAACTGGAGAAAAATTACACAATTGTGTAGATAAGTACCACTATAATCTTGATCTTTAACCATAGCTTGACCTTTAAGCAAGCAGCTAATCCTCCTAGGGTGACCCGAATCGGGTTATTTTTTCAATCCCCTCAGTTGCTATTTGAAACTTTCACCAAGCACTTCAAATATCCTACTCACCATTCAGTAAATGACCTTGCCTCCTATTACACAAAGAAAGCAGAGGTCAGCAGGACAGGTACTCTTCCAACTTTATTCCTGTACCTATAAACTTATCTGGACCTGCCACTACCTTAATTTGGTCCTTCATGCCTCAGAGGAAAACAGGTGCATCCTTTTAACCACGATTTCTTCCTCCACCTGTGTTGTTAATTGCACACCCTTTGGTTCCTTAACCCTGCTCCATTATATTTTCCCTTTCCTGTACCCTCAACATCTCCCCCGCTACTGAAACAACCCTTCTGAATGTCCATAATGACTACTTGGACACATCATTTTTTTCAAAAATTGGTTTAACTTATTTTAATTTAATTACAAATTAAATTTAAAGGGATGACATTGATCAATAAGAGTACATAGGTTTCAGGTAAATGTTTGTATAGCAATTGAACTGTTGCTTATGTTGTGTACCTATTACCCAAAGTAAAATCTTTTACTGTCACTGTTTATTTGTACCTCTTTACTCTCTTCCCCCATGCCATGCCCTGCATCCAGTTCTCCCAGTAACCACTTCACTTTTACCTATGTCCATGAGTCTCAGTTTTATATCCCATCTATGTGTGAAATCATACAGTTCTTAGCTTTCTCTGATTTACTTTTTTCACTCAGTATAATGTTCTCAAGATCCATCCATGTTGTCGTAAATGTCACTAAGTCATCATTTCTTATGGCTGAGCATTATTCCATGGTATATATGTACCACATCTTTTGTATCCAATCCTCTATTAAGAGACCTGGTTAGTTTCATGTCTTGACCATTGTGAATAATGCTGTGATGAACATGGGGATGCATGTGTCTCTGCATACCAATGTTTTTGAGTTTTGGGGGTAGATACCCAGTAGGGGGATTGCTGGGTCATATGGTAGTTTTTTTTTTTTCTTAATTTTTTTGAGAAACCACCTTCCTTTCTTCCATGATGGTTGTACTAATTTGCATTTCCACCAGCAGTGGATGAGGGTTGCTTTTTCTCCACAGCCTCTCCAACACTTGTTACTACCTGTTTTGTTAATAATAGCCAATCTAACAGATTTATAATTTCACTCTATAACTTTATCATAATTAACATACAGATCTAAATAGCAAGCTCAGTTCTTTTTGTCAACTTCCCATCCATATATCTAATTGCTTACAGGACATAAACACTTGTATACCTCTCAAGTATTGCAAGCTTAACATGTCAACAATTAAACTCATCGTGTTTCATCTCAAACCTGATGTTTTCTTGGAAAGGTAGTGGTTATGCATGTGTCCCCTGAAGCCTAGATTCAAATTCAAGTTCAGTTTATCACTACCTACATAACTATGGGAAAGATCTTTAAATTTTTAGTGCCCTAGCTTCATCATATGTAAAGTGAGGTAGCAGCTATTTTATAGACTGAAGGGTGGATTATGACTTAAAACTCTTTTTTTTATTTAGAAAGTTAAACTTAACAGGGTGACATTGATCAACAAGAGTACATAGCGACTGTTCAAATGATGTGAAGATGTTTACCTAAAACTCTGAAGATGAGGTTCTTTTGTATTACCACTTGAGTCATGCTGTAAGAAACAACAACCTCTCCACTTCCTCTCCACTATCCACTTGGTAATTGCAAAGCAGCAACTATGAGTGAGTTCATCTACACCCACATTGGCCAGGCTGGTTTCCAGACCAGTACTGCCTTTGGGGTGCTCTACTGCCTGAAACACAGCATGTAGCCATCAGAATAGGAGATGACTCCTTCAACACCTTCTTCAGTGAGGCAGGTACTGGCAAGCATGTGCCTAGAGCAGTGTTTGAAGACTTGGAACTCAGAGTCATTGGTGAAGTTTGCACTGCTATCTATTTCCAGCTCTTCCACCCTGAGCAGCTCATCACAGGCAAGGAAGATGTTCTCAATAATTATGCTTGTGGACACTACACCATTGGCAAGATCATTAACCTTATCTTGGACCAAATTTAGAAACTAGGTGACCAGTGCCAAGTCTTCAGGGCTTCTTGGTTTTTCACAGCTTTTGTAGGGGAACTAGTTCTGGGTTCACCTACCTGCTGAAGAAATGTCTCTCTGTTGATTATGGCAAGAAGTCCAAGCTGGAGTTCTCTATCCAGTGTCTCTGGGTTCCACAGCTGTAGTTGAGCCTTACAACTTCATCTCCACCACTCACACTACCCTCGCACACTCTGATTGTGCCTTCATGGTTGACAACAAGGATATCTATCAATCTGTCATTGAAACCTCAGTATTGAGCTCCTTAACTTGACTAGGTTGATAGTTCAAACTGTGTCCTCCATCACTGTTTCTCTCAGGTCTGATGAAGCGCTGAATATTGATCTGATTGAATTCCAGACTAACCTGTTGCCCTATCCCCACAGGAACTTCCCTCTGGCCACATATGCCCCTGTCATCTCTTCTGAGAAAGCCTGCGTGAACAGCTTTCAGTGGCAAGGGATCACCAATGTATGCTTTGAGCCAGTCAACCAGTTTGTGAAATATGACCCTTGCCACAGTAAGTACATGGTTTTCTACCTGTTGTACCATGGTAATGTGGTTCTCAAAGATGTCAATGCTCATTACCAGCATCAAGAACAAATGTACCATCTAGTTTGTGGGCTTGTGCCTCACTGGCTTCAAAGTTAGCATTAATTACTAGCTTTCCACTGTGGAACCTGGTAGAGATTTGGCCAAAGTACAGCAAGCTGTGTGCATTCTGAGTAACATCACAGCCGTTGCTGAGGCCTGGGTTCATCTGTACCACAAGTTTGGCCTCATGTATGTGAAAGTGCTTTGTTCATTGGTGCGTGGATGAGGGCATGGAGAAAATAGAGTTTTTTGAGGCCCATGAGGACATGGTTGACCTTGAGAGGGATTATGAGGAGGTTAGTGTGAATTTTGTTGAAGGAGAGGGTGAGAAAGAAGGAGAGGAACACCAAAATTAAAATCACAACACTGCTAAAAAATATGGACACAGAAAACAGTGTAGTGATTGTGGGGGGAGGGAGAGGAGTGTATGGGGTGGTACATGGTGAGGGATGAAGACTTGACTTGTGGGGGGTGAGCACATAATATGGTGTACAGAGATGTGTTGTAGAATTGAACACCTGAAACCTGTACGATTATATTAACCAGTGTCACCTCAATAAATTCGATTTAAAATATCACAGAGGTGCTGCTTTTATAGGGAAGCTTATTCTGTTTTAAACATTGCAAAGTTGTGGTTTGTTAATTTGTATGTAGCAGTGTATAATCTCATATACAATTACTGGCCTATGCTGTAAAACACAACACTTTGTAACAGACTTAACCTGTCTATTTCTCTAATGGGTTTGAATAAAGTATTCCCTGTCTTAAAAATAAAATTCTTCAGTCTTTCTCCTTCTTTCAGGATCCAATACAAACCCATTGCCATGACAAACAAGACTTAGTCCCATGTTTGACAATTTCCCTGTCACTTCCTCCTTTACCACTGCTAATACACAGTCTATATTCTACCCTACTAAACTTGCAGTTTTTAAAATGTAGCATGTTCATCCTGTCCTTAATACCTGAAAGGTTTTTACCTGCTCTATTAAAATAACTCCTCTCATCTTTTAAGAAGCTGGTTCAGCCTTCAAGCTTAAGCTGCTAAAGAGCCTTCTTTGATTTAACACTGACGTAACCTTTGCCATGCTCCAAGAACTGTTCTCAAAATCTCTCTACATTCATTAACTCATTTTATTTTTTTCAATTCCATGTACGAGTGATATTATTATCCTTATTTTATTGATA
The DNA here is from genome assembly GCF_036850765.1 of Saccopteryx bilineata. Classification (NCBI taxonomy): domain Eukaryota; kingdom Metazoa; phylum Chordata; class Mammalia; order Chiroptera; family Emballonuridae; genus Saccopteryx; species Saccopteryx bilineata. The sequence goes on along the minus strand of NC_089502.1, from coordinate 101,088,799 downwards.
AAGAGAATGAATCACAAAGGGATCACACAACTAATAAAGGGCTAAATGAATGTATCACTCTAGTCTCATTATTCCCAAACCACCAGTTAGACTGGGTACTCCTCTTATGGGCTTCTATTTAACTCTAAACACAGTTACAACTTAGCATTTATTTATCAGTCTTTTATTGTCTATTTCTTTCACAATACATGAAGACAGAGGCTGTCTTCGTATCTCAACCTCCAGCACAGGACCTGGGTCACTAAATGTTTGCTGAGTGAATGAATGGGATATAAGCTGAATGAAACAAAATTAAATTTAATAGGGATTAAAGTAAGGGACTGTCTTTGAGTCCCAAAAATAAGTTGACAATGCAGGATAGGGAGCTGTGTGTTTCATACCAGCTTATGTAAGAACCATTTAGATTTCTGGTTTGACAAAGACCATCATTTCAGACAACAGTGGGATATAACTGCTAAAAGGACAGCGACCATCATTAACTCAACCTCTCACTGCTAGTCATAACAACTCAGTCCCATCCTCATCATAAACCAGTCTTGACTTAGGCAAGGTGTATAGTGTGTTTGAAGACTAAAATGACATTAAGAGGAAGCTATATTCAAATTTCAAAATTATTAACATGAAAAATGTGTTATACACAGACAGTACAAACGGAGAGTATGCCTGTCTATCTCCATCTCCTTCTTAAGATTCTATTTCTCTTAAGGCCTTATTCCATATCTTAGTCCATGTGGATAAGGCTGAACCCAGATCTCTTAACCTTCCAGTCCCCAAAATGGACTCTACCATTAATAAGTTAATTGTCCATAACTCTCTGACTTTGAAGACACCTTTAACCTTTGTGCTCTGACTATAAATCAGCTTTTTCCGATGACCTGAGATTTGCCCCACCCTTTGGACACTATGTTTTAGATCCACTGGTGGCCCCTCAAAGGCTGACCTCTGTAGCCCAGTGTCCACAGCACTGCTCTGCTCTCTTATGAAAAGCAGCCTCACAGCTGCAACAACAGCAGCTCCAGAAAATACATCATCATGGCTTGAAGCCTACGTCAGTGTTTAAAGCACATTCACCACTTGGTTTTCAGCCTGTGGATCATATACTTTGTGAATTATCTGTGGTTACTTAGAGCCCTATTTGCAGAGGCTGCATCCATGTGCCTCCATTCTCAACCACCAGGATCTTTCCCTCCTTTGCCAAAAATTCCTGTGTGCTCAGGAAATGCAAACTTATTCTAATATCAACCCAAGAAAAACAAAATTAGGAACAGACATGGTGATAAAACAAATTCTGAACTACATCTCTAAGCCAAAAGGAGACAAATCAGAGTTCATCAGTACTAGGGATAACTTTTTGTGCATATAACTAAGAGTGGGCTTGATTCTTTGAAGATACTTTGAGGCACAATCTAACATGTAATCTGATGAAATCCGTGTAGTAAATATATATATTAGCTGTCCAGAGGTTGATCACATTTAAGTATCTGACTGAGAGTAGACTAGAAATCAGAGATGTAGGTAAAACCCCAGAAGGAAAGAATGCAATGACCTTAAAGTTCACCACCGAAAATAGATTTGTAGATACTAAAGAGATAGAGAGGGTGGGAAAATGAAGAACTAACAAACCGGGTAAAGAAAAGGAGAAAAGGAGGGGAAGAAGAAAAAGGATGTGGAGAGGGACTTGTAGACCCTCTGGGGGATATTTGATGGTAACAATGATGAAAATGAAAAAAAAATAGCAGTTCTGATTTTCTGCCTGCTAGTCTGGGGCAAGAGTAGCTGGCAAAGGATGGCTCAGGGATGTCTACAGAACTGAGCTTGGATAATTGCATTCATTTTTCAACAGGGTGAAAATTAAAAGGAGAGGCATAAAGTGGAAAATATGGTTAAAAGAAGTAATGAAGATAAGAAAAACCAGAAAACAAATCCTTAAAGAGTCTGAAACCAATAAAAAGAGAAGCATGTGGTGAAAATTCAAGCTAAAATGTATTTAAGGTCCAGCTATTTTAAGAGGTGCCTGATGTTGAGAACCAAGTGAGATACTGCATTAGTCATCATTATGTCCTCAATGCCTAGTTTAGTGACTGACACAATTTGAATGTTCATGAAGGTTTTGTATGATTAAGGATATGTATACATGCATGTGTGCATATAAGTACACATGCATACTCATACAGAGAGGTGGGAAAGAACTGAAAAATAAAATTCTGTTCAGAGATATGACAAACCTAGTAGAGTTTATCCTGCCTCTATCTCCACTAATACTTGGTCCTCCAAATCACTTCAAACCTCAATAATTACCCCCTTCTCAGGACTCCAACTGCCCTGATTATGACACCCATCTTTCTCTTGGCATCTAATTATATATAGAAAAATTATTGCCTTTTCTGTGCACTCATTGAGGGTAGAGGGAAGTTGCTCACAGTACTGTCTGGAACAGACCTGGACACATAGTTGGTGCTAAAAAAAAAAAAAATACACACTGCGTGAAATAAACAAGTGGGAAATCCCAGTATTCATCCCATACATAGTAGGTTGATCTTTTTTTCCAAGGAAATGTTTTAAGACAGAAAGGGAAAGTTACAACTTCCCAGCCATGGTAGCTGACAGTTGCTTGTTGCTTTGGAGAAAGAGGCAGATGGAGCTACTTGCTCCCTCCCTCCACCTTCTCATCACAGAAAGGGTCCTGATCCCAAAGGTCACAATGGGATTCAGAATACTCTGTACTTACTCAACTTCTTTTGTTGGAAAAAAACTCTTAATATATTTCTACTACATGAAGACAACTTTGCTACATGTAAATTGTGTCCTCATATTTTAGAACAAAGGCCAATGTTAAGGCATTTCTATTTTTATTTTTTCAAGAAAATAAATATATCTTTACATATTATGTTACACAGTTTATATACAGTTTGCAGGGATGAATCGCATCTTGCATATAATATAAATGGCCCTTAGCAGTGCTTTAACAGAAATAGGACCAGGAGATGATAATGATATCCAACACTTGTATAACACAATCAGTTTTGCAAAGGTTTCTCTTATCAATTATCACATTCAGCTCTCACAGCAACACTGTGAGTTACAGTTTACCATTTTACAGACTTAAAAACTGAAGTTTGGAAAATGGAAGTGATTTTCTAGTAAATGGTAGATGCAGGATTTAAACCTGCATATCTTGTGAATTTCATACATATTTACTGACATGTAAATATGTCTATTATTGGCCAGGTACTTTGTTGGTGTTGAGAATATACCACTGAACAAAGCAAAAACCCCTATCCTCATAGAGTTTATATTCCAGTGCTAAATGATAAACATTTTCATGCAATATAAATGGTATTTGGCACCATTCTATATCTTCGTAAAGAGTTGACACTGCTCACAACTCCAGAAGGCTAAGCTGGGCCAAACTGTTTCCATACATCTCTCAAGACTGAGAGCTTTAGATGGGAGAATGATACATAGGTCAATATATGGGTAAATATGCAATATTTCTTATTATTTATTATTTTATTTTATTTTTCAATTTTATTTAGAAAGTTAACTTTAACATGGTGACATCAATCAATACAAGTACATATTTAAATCTCTTTAAATAATACAGGATAATCAACTTTTTAAAGAAATAATTATAACAATGTATTGTGGGACTTATGTCCTGTGTAGAAGTAAAATGTATGATAACAGCATGAAGATTGGGAGGGAAGACAGAGGAATTCTATTGTAAGGTTCCTAAATATTCATGAAGTGGTAAGTAATAGACCTTGAAATGGGCTGTGGAAAAATATATGACATATTTGTATCCTACTGCTATATGTCATATATCTATGATATAAGGTATATGTCTATATTATACATCTTATCAAATACATGATGGAAACCTCAAAGCGACCATGAAAATAACAAAACAAAAAAATTATAGAAAATAAGGCAATAAAGAAGACACAATAAAGTCTTTTTTAAAATTTTATTTAGGAAATTAAATTTAACAGGGTTGCATGGGTCAGGAAGAGAATATAGGTTTCAGGCAAACATTTCTATATCATTGGAATTGTTGATCATGTTATATACCCATCATCCAAAGTCAAATCATTTTCTGTCACCTTATATTATTTATCCCTCTTCACACTTGTTTCCCCATCTCTCCCCCTCCCCCACATTCCCTTCCCTTCCCCTGATAACCACTTCATTTTTATCTATGTCCATGAGTCTCGGTCTTATATCTTACCTATCTGTGAAATCATACAGTTCTTACCTCTCTCTGATTTACTAATTTCACTCAGTATAACGTTCTCAAGGTCCATCATGTTGTAGTAAATGCCACTATGTCATCATTTCTTATGGCTGAATTGTATTTCATTGTATATATGTACCATAATTTTTTTATCCAATCCCCTATCAAGGGACACTCTGGTTGTTTCCATGTTTTGGTCACTGTCAGTGATGCTGTGATGAACATGGAAATGTGTCTTTATGTACTAATGTTTTCGAATTTTGGGGGTAGATACACAGTAGAGAGATTGCTGGGTCATATGGTAGTTTTATTCTTAGTATTTTGAAGAACCACCATCTTTTCTTCCATAATGGTTGTACTAATTTGCATTCCCACAATGTAACCTTAAAAATGATTCAGTTAAGCCTGTAGAAGACAGAAAAAAAAGAAGAGGAAAAAGGGAACCAAGAATAGGTGCAACAATAGAAAACACACTATGTGCACTAAACCACCTCTGGACCACACCCAAAGTAGTATTTGTTGATCTTTAAAATTTTTAATTAATTTTTACAGATAGAAGAAGGGAGAGAGGCAGAGAGATAGAGAGGGAGAGAGAGAGAGAGAGAGAGAGAGAGAGAGAGACTGATTTGTTGTTCCACTTATTCATACCATCATTGGATGATTCCTGTTTGTGCCCTGACCAAGGATTGAACTGCAACCTCAGAAAGTGGGGACGAGGCTCTAACCAACTGCACTACCTGGGCAGGGTCTTTGATCTTTAAATTTTTAATAGTGTTGATTTATATAGTATATATAGGAGAAGAAAAGACTGCTTAAGATTAGGAATTTCAGAGGAGCTGTATTTATGGTCTAAAACATGCATCTAGTTACATAGCAAGGTTAGGCAAGCTTTATTTCTGTCCACGAACATTATAAGCAATTGTTTTTAATATAAAATCAGCTTTAATAATACTCAGGCCTCCCAAATAAATATAAATTTTATTTAAAAAAACTGCATATATTTTAAGGATCAACTGTGCCTAGAAACTTTTGCTGCTCAGCTCTAGCTACAATAGCAGCTAGCCATGCCTCCTAGATAAGTGTGATTTAAAGCTCCTTCCTTTGGAAACTTTTCTACCTTCCATGAGGTGTTTGAGCCACAAACTGGTTTATCCACCTCACCTACTAACCTTCTTTTGGAGGATGCAGTCTTTCTCCTGGCTGCATCTGAGTGGCCTGTGTCAGGTCCAGCTGGACAAACAAACAAATCACTTAACACTATGAATCTCATTTCATCTCCATGGGGCAGTATGAGAATAAAGTGTGACAGTGAATGTCAATCTTCCAGCACCGTGTTGACAACCATAACAATAGTCATTTTTAGATAATGTAATCAGTTATGTTTCATTTAAGAAAATATGACACAGACACAGAAACGCATGCTTACAAGTGCATGACCACACATGTCTATTCATGTACACACACACATACATTTCAAATCCATACTTCCAATGGCTTACTGGGTGGGAGTTAGCCAATTGTTTACTTTTTTTTAATGAAAGGAGGGGAAATAGTGAGACAGACTCTCACGTGCACCCTGACCAGGATCCACCTGGCAACCTGTGTCTGAGGCTGATGCTTGAATCAACCAAGCTATCCTCAGCACCCAGGGCTGACGCTCAAACCAATCAATCCACTGGCTGCAAGAGGGGAAGAGAGTGAGAAGGGGAAGAGGGAAAGTAAGAGAAGCAAATGGTCACTTCTCATTTGTACCCTGGCCAGAGATTGAAACTAAGATGATTGCACACTGGACCGAGGCTCTATCCGCTGAACAAACCGGCTAGGGCCCAAATTGTTTACTTTAAAATAATTTGTTAAGCTGTACATTTATATTTTTTGTATATGTGTTATATTTCCAAAAAAAAATTTTTTTAAGTTTTGTTGTTTTCAATGGACTAAGTAAGTTATATATTTGAGAAGATTGTTTGAAGTATTAAAATGGAATAAATGATTATAAGACAATGCTTTTGAAATATGTAATAGTAATTGGTTATCTTTATTATCTCTGAGACAACATATTATAAGTCATAAGACCTCTATTAACATTAAAAACTTTATGAAAAGGCTTACTTTGTTGGTACAAATGAAGGCAATCACCGCTAGCATACCCACAAAAATTAGTTTGTGGTATAAACCTCTGAAAAATATTTTACTTGTGTTGCTATTCTCTTGGATCCTGTTGACATTATCTAAAGTTAAGTAGCTAATTATATATGATGCTGCAAATAGAAAAAAAACACACCCCAAAATGGCTATCTAACTCCCCTTTGCCATCCTACCCAAGACTAGTTGGGAATATGAGAACTGTACTATATGTTATTTGATATTCCTTTGTCTTAACCAAAGACAAGTCATTAAGATTGGCTAGTGGAAAAGAATCTGACTGCCAAGGAGCATATATACAAAATGTATCACTAGAGATTCAAAATATGGTTCACCCAATAAAATATCTGGAAATTAGTATTGTCCTTCATCTTTCCGTCTCTTTCTTCCCCTCCTTGTATACACTTCCAAGTCTTACTATATTCTGATTCCTCTTCCTAGAACACTGTCCCCAATCACACCTGAGGTCTTACTTGGTTAACTTATACTCTTCTTCTACCTCAGCTTAGATGACAACTCCAAGGAGCCTATTCAGGACTAGATGAGACTAGATTTGATGCCATATCTCTGAACTCTCATAGCATTCTGTATTGTCCCTCTCATAATCCTGACCATACTAGACTGCACTGGCTTGTTCATGGTTGTGATCACCATGGCAGCCCCGGAAACTATTATAGTTTCTAGCACATAATAAGTAATTGATGAAGGCTGTTGAATGAATAAATGAAAAAAATCATTTTTATGAAATCTTTTCCATCTCTCCCAGTTAGAACAAATTGTTTTTTCCAAGTTTTATAGTGTTTTTTACAGACGTCTATTCTTGGCTATCTCATGTTATAACTAGTTGTGTACTAGATGTCTTCCCTCACAATGTTTTATGCTTCCAGGGGCAGGAAATTTGTATTTTACTTAGGACCTAATTTTTTCCTTATTTATATAAAGTAGATATTTGTTAAATTTAATTTAATTTCTCTACTCTCTAGCTCCACTGTCACACAGTTAATGATTAGTAATAATTGCTTTAACTGCACCAAAGAAATTGCTATTTAGAAGAACAGGTTATGGAATGTTTTAGGAAGAAAGAAATAAAAAATAAACAGGATAATGTGAATAATTATTTTCTCATTCATCTGGTTTATAAATCCAAGAATTCATAGAGGGGTTTGAATATTTTTTTCTGCAAGCATAAGCATACTCTTGCAATTACTTTAATTTTGTAATATTATTGTTCTTGCTCCTTTAAAAATAAATATGTATATAAATTAGGTAGGGCCAATATTAATTTTAGAGAACTAGATGTGATGTCACTAAAATCTCATATGTGTACACACACACACACACACATACAAAGAGTTGTAAATTAGAGAGAATTTTTAGTCTCAGCTCTCACCTGAGAAAGTCCCAGTTAACTGAGATGCAAGGCACCATAGTGAATACAGGCTGACACTTTTGCAAATCACTAATTTAAACTGAAGGCATGTGTATTGTGTATTCAAGTCTTTGTAATATGTTGCTTATATTGCATACTTGTCAAGTCACTACATTAAATAAAACAGTATCAGCTCTACTTCACTTATCTCCCAGCTCCTCTACTCTTTCCCTTGCACAGTCTATTTCCACACAACTGGCCAGATTTCCTCATGAAAACATAAATCAAATCATGTATGTCCACTGTTTAGAACTCTCCGATGGCTTTACATCATATGAGAACCAAAAATTCAAAATTCTTACATTGGCCTATCAGGCCCTGGATGACTCAACCTCTACCTACCTCTCATAAGTATTGTCCACTGTGCTCTGATTTTCTTTCAGTTCCTTAAATAAGCCATGCTATTTCCAATTTTTAAAAATTGCAAATACTGTTCCTTTTGCCTGAAATGTTTTTTCCTTAGATCTTTCCAGAGCTAGTTCCTTCTCATATACCTGGTTATCTTTCTCTTTAAGAAAGTAAGTGCTATTGAAGCCAAGACCTTATAAAGTCCTTGCATCTAGTAGCTGTATCTTGAACAATGAGAGTAAATGATTAATAAATATATTTCTGTGGTTTCTCTTTTTTACTAGTCATAATTATTTAAATTTTTATAATTTTATTGTATTTTGTTTATTAATTTTTCATTTTTAGTTGTTGTTTTTTTGTTACAGTTCTTAACAATACCACTCTCAAATGCCATCAAGGAAGAAAATATCAAATACCATTGATACACAAGACAGAGATGTAGTTCAGAAAGAAAATGAAAAATCTCCAGAAAAAAAAAAAAATCTCCATTACAGGGAAGCCTAGGAGTTAAATGATAAAGAATTCAAAATTGAAGTTCTGAAAATACTCACGAGATGCGAGAAGACACAAATAGACAACTTAATGAGCTCAGAAAAGTAATTAATGAACAAAACAAATACATAACCAAGGAGATTGAAACTTTAAAAACAGAGATGAAGAAGTCAATACATGAATCGAATATGGATGTAGCAAGTATAGCTAATAGGACAAGTCAGATAGAGGAAAGAATCAGAGACATCAAAGACAGGCAACTAGAAATGCTATGGAGAGAAAAAGAGAGACACTCATTAATTTAAAAAACTGAGAGAGCTCTACAAGAATTGTCTGACTTCATCAGAAAGAGCAAGATAAGAATAGTGGGTAAATCAGAAGAAGTAGAAAGAAAAAGGGAAAGGAGAGCTTATTCAAACAAATAATTAATGAAAATTTCCAAAGCCTATGGGAAAAGTTAGAGCCTCCAATCCAAGAAAGAAACAAAACATCGAGTTACCCCAACCCACACAGACTTATTCCAAGACACATCGTAATAAAATTGTCAAAAATCAATGACAAAGAAAAACTCCTAAAGGCAGCTAGGAAAAAGAAGAACATAACATATAAAAAAAAAAGCCCATTAGGTTATCATCAGACTTCTCAGTAGAAACTCTATAAGCCAGGAGAGAGTGGACCCAAACAATCAAAGTACTGAAAGAGAAGAATTACCAGCCAAGAATACTATATCCATCAAAGTGATCCTTCCAATATGAAGAAGAAATAAAAACTTTTAGAGACATACAGAAGCTAAGGGAATTTATCACCAGAAAACCCCCAATGCCGAAAATACTGAAGTGGGTTATTTGACAGGAAACAAAAAGATAAATCAAAATTACAAGAAAAAACTCCAACAAGAGAACATTTAAAACAGGACAATCTGTGACAAAAATGACAGAAAAAGGGAGAGGATAAATACCTGCAGTAGCAAAGAAGGATGGAGTGCAGAAGCACTCATAAGACAAAGGACTCTTGTACATATAAACATTTTTTTCTTAACCTAATTGTATCCACCCACAAAAAAAGCCACTACTGAAACACACAGCTTAAAAATAAAGAAGAGGGGAAAGAAGCATGGAATACCACCAAACAAAACAACGGATGAAAACAAAAAAGAGAAGAACAAAACAAGACACAGAACTACCAGAAAACAAAAATAAAATGGCTATAGGAAATTCTCAAGTATCAATAACTACTCTAAATTAAATGGACTGAACTCACCAATAAAGAGGCACAGAATAGCAGACTGAATCGAAAAGCAAAACCCAACCATATGCTGGCTTTAAGAGACACATCTAAACTGCATGGACAAAGTAAACTCAAAGTAAAATGTTGGAAAATTATTCTTCAGGCAAATAATAGTAAAAGAATAGCAAGTGTAGCCATACTAATATCAGAAAGTGCTGACTTTGAGACAACAAAAATAACAAGAAACAAAGAAGGACATTTTATAATGATGAAGGGGACACTATATCAAGAAGACATAACACTTAATATATATGAACTAAATCAGATAGCACCAAAAATATAAGACATCTACTAACTCATCTAAAAATAGAAACAGACATACTTGAAGAACTCAACACACAGATGTGAGGGTGATCTGGCTGCAACATCTGACATCCCATTGATCGCCACAGTTGATTCTGCTGATCTGGCTGGTTAGGTGAGTGACCCCTTCCTCCCTCACCGTTCCATGTGCATCCCTCCTGAAGCTGCATGCTCGGTCGAAGAGGACGACCTTCCCCATAGAGGAAAGGACCGTTCTTTGGTCAAGGGTATATGAGTAGCTGCACTGCCCTGCTAGAACCTCCAAACAAGTCTCAAGAACTCAACACACCATTAACGACTTTAGATAGATCACCCAAACAGAAAACCAATAAAGAAATATTGGTCTTGAATGACACACAAGATCAAATGGACATAATGACATTTATAAGACATTTTATGCCAAAACATCAGAATATACACTTTTCAGTGTGTGTGGAACATTGTAAAGGATAGACTATATGTTGTGCCACAAAACTAACATCTACAAATTCAGGAAAATTGAAAATCTACCAGGCATATTTTCTGATAATAAGGCTTTGAAATTAGAATTCATCTATAAAAAGGAAGTAATGAAAGCCACAAAAATGTGGAAATTAAACAACATATTTCTAAAAATAGATTGGGTCAAAGAAGAAATAAAAACAGAGATCAAAAGTTATATACAGACAAATGAAAATGACAACATGACATATCGATATTTGTGGAATGCAATGAAAGCAGTAGTAAGAGAGAAGTATATATAATTACAATTGTTTATATCAAGAAACAAGAAAAATCCCAAGTAAATAAGCTAACACCACACCTTTAAGGAACTAGAAAAAGAAGAAAAAAGGCAACCCAAAGTCAGCATAATAAAAGAAATAGTAAAAATTAGAGCAGAATTAAATGAAATAGAGAACAAAATACTATAGAAAAAATTAATACAACAAAGCACTGGTTCTTTGAAACAATCAATAGAATTGACAAACCACTAGCTAGATCCACTAAGGAAAAAAGAGGAAGAATTCATATAAATTAAATCAGAAATGAAAGAGAAGAAATTACCAAAGACATCATAGATATACAACGGATCATAGTAAAATATTATGAAAGATTATATGTCAACAATTCAACAACCTGGAGGAAATGGGTAAATTTCTAGAACTATACAATTTTCTTAGACTGTGCCATGAAAAAGTGGATAACCCAAATAGACCTATAAGCAGGGAAGCAATAGAAACAACTATCAGAAACCTTCCCAAAAACAAAAGTCCAGAACCAGATGGCTACACTAGTGAATTTTACCAAACATTCAAAAAAGATTTTGTACCTATCCTTCTCAAAGACTTCCAAAAAATAGAAGAAGCAATACTCCCCAAAACACATTATGAGGCCAACATAGCCCTCATACTGAATGAAACCTGGCAAGGACAACACAAAAAAAGAAAACTACAGACCAATATCTCTAATGAATACAGATGCAAAAATCCTAAACAAAATACTAGCAAATCGAATACAACACATTAAAAAGTAATACACCACGATGAAGTGAGATTTATTCCAGAAACACAAGGATGGATCAACATACAAAAATTGATCAACATAATACACCACATCAACAAAACAGAGAACAAAATCATATAATTCTATCAATAGTTGCAGAAAAGGCATTCAATAAGATACAACATCCCTTTATCCTTAAAACACTCAGTAAAATTGGAATAGAAGTAAAATATTTCAACATAATAAAGGCCATAATGACAAACCATCAGCCAATATTATACTAAATGGTGAAATAATGAAGGCTTTTCTTCTAAAATCAGGAACAAGACAAGGCTGCCCACTTTCTCAGGTCCTATTCAATATAGTTCTGGAAGTTTTATCAGAGCAATTAGGCAAAAGAAAGAAATAAAAAGGATCCATATTGGGAAAGAAGAAGTAAAGGTATCACTTTTTGCAGATGACATAATTCTGTATAAAGAAAATCCTTAAAATTCCATTAAAAAATCTTAGAAACGATATACCAATAGAGTAAAGTTGCAGGATACAACTCAATATACCAAAGTTTACTGCTTTACTGTATGCCAACAATGAAACATCAGAAAATGAACTAAAAAAAACCCACCACAATTCCTTTTACAATTGCAAAAACAAAAAAGTACCTAGGAGTAAACTTAACAAAGAATGGGAAGGACCTATATACTAAAGACTAAAAAATATTATTGAAAGAAATTTAAAAAGATACAATGAAATGGGAAAATATTCACTATTCATTGATTGGAAGAACCAACATAGTTAAAATTCTCAAAATACCCAAAGCACTATACAGATTGAATGCATTCTCCATCAAAATAACAATGTCATTTTTTAAAAGAAATTGAACAAAAAATTATCAGTTTCTATGGAACCATAAAAAACCTTAAATAGCAAATGCGATCTTGAGGGAAAAGAATCAATATGGAGGTATCACACTACCTGGCTTCAAATTATTCTATAGACCCACAATAATCACCAGAAATACAGACCAATGGAACAGAATTGAGAGCCCAATAATAAAACCACACACACACACACACACACACACACACACACACGAAGAAATAATCTTCAACCAAGGAGACAAAAACATACAATGTTGAAAGAAAAGCCTCTTCAATAAATGGTGCCGGAAAGCCTGACCTGTGGTAGCGCAGTGGATAAAGCATCTACCTGAATGCCAGGGTTGCCAGTTCTAAATCCTGGGCTTGCCTGGTCTAGGCACATATGGTAGTTGATGCTTCCCTTCTTGCTCCTTCCCCTTTCTCTCTCTCTCTCCTTCTCTCTCTCTTTCTCCTCTCTAAAATGAAAAAATAAAATCTAAAAAAATTTTATTTATTTTTTATTTTTTTTATTTTTTTGCATTTTTCTGAAGCTGGAAACAGGGAGAGACAGTCAGACAGACTCCCGCATGCGCCCGACCGGGATCCACCCGGCACACCCACCAGGGGCGACGCTCTGCCCACCAGGGGGCGATGCTCTGCCCATCCTGGGCGTCGCCATGTTGCGACCCTCCTGGGCGCCGCCATGTTGCGACCAGAGCCACTCTAGCGCCTGGGGCAGAGGCCACAGAGCCATCCCCAGCGCCCGGGCCATCTTTGCTCCAATGGAGCCTTGGCTGCGGGAGGGGAAGAGAGAGACAGAGAGGAAGGCGCGGCGGAGGGGTGGAGAGACAAATGGGCGCTTCTCCTATGTGCCCTGGCCTGGAATCGAACCCGGGTCCTCCACACGCTAGGCCGACGCTCTACCACTGAGCCAACCGGCCAGGGCGTAAAAAAATTTTAAATAAATAAATGGTGCTGGCAAATTTGAAAAGGCACGTGCAAAAGAATTAAACTTGACTACAATTTTTCCCCTTTCACAAAAATTAATTACAAAAATCAATTAAAGATCTGAAACAATAAATTACATAGAAGAAAACATAGGTACTAAACTTATGGACCTAGATCATAGAAAAACAATTTATGAACTTGACCCCAAAGACAAGGAAAGTAAAGGCAAAAATAAATGATTGGGACTATGTCAAATTACAGAGCTTCTGCACAGCAAAAGAAACTTATAACAAAACAAAAAAAAATGCCAACCAAATTGGAGATGATATTTGCAAACAACAGCTCTGAACCTGACCAGGCGGTGGTGCAGTGGATAGAGAATTGGACTGGGACACCTGTGGACCCAGGTTCAAAACCCTGAGATCACCAGCTTGAGCGCAGGCTCATCTGGATTGAACAAGGCTCACCAGCTTGACCTCAAGGTCACTGGCTTGAGCAAGGGGTCACTCAGTCTGCTGTAGCCCCCCAGTCAAGGCACATATGAGAAAGGAATCAATGAACAACTAAGGTGCCACAATGAAGAATTGATGCTTCTCATCTCTCTCCCCTCCTGTCTGTCTGTCCCTATCTGTCCCTCTTTTTGTCTCTCTCTGTCTCTATCACAAAAAAAGAAAAACAGATCTGATAAGGAGTTAATATCCAAAATATATTTAAAAATTTACAAAGCTCAGCAATAAATAAGTAAAGAATCCAATTAAAAAATGGGGAGAGGACCCGAACAGACTCTTCTCCTAGGAAGACATACAAATGTCCAACAGATATATGAAAAAATGTTCTTCACTAGCTATTCACAAAATGCAAACCAAAACTATAATGAGATACCACCTCATACCTGTTTGATTGGCCATCATGAACAAGACATGCAATAAGTGTTGGAAAGGTTATAGAGAAAAAGGAACCCTCATTCACTGCTGGTGGGAATGTAAACTGGTACAGCCATTATGGAAGAAATTATAGTGGTTCCTCTCAAAATTAGAAAAGAACTACCATATGACCCAGCAATTCCTCTACTGTGTATTTAACCAATAAACTCAAAAACATTGGCACATAAGCCTGACCTGTGGTGGCGCAGTGGATAAAGCTTCGACCTGGAAATGCTGAGGTCGCCAGTTCGAAACCCTGGGCTTGCCTGGTCAAGGCACATATGGGAGTTGATGCTTCCTGCTCCTCCCCCCTTCTCTCTCTCTGTCTCTCCTCTCTCTCCCTCTCTGTCTCTCTCTCCTCTCTAAAAATAAATAAATAAAATAAAATAAAATAAAATAAAATAAAAAAAACATTGGCACATAAGTACACATGCACCTCCATGTTCACTGCAGCATTATTCACAGTGGCCAAGCATTGGAAACAATCAAAATGTCCTTAGATAAAGACTGGATAAAGAAGATGTGGTACATATATACAATGAAATACTACTCAGCCATAAGAAATAATGACATATTGCTGTTTATGACAACATGAATGGACCAAGAGAATATTACACTGAGTGAAATAAGTAAATCAGAAAAAGCTAAGAACTATATGATTTCACACATAGGTAGGATATAAAACTGAGACTCATGGACATAGATAAAAGTGAAGTGGTTACCAGAGGGAGGGGGTTGTGAGAGAGAGGGATAAGGGAGGGAAGTAAAGAGGGACAAGTATGCGGTGACTTAGAGTGATTTGACTTTGGTTGATGGGTACACAAGACATTCAACTGTTTAAATGTTACAGAAATATTTACGTGAAACCTGTGAACTCTTAGTGATCAAGGTCACCCTATTAAATTTTATTTTTTCAATAAATTTTAAAAATAAATTAAACACTCTTAAAATAAAAAAGAAATCTTCAGTAACTTTTCATATATGGTAAATTACAAACACTTTGACTTGCAACTTAAGATTTTAATATAGCTCCATTCTACTTTACCAAATTTACCATCAGTTACTTCCCCAAAGAAACTACATTTTAATCAGAAGTACCTTTCCTTAAATCTGAATGTGCTGCCTATATGCACAATGCTGCTTTTGCTTAGTCCTCTTTTCTATTATTCTGAGTTTTACTCATCATTTAAGACCAAGATTATATATATACCCTCTCTTTTCTGTGAAACCATTTCTGATCATTTTTGCCTCGCTGGAATCTTTTAAGTCCACAAATTTCTTTTAACATCTTTATTTCCTTTTTCACTCATGCACACTCCCTTTAACCTTTAGAACAATTCGTTTCATACCATCACTCACATCAAGACCCCTCTGTAGAATAATACAGGTTTCTTGCCCCAGGACATCATCTGCTCTGAGATATTCTACTATACGCCTCTTTTTTTCTACATAGGAGTACTATGTCTATCTTCACCACTCATATTTCTCCTTTGGCATTTTTTTTCCATAAATATTCCCATATCCTCAAGCTTGGTTGCTATTTCTCTTCTGGCCCTTTTCCACTGACCCAAAGACTCTCATCTTTTGTTATCCAAATTAAGATAAAAATAGGTAAGGGTAGGAGGTTACAAGTATAACTGTTGTTACTCCAAGGAAAGCAGGAGCAGCAGAGATCTTGTGGTCATGTTAGACATTGGATGGGAATTTCATAAGAGAGCAGAGGTTAGGTATAAAAGTGAGTAGAAATTTCCCCAGGAGTTCCAGATGAAAAAAGAGGATTAGACAGTCTGAAGAAGGGAAAATATAGGCAGAAATTGGGACAGATATGTGACTAAAACCTTATATTGAGAAAATAGGCTGGATGAAAACTAATGGCCAAGTGTCTTGGAAGTAAAAAATTGACCACTCCTAGGTAGCTAAGAATCTATGGTAGCTTTAACTTTTTTGCCTTTGTTCCATTCATGATTCAACCTTTTGTTATGGTTGATGTGTGCAAGAGCAGTGCTGATGCAACCAAATTAAAAAATGAAGAGCTATATGCTTTAACATGAAATTAAACATGATTAGAGAAAAAAAACCTGTGCATCACATTCTAGTGTTCTTCAAGCCGCCAAAAGTCCTAATCAGAATCTCTACTAAAACCTTCATCTCACTTTATCCCACTCCTAATTAAACCAGCTTCTCTTGAATTATCAGCATAAAACCCACACATTTTTAGAGGACAGGGTTCACATAAGAATTCAGGTGAATGGCAAGCTAAACCTGCCTTCTCCATACCTATTCCTTTTACTTCTGCTTTTCATTCACCACCACACTTCTTAAAAGAGTAAACTGTGAGGGCTAGTCACTGACCTTCTCCAAATTAGTTTCCACACTTGTATTCTGGAAACACAGTAATTAACTTAATTGATGTAAATTGTCTGGCTATTTAATAAAAGTTTCCATTATAATTATCTCACTCCTTGACTCACTATCAATGAATTACCATTACTGATAGTGCAAATCAGACACCTTCTCCAGGTGTGCTAGAGTGAAAAAAAAAAGGATTGAGCAACATTGTCTCAGATGGAACCCCTGTGGATTTTCAAATTTAATCTTTATAACTGCCTTGAGGAACCATGATAGACTCAGGAGTGCTTCTAAGCCTTGATTTGAAGTGAAGTCTTAATGCCAAACCCAGGAAAAGCACACAGAATGTCCCCAGCAAGTATAAGTTCAGATGTTTTCAAGAGGACTTCCTACAGAATAACATTTCCTCTAGTTGGTAATGGAGTTGTTTTAGGCAGGTAGAAGCTTTCTAGAACCAAGAGTCAGTAGGTCTCCAGAAGGGATCTCCAAAACTGTAATTGATTTCTCAACCTATCAAAAATAAAGAACACCCTCATTCATATATGTCTCTTTATTTATTGTGCATGTTATAAAAACACAGTACAATATATAAAAAGCACTCAATATTAAATATAGATAAAAAGCATCTGTTGCTAATTATTCTGGCTATGTATTTCAGTGTACAATAGACATTCAGGGAAAGGTTTGCTGTTACTGAAATATTTATAAATCCATATTTCAAAGTTAAAAATGAGAATTTTTTTAGGAATAAAACTATCAAATGACTCAGCAATCCCTCTACTAGGTATCTACCCCCAAAACTCGAAAATATTGGTACATAACAATGCATGCACCCCCATGTTCATTGGAGCATTATTCACAGTGGCCAACACATGGAAACAACCAAAATGTCCTTTGGTAAAGGATTGGATAAAGAAGATGTGATACAGATATACAATGGAATACTACTCAGCCATAAGAAATGATGACATATTGCCATTTACAACATGGATGGACCTTGAGGACATTATACTGAGTAAAATAAGTAAATCAGAAAAAGATAAGAACTGTATAATTTTACACATATGTGGGATATAAAACTGAGACTCGTGGACATAGATAAAAGTGAAGTGGTTACCAAAGGGAGGGGGATGTGGAAAGGGGGTGGGGGAAGAAAGTAAAGAGGGACAAATATAAGGTGACAGTAAATGATTTGACTTTGGGTGATGAGTATACAACATAATCAACAGTTCAAATGCTATAGAAATGTTTACCTGAAACTTATATATTCTTATGGATCAATGACACTCCATTAAATTTAACTTTCTAAATAAAATATTAAAAAAGGGATAATCTGCACTCTTCACTTCTTCCACTCTTTTTTTTTAAATTTTTTTTAATTTTTATTTTTATTATTTTTTATTTATTTATTTATTTAATAATTTTATTTTTTTAATGGGGCAACATCAATAAATCAGGATACATATATTTAAAGATAACATATCCAGGTTATCTTGTCATTCAATTATGTTGCATACCCATCACCCAAAGTCAGATTGTCCTCTGTCACCTTCTATCTAGTTTTCTTTGTACCCCTCCCCCTCCCCCTTTCCCTCTCCCTCTCCCCCCTCCCCCCTTAACCACCACACTCTTATCAATGTCTCTTAGTCTCACTTTTATGTCCCACCTACGTATGGAATAATGCAGTTCCTGGTTTTTTCTGATTTACTTATTTCACTTCGTATAATCCCTCTACTGTGTATACTCCCCAAAACCTCAGAAACATTGATATGTAAAGACACATGCAGCCCCATGTTCATTGCAGCATTGTTCACAGTGGCCAGGACATGGAAACAACCAAAAAGCCCGTCAATAGATGACTGGATAAAGAAGATGTGGCACATATACACTATGGAATACTACTCAGCCATAAGAAATGATGACATCGGATCATTTACAGCAAAATGGTGGGATCTTCCGCTCTTATTTGCATCTCAGCCTACTTAGCCTGAGCTGCTTCTGGCACCATTCCACTGAATACGCTCTCTTTAAAGTCACCAGTACTCCAAGTACTGAATTAAGTGGGCCCTGTTTTTGTCATAATTTTTCTTGACCTCTATGCAATAGTTGACATTATAGACCAACCTTCCAATCTCTCCATGTTTTCCTCCTATCTCTCTGATTATTTATTCTCTTCCTTCAACAACTTATATTCTGTGCCTATCCTTTAAAGGTTGCCATTTCTAGAGGTCCTATTCAGCATGTCTTTTTTTCTTATTTCTGCAAACTTTCCCAAGGAAATCTCTACTCTCATGGCATCAACAACCACATTGATAATACATACATTTTTATTTCCAACCTACACACCTCTCCTCTACTATAGACTTATATATTCAATTATCTACAGATCTCTGTAATTAGCACTGCCATCTATCAAGTTACTTAATCTAGAAATATGATAGTCACATAAAATTTTTTTTCTCCCTAATAAACACATTTAATTAAACACAAAATGTTATTATATTCTTCTTTGGAATTTCCTCTTAATCATATTCCCTCCCCATTCTTTTTATTGTCAATGCCTTTATTGGACCCTTATCACCTCTCACTTGAATTTTTAAACAGCCTTCTAATTGGTATCCCTGCATTCATTCTTGCCTCCTTCCAAATTGTCCTCCATGTAATTGTTAGAATGAACTTTGTAAAATTTTAATATTGTGCCATACTTCTGCCCCAAACATTTAATGCTAAATATAAGTGTTCTGCCATGGTGCAGGGAAGTCCTTCATTATCATTCTAATTTTCCTTTCTACGAACATCACCTGACATTGCTTCAGCAAATCTGTATTTCTTGCAGATCCTTGAAAGCTCTATTCCCCTTTATATTTCTGTGTCTTTGCAAATGCTGTTTCTTATCCCTCGAATGGTTTTCCTCTTTTTCTCCATGTTTCAAACATATCTCAAATATCACCTCCTTTGTAAATATTTTTATGATTCCCTTGGCAAAGATAGACTATTTCTATTCTGAGTTAGCATTTTGTCTGGGCATCTAATCATCATACTTATCAGTCCATATTTCAATGATTTGTTTGTGACTTTGTCTCGAAGAAAGATCTATGTGTGAAGCTGTAAGTGTATCAAAGACATGAAATTGTATTTCATGTGTCTTTATACCATCATACCTACTACAGTGTTTGGCACACAAAAGATGTTAACAGACGTTTGGTGAAAGGATGAATATGATCGGTTGCTTAGAAAGGCACTAAACCAAAAACAAATAGTATAATAATAATAATAATAATAATAATAATAATAACAACCACAGTCTTGAATCAATTGAGACCCATAGACTAAAGTTCACGCATCTGGGTTCATGGTAAGTGGCAATATAAACTCTACTCTGAAGGTGCCTAAGGTAATTATGGAAAATTCTACAGCAACAACTGGAGCTACAATAACCAGGAAATTAAGTTATTTAGTTAACTTATGGAACTATGATATTCCTTTCTATCTGTAGTACATTCATTTATGGTACACCCTAACCCTTAAGCTAGTGGTAGCGGTGGGAGTAAAAGGAGGAGTGAGGACTACTTGACTTCTTCAGTCTCATACACATGTTTTGGTTTCCGTGGAGGAGTGAGAGGATGTGTGATATTGTCAAGACTACAGAAACTTCCCTCCTTTATCAGCCTTGTCTCTAAAGAAGTTGAACCTCTTTTAAGAACTCTTATCTTCTGACTTTTACTCATCTACCTTCACTAGTCACACAAAAGAGTACCATTAGCAAGGAAAAAAATCTATAATATTTCACTATGTAGTTGTCAATCTAGTTGCCTTTTGTATCGTCGTACTGGAAATATGTCTTGATGAAGCATAATATAACACAAAAGAAATAGTTTTACAGAAGAGTGAAAATTCAAGCAAAACTTAGCAGAAAGAAAGTGATTAAAGGCAAAGAGTGAGTCAGTTCTATAGGCATTGCCATAGCTAATGATACCAAGGAAAACAAGGACATCTGTGCGAATCTCACCTAGGTTTGCTGACTAACTTTGTAGTCAATGTCCTGTTGATTACTGATTAATAAAAGGGGGGAGGACCCTGACTAGTTGGATCGGTGGTGGAGCATAGGCCTGGTGTGTGGATGTCCTGGGTTCAATTCCCAGTCAGTGCACACAGGAGAAGTGACCATCTGCTTCTCCACCCCTCTCCCTCCCCCATATATCTCTCTATATATCTCTCTCTTTCTCTCTCTCTCCTTCCAGCAGCCATGGCTCGATTGGTTCAAGTTGGTCTCAGGCACTGAGGATGACTCTGTGGCCTCTGCCTAAGGTGCCAAAAAAATGGCTGGGTTGCTGAGCAATGGAGCAACAGCCCCAGAAGGGCAGAACATTGCCTTATAGTGAGCTTGCGGGGTGGACCTTTGGTAGGAGCATATGCAGGAGTCTGTCTCTCTGCCTCCCCTTCTCTCACTAAAATAAAAAATAAAATAGAAGGAAGGTTCAATGAGGACCTGGCAAAGCAAAATTTGATCCTCTGGTATGAACTAAATTGTGTCTCACCAAAATTTATATGTTAGCCTTTATCAACAAGACAGGTAATAGCAAATGTTGGAGAGGCTGTGGAGAAAAAGGAACCTCATTCACTGTTGGTGGGAATGTAAAGTAGTACAACCACTATGGAAGAAAGTATGGTAGTTCTTCAAAAAACTGAAAATAGAACTACCTTATGACCCAGAAATCCCTCTACTGGGTATATACCCCAAAAACTCAGAAACATTGATATGTAAAGATACATGTAGCCCCATGTTCATTGCAGCATTGTTCACAGTGGCCAGGACATGGAAACAACCAAAAAGCCCTTCAATAGAAGACTGGATAAAGAAGATGTGGCACATATACACTATGGAATACTACTCAGCCATAAGACATGATGACATCGGATCATTTACAGCAAAATGGTGGGATCTTGATAACATTATATGGAGTGAAATAAGTAAATCAGAAAAAAAACAAGAACTGCATGATTCCATACATTGGTGGGACATAAAAATGAGACTAAGAGACATGTACAAGAGTGTGGTGGTTACGGGGGGGAGGGAAGGAGGGAAAGGGGAAGGGGAAGGGGAGGGGCACAAAGAAAACTAGATAGAAGGTGACGGAGGACAATCTGAGTTTGGGTGATGGGTATGCAACATAATTGAACGACAAGATAACCTGGACATGTTTTCTTTGAATATATGTACCCTGATTTATTGATGTCACCCCATTAACATTAATAAAAATTTATTTATAAAAAAAAGAAACCCTAAAACCCCAATGTGGTACTATGTGGAGGTAGAGCCTTTAGAAAGTAATTAGTTTTAGGTTAGTTTATAAGGATGGATCTTCATGATGAGATTACTGCCATTTACTTTAAATTATTTTTATTTTTTATGGAAAATATCTGTACTTCCATGTTTATTGCAGCATTATTCACAATAACCAAGATATGAAAACAACCCCAGTGTCCATCAATAGACGAACTGATAATGAAGATGTAGCAAATATAAACAACATAATACCATTCAGCCATGAGAATAAAGGAAATTCTGCCCTTTGCAATGACATGGATGGACCTTGAGGTCATTATGCTAAGTGAATTAAGTCAGACAGAGAAAGACAAATGATGTACGATCTCACTTATATGTAGAACGTTAAAAAGTCAAATGAGCTTGGAAGCAAATTCTTTTCCAGTCATATCTTCAGATGAGACTGTATCCTAACCAATATTCCAATTGCAATCTGTGAGACCCTGAGTAAGAAGATCCATCTATGCCAGGCTTTATTTAACTCCTGATGCATAGAAACTATGAGATAATCAATGTGTGTCTTTTGAAGCCACAAAGTTTCTGGTAATTTGTTACACAGCAATTGAAATCTAGTGCACTTAGAGTCTACAAGTCTCACTAAGTGTTCTGATCTTTTAGTCAGTTTTCTAGAAACCTATTCATAAATATGAGCATACAACCAAGGATGACAAGGTATCTGAGGAAAGTTTCAGATATCAAAGAAAAAATTTAAACCAACAAATAAACCAAGAACTGATTTAAAACACACACATACACACAAAATGAAAAATTACCATTATTATTTTCAAAGAGATTGGAGAAGACATTGTATCCATTAAACAAGAACAGAGTGATTTTTTATAAAAAGGATACCCAGAAAACAGAAATTATTCTTAAAAAGCCCTGTTCTTAAATTTCTTATTAGTAAATGTTGTATAATAAGGAATTTGTCTGGTCTTTGTCCTAGCTTCCTGGAATGTAACTTCTAAACCCTTGGAATTTTTTGAGTGATAGGAGTGTCTTTGTTATTCATGGTGGGCCTCTGGGATCATCTCTGAATTAATGTGTAATGAGGTGACTCATGGTGGGCCCCTAGATGGGAGCTGGTCATGCTGGAAAGACCAACCATGTTATTAGAGGGTTAGGGCTTTGAGTCACATGATATCAGCTCAGTTTAACCTCCAGGGAGGATAAGAGAATTGGAGTTTGAATTAAATCAAATGGTCAATGATTCAATAAGTCATATCTACATAATAAAAATTACCAAAAAAAACCTCTTTTTAGGATAATGATGAATCTTGATACCTTTGGAGAGAAGAGAATAGAAGCTCCACTTTTGACACCCTCTCAGACTTCACCCTATGGGTCTGTTCATGAATATTCCTCATTTTCATCTTTATATAAAACTGTAATTGTAAGCACAGTGTTTTCCTGAGTTATATGAGTTCTTCTAGGGCATTATTAAACCTGAGAGGGTCACTGGAAACTCTTCATTTGTAGCCAGTTGGTCAGAAGAGTGAGTGGCCTGGGGATTCCTGAACTTGTGGCTGGCATCTAAAATGAGGGCTATCACGTTGGGAACTCTGCGCTTAACCAGTGAAGATTACACTAACTCTGGATAGTTAGTGTCTGAATTGCATTGCAATATTTTAGAAGGTTTGGAAGATCAAAATTAGATTATCCAGAAATAGAGCAAACAGATAAAGAAAAGATAAATAGGAGATAAAAATATAAGCAAATTAAAGGAAAAATCCAGGAAGTACAACATAACAGTGAGTTTCAAAAAAGAGAACAATTAGAGAAAAAAAAACACATGAAATAAATAATTCAAGAAAATTTCTTAAAATTAAAAGAAGATTTTAAGGTGGAAAGGTCCCAAAGAATGCCCACAACTGAAGAAAATATATACACATCAGGATATATCAGTGTGACACTGCACACTAAGGGCAAGACAACAAACCTAACACCTTCTAGAAAAATAAATAAAGGTAACTGACAAGGGATCAAGAATCATATGGCTTAGGACTTTTCAAAAGTTAAGACCTAGCCCTGGCCGGTTGGCTCAGCGGTAGAGCGTCGGCCTGGCGTGCGGGGGACCTGGGTTCGATTTCCGGCCAGGGCACATAGGAGAAGCGCCCATTTGCTTCTCCACCCCCCCTCCTTCCTCTCTGTCTCTCTCTTCCCCTCCCGCAGCCAAGGCTCCATTGGAGCAAAGATAGCCCAGGCGCTGGGGATGGCTCCTTGGCCTCTGCCCCAGGCGCTAGAGTGGCTCTGGTCGCGGCAGAGCGACGCCCCGGAGGGGCAGAGCATCGCCCCCTGGTGGGCAGAGCGTCGCCCCTGGTGGGCATGCGGGGTGGATCCCGGTCGGGCGCATGCGGGAGTCTGTCTGACTGTCTCTCCCCGTTTCCAGCTTCAGAAAAATTAAAAAAAAAAAGTTAAGACCTAGAAGATAATGAAGTAATGCCTTCAAAATTATTGGGTATATCACAGTATAAAAGCAGTTCCACAAATCTAGAAAGCAATTAAGCCATTTTGGAGCAATTCAAAAATATGTCTCCCAGAAGATAAAATTGAAAGAAGAACCAATTCATCTTCACATATTGGGAGAAGATAAAGCAATTGGGTAAAAGGTTATGTGTGAAGCAATGCTAAGTGTATGGTAAAAGGAAAAAAAACCAAATAAACTAGATAATTATCATCTCCATTAAAAACAAACATGTGCAAGAAAGGAAAAGTAATTTTAGTATGCTACATAACTCAATTCTGAATAGGATTTTCATAGTCAGAACAGTGTAAATAATGAATATTGATATAAAGCAAATTATGACATAACTGTACTAGGAGAGTGGTAGCATAGAAAGTTTTTGGTTGTGTGTGCATGGGGGCTGATGTAAATAATAAGCTAAACTCTCATCTTCAATAAAATAGTTTAATTGGAAAATTATTAATTAGCTTTATAAGCATACCATTTAGCTAAAGGAGATCAAAACAGTTGCCTCTGGGGAGTAGTTAATAGGAAGGAGATGCCAGCTGTGACAAATAACTATTTGTTTCTTTAAACTGCATCTAAAGTGAAAATTTTAGAAAATAAAAACTACTTTTAAAAGAAAATTTAAATTTGATCATATCACCAAATTGCTTTAAACTCCTAGTGATTTACCATGACAGTTAGAATAAAATTTTGACTCTTTCTCATGACTTATATGGCTCATCATGATCTAAATCCTACCTAACTATCTTACTTCATCTCCTACCACATCCCTCGCCTTATTTCTAGGCTCCAGCCACTCTGGTCTACTTTCTTTTCCTCAAACACAACAAGCTTGTTCACATCTCAGAGACTTTGTGCTTGCTGATCATCTACCTGGAACTGCTCTCTTCAGATCTTTGTATGACTGGACCTTTCTTTTTATTCAGGACTCAACTAAACATTGCCACTTTAGGTGTCTTCTACTAACAAACAAACCCAAATCGAGGAATAGTCTAAAAGTCAAGTGACCTGTACTTTTCAAAAATGCCAATGTCATGAAAGACAAATTAAGCTGGGAAATATTCTAGAGTAAAGGAGACTAAAGAAACAATAATTAAATACAATCTATGATTTTAACCCCTATGTTTTAAAAAAATTATATGAAGCATTATTGGGACAATTGGAGAAATTTTACTATGTATTGATATTAGGTAATAATTAATGTATCATCGTTAACTTCCTGAATATGATAATTATATTGTGTATGTATAGAAATGTCCTTGTTCTTATTATATACCTGCTTAATATTTAAAGTAACTTTCAAATGGTTCAGCCAGAGAGAGAGTAAAAGAAAGAAGAGTTATAGATATCAAGTAAATGAGGCAAAATGTTAACAAAAACTGGTGAATATTAATGGAGAATATGTGTTCACTAACTTACTCTTGCAACTTTTCTATAGAGTTAAAACTTTCCAAATCAAAAGTTGATGGAAAAAGTCTTGAACTTTATTTAGGTGTAATGATAGTAATATTGGTGAAGTAATTCCAGACCTTTGGGGATATGTTATAGGATGAGTGAATGAGTAAATATATTAACCAAAGTATCTTTATAGGCCCTTTTTGTCACATAATCTTCTTTTGTTTTCATTATCATATTTATTATTTTTAAAAACACTTTTATTTATGTATTTGCTTATCTATTTAATGTTTGCATTTCCCTAATTCTTGTCCTATAAGTGTTATTTGAACAGAGATAGTATGCCCAGCATTACAAGTGCTTAGCACATAATTCAATAATTACCTGTGAAATGAATGAATGAAGCAATCCCAGAAATCTTGGGTAGAAGAATGGTCAGGCAGGTGCAATTATTCCCCTAAGGCCAAGTAAAGTTAAGGCCCAGTTGGGAAAGGACCTTATTAATGCAGAGACCTGTGAAACCGAAAGAGAGAAAGAGGGAATTTAGCCTACTTCTGGCATATTAACTGTGGTTAAAAGGAATAGGACCTACCAGAAATGACAGTAGTCCTAAGGATTACAACCAGAGGATAGGGCCTAAAATGTAAAAGGTGAACAATGTCAAGGAGGTCCTGGAAATATCTGTTTAATGCTTTAATGTTCACTCAAGGCAACTGAATTATTTGACCCTTTGTTCATGCAAGTCACTTCAGTTGTGTATAAAGACTCTTCGCTGAAATTTCTCTTGCCACAGAAAGGATGAACTTTGCATTTTGCACTTTCAGTAAAGGAAAAACTTTTTAGGGAAAGAGGAAAAGGGCATTCAAGAACACAGCAGGTGATTCTTTAGAGGAAAAGAAAGCTACCTTTCTCCCCAACTATTTTCATCACAACAATTTTGCCTGTCAATCTCTCTTTTTCTTAATTTCTTTTCTCTCTCCCATCACTGACACTCTCCCCCCCCCCACACACACACACCATTGATGCCAGAAAGAAGTATTTGTTGAGAGTTGAAGGGTAGAAAACTAATTTTGGGCAGGGACAATTCTTAGTAAAAAAAAAAATTCTTTTCCCTTAAGATAAGGACACACACATACTTACTTTCAAATAGTGAGAACGATTATTGCAGTTGTGTGCCTGCATCCAGTATTAACACCACACCATGAAGGTTCTAAGACAGAACCCTTTTCACTCTCTCTAAACATCATCACCTCAGGTGTACTATCAGTTCTACTCTCTCCCACTCCCATTTTACCCCTACACATGTCGGTGACCTGTCACATCAAATTCTACCAACTTCTTTCTGTATAGCATTAGAGCAATCTTTTTCACTCATTAATCTGAGCTCAGTTTAGATCCTTGGCAGTTCAGGACTGGATGGCTGCTTCTCTTAAGCTTTTTCCCCATGGATAAGCTATAGTAAGTCAAAGATTCTAAAAAGATCCATTTTTTTAATCCTCCTTCAAATTGCCCTCGATCTCTTAATATATTTTCAGACCCACAAACATTCCACTCTTGCCAGTCTAAGAAGATTTTTCTCTCATCTCCTCCATTCCCCTAGTCATTAATCATTAGTTAGAATTTCAAATTAGGAATTCCATTATTATGTTGAGTCTATGAAAGCCAAATGACCCATTATGCACTGAATCTAAATGTATAGACAGGTGGTTAAGCAGGTCCAGCTAACAGCATTGGCAGAAGCCTTGGCAATGCTTACCTAAAATTAGAGGTTGCAGCAAAAAATCAAGAAAGAATCATGATTTCACAAATTACCCCAATTAACTCTACAAGCCCAAGAGGAACAAAATAGATTTTGTAGATACTTTCAGAACCAAGTACACTGCCAGAAATAATATTTCTCACTAGTTGGTTTTATCATATCCCCTCAATACTCAAACAATCTTTATTGGCTCCCAATTACCTTTAAATAAAATGTTGAAATGTTTCAGTCTGACATTCAAAGCTTTTTACATCTCCCTTTCTTCATACATCTTACTCTGCTCTAACTTCATTTCTCTTAAGTCCTTGGTATGGTTCCTCTACCTCAGTCAGTCTGGCTTACACTCACCACGAGTTTTTAATTCTTTACTCTCTCCTTGCCTGTAACACCCTTCTACTTCCTTCCTGCTAATCTATATTAACTCTATCATTAAAGGTCAACTCCAAGATATGCTCCTCCCAAGAAGTTTTCCCTGATTCACTCACAATATCACTGATACTTTATACTAGAACAGACTTTAAAGCTAGTTGATCAAGTTCAACTTTACCTCACCCTCATTTTTCATATAAAACAACACATGAGACCCAAAGAGATGAAATGATTTGTATAAGGTCAGGCTGTGAGTTTAGTGGTAGAAAATCTGAAGACAGACTTCCTGACTTTCTTTGCAGTTTTCTTTGCACACTGTTACAATTTGTCCCCAATATCCCCCCCACACACACACACAAGTACAAAGTGTGGTGTCATAATCATAACTGACATATGTGTTTGGATTATTTTTCACCTGTATTTGGCTAATGTCAACCACCAAGTTCTAATAATTCTTGAAGGAATAAATCATGTCTAATATTTCTCCCCCCTCTTCTCTTTTCTCATGGCATCTAAAAGGACTATATACCTCAGACTGGCAATAAGTGCATCTTAACTGCGGACTGCTTAACTTCAAGAAAATATAAAAACAGAACCAATAGAACAAGTACACTCTGGATGGATTATTTTATTACATACATATTCAAAAAGTTTTTCTAAAAGGGACCTCTATAGTGAGCTTGATTACAGATTGTTAACTACCAAGGGAGGGGAGAGAAAGAACACTCAGAACCTTCAAGGTAAAAAGTATAAGAATAACAGCTCTTCTTACAAGCTCAAAAGATACAAGGGCAATGAAGCAGACCGTCCACTTTGCAATTCAGAGAATTTACACAGTCCGTGTCTCACAACCCCTAACTCAGCACTACAGTCTTGTCTTCCTCATTTGAGTAACATAAATTCTAAATATCTGTTTCACCACTAATTATCTCCATGACCTAAGACACATCACTTAATCTCACTAGACTTGTGTTCCCTTATCTGTAAAAGGATAGAGGGTGGGATGTAGAATAAAAGTCCACATTTGTTGTGGTGAAGCTCAAGATAATATATAAGAATATTTAAAAATCAAAAGGCATTATATAAGTGCAAGTTATTAACTTTTTAACTCTCAATTTTGTTTTAGTCAAATCCTGGGAGACTAGAGCAAGTGAAGTATAACAAGTTTACATGTTAATCCCATCTAAATTAATTGTTTGAATTATCTGCCTTCTCTATAAATATTGTTGCTCATCCCATCACTTTATTTTATTTTATTTTATTTGCATTTTTCTTAAGCTGGAAACAGGGAGAGACAGTCAGACAGACTCCCACATGCGCCCGACTGGGATCCACCTGGCACGCCCACTATAGGGCGAGGCTCTGCCCACCAGGGGGCGATGCTCTGCCCATCCTGGGCGTCGCCATGTTGCAACCAGAGCCACTCTAGTGCCTGGGGCAGAGGCCACAGAGCCATCCCCAGCGCCCGGGCCATCTTTGCTCCAATGGAGCCTTGGCTGCGGGAGGGGAAGAGAGAGACAGAGAGGAAGGCGCAGCGGAGGGGTGGAGAAGCAAATGGGCGCTTCTCCTGTGTACCCTGGCCGGGAATCGAACCCAGGTCCTCTGCACGCTAGGCTGACGCTCTACCGCTGAGCCAACCGGCCAGGGCCATCACTTTATTTTATTTAGTAAAATATTATAAAGGTTGTTATTTTAGTTTTGTACATTGCCAAGGTGGCAGAAGGCGGGGGGGGGGGGTGACAACTGCTAAGACTCAAGAAATGCACTTATTCCATAAATTGCTCTAAAATGGAAGGTTTAGGGAAATTGATGTTATTAGTCAGGGAAAAGGGGGCTACCACTCTAGCTCTACATTGTTATTCTATCATTTAATAATAAAAAGAAAAAAAGACAGAGAAAAGCTCTAATTTTGCCACATTCCTCAGGATTTCTCTACTTTGCCACTCCAGGACTCCTAGCATGCCTGAAATCAAAGAATTGCTGTGCTGGTTTGGATGAACTTTATTATGAATAGAATTATGATAAATGCTGAATGTGCAGGTGAGGTAGCATATTCAAAGATATGACCCAACTGAACTGATCTATCTTTAATCTAACCCAATTGGGCAACTTATAAAATGTCCAACTGTCCTAGGTTAGGGACCATGTCTTCCCTGGGACATCCAGAGCCATGTCCACTCAAGTCTGTCTGGAGATGGTCATCATTCTTATTCTTATGGAGCTCTTGGCTTTTATATAAGTATTGTGCAATTAGAAAAAAGCTTCTTAGGAGATCATCAATCAGCTCAAATATCAAATATTGTTCAAAAGTAAAACAGAATAAAGACACCCTAACCAGTAACCTGAAATGAATCATTCATTTAACACAGATTTCCTGAATTCTTACTATGGTCTCAGCTCCAGGTTAGATTTTCAGGAAAATATACAGGCATCTAAGTAAAGTTTTCTTTTAAGAGACCAGCAGTAGACTATGGGGGGAAAAGAAGGTGTAAATAAGATACAGCAAACTATCCCCCACTTTCCCATAAAGCACTGTATTCAATGCTGGGATGAGAAAACAAAAAAAACAAAACAAAATCTTGCTATAACGTAAGACAATAAGGCAGCTCTGGATGTGTAGCATATCTCTAGCAAGCCACCTTAAAAGAGCAAAAGTCATGCACAAACAACTATTTTAACATTAAGCCTCAAACTGGTCTTCCAGCAAGAGTTTACATCATAACTTTTAGACTCCTTGTGATTAAGCATAGAATTATAGATAAGAGTATCAATGAACGTATGCAAAGCAACAGCTGCAAGTTATCTCCTGGTAGTGTCCTGTTTGAACACAATCAGTCTATGCCAAAACTCCACCCCATTCCCATCACTCTCTAGGCCATCTTACTCAGTGACTCCTCTACCTTTGCCTTTCTTTGTGCCAGGGTTTAGTGAAAACAAGATTTAATGTAAAATATTGGTCCTTTTTAAAGATAGAGATTTCACCAAAATTTAAAAGCCTGAGAAGTCAGTTGTAAGTGTAGGCTTACTGGTTGTTCAGATCTAGCATCTGTATGTTTCAGCCCTGAACTCTTAGGGTTAAAAGCAGCTTGGCTGCTTGGTTGTGGAATAGGAGAGAGGAGAAAAAGCCCAAAGAGCCTGAAGAGGATGAGCCCCTTGGGTTTACTGAAAAGAAGCCTGCCATCAGTGAGGTGACTTGATAGACAAGGCTCACCTCCCTTGGGCTTCCCCTGACCAGAGGTTAGGGATGGTCTCCACCTTAGCTTATTAGCTGCCAAGCAATGTAACCCTTCTCTTAAAGGGTGGGCTCAGGCTATGATGCTGCAGTGAGAATCTGGGAAATATAGATCTCAGTAGAGATTCTGGTCTTGGGAGGGGGCTAGGTGAGACTGTCTTTCCAGTATTCTTTACTCCTGGGATGTGGTATAAGGAACAGAAAAATGCTTTAGGTTCTAGAAAATTATAGGTGGGTCAGTGTCAGTAGTAATAGGAAAGGAAAATAGCGGAGGACTTAGTCTTGGAGGAAAGGGCGAGAAAGGGGGTTGCAGAAGAACGGTTGCTATCCACAACTGCAGCATTATGTGTATCAGAGATAAATTCACTTGTTATATCTCAAATTAGGTTTGCAGGTACTCCTCCTCACCCACCCTTACAGAGTAATGGCTTAAAGGGTTGTCTTCTCAATTTTTAATTGCAATTTTGCAGTATATTGGCGTCTAAAGTCTAGATCTGACTGAAGTGATGCTTTGTATGTATGTGTCCATAACTAACAATTGAGAGAGCTTCTAAAGTCTCCTGATGCAATGTGAAGGGTGCTGCGGCAGGTACTGGCTCTTCTCATCCCCAGATAGTTCCTAATGTCAGAGTGCTTCCTAGGAATCAGGTTAAAAAAGTGTGTATGTTGCCGTGAATTTCCCCCAGTCCAAGATACACACGCATGCGCGCACGTGCGCGCGCGCACACACACACACACACACACACACAAACGCATATTAACAAGTTCAGTAAAAACTCCTGATGGTTCCTGAGAAGTTCAGCTAAAGCAAAAGGCAGGAGATACAGATGCTCGGATCACTGTGGAGAGCCCAGCCGCCGCTTCTGGGCACTCTTTTGCTCTCGGAGCTATAACTGCAGGCTGCGCAAAGCTGGGGCTCCAGCCTTCCCTTATCACACACCTTTCCTGAAGAACCCCAAACCCCGTACCCAACGACAAACCGCTCGGATCTGACACTCAAGAAATGAAAAAAAAAATGAAGGGAGAGAAGGCAAATTTTACTACAGTCCAAAGGACTGATCTCTCTCTCTCTCTCTCTCTCTCTCTCTCTCTCTCACACACACACACACACACACACACACACACACACACACACCGTGCTGGTTAATTTCTTTTCCTGGGTTAGAAAAAAAGGATTACTTGCCCACAAAGGTTTGGAGGTGGGGGGCAAAAGGTTGGCCGTAAAGCTAAATTCACCTGCTGCTGAGGTGAAAGAAGACACAGGAGGGAAGCTGTTCTGAGCAGCAAATTACAGCTTAATGGTTAGGGGTATTGAAAAGACCCTCAAGTTCGCCTCTAGCTTATTTTATTTTATTTTTTACATTCGCGTCACTAAAGGGTTAAGTGTGGCTGAGCTCCAACCCTCCTCCCCACCCTCGCCTCTCTATTCCCCCTCCCAATATTGTCCCCCCCCTCCCCTCCTGTCCGTCGCTAGCAGGTCATCGAATACTCTGTCCAGTCGGCGCGTTCCCAAGCCCCTCTGATTCCCGCCCATCTGGCCAGTGGCTGCTTACGAAGAGGTGTGCGCTCACCGAGGGGCGTGTTTCAGCACTGGGAGACGCTGAGAGCCCCAGGTTAGACTTCAGAGCAGAGCCAGCCAGGGAGTGGGGCGGGGGAAAGTTTGGCACCCCGCAAGGGGTTGTCGAATTAGAGGGGGCGGGCCGCCCAAAGGTACTTTAGCCCTCCAAGCTTACGGACACAGGCTGCCCAGACCAGAGACGGTGTGCGACCATGGACCACGCGGATGGAGAGCAGTCCGCGAAGTCTTCAGAGTCCCAGCTGCCTTGGTCACCACCGCAACCACTGCCACTGCTGCCGGCTCTTCCACCGCTCCATGCGCCTTTGCCAGAGCCGGCAGCACAGTTCTATCTAGACTCTGCTCCAGAACCCTGTCTGGAGACGAACCCAGAACCAGCTACAGAATCAGACACACAGCCTATCTCTGAACCAGCTCCAGAACCTGCCATCAAGCCGGCCCCAGAACCGGCCGTAGAACTGGTCACAGAGTCGGCCACAGAACCAGCCGCAAAGTCTTACCTTGAGCCGGCTTCAGAGTCCTCTCTGAAACCGAGTCCAGCACCTTATCTATTGCAATGTCCGGTGCTCATTCCAGAGACGGGTCTAAAGACCGCGGCATCGTCCGGAACGCCAGTGACCTCGTCTATCATAAAGGTAAGAAAAAGACCACCTGGGGCAAGGGAGGCTGGTGGCTATCGCGCTTTCAGAACTCTAGGTACCCTTAATATCCTATTTGGCTGCCATCAACTGGAAAAGATGCTCAAAAAGGTGCGGGGATTAGGGAGCAGGAAGCAGTTGGGATGCGGGAAGCAACCTGTGGAAGCGAAAGTGAGCTGTTTGGGGCTAGCAACCAGGTAACAGTATGGGGTGGTAATCGGAGCCGGGGTTTTTTCCCAAGGGGAGAAGTGACAGTGCGGAGAGTTCTTATATCTTGAAAAAGAGAAAGAAGATGCTCCCGAGTAGCTCAAACGACCGAGAGAGGTGATTGGGGCTGGCCCGGGATACACAGACATGGGATTGAGTGGGAGTGGAGGGACACACCGTTTAGCCGGGGTCACTGCCACTGAGGGCCAAGCTGCAGAGCCACGGCTGTCTGCTTGGACCCCTTCCTGCCGCTGGGGAGGGGTCCTCAGCTGGGGCATAACTGGCGGCCCCCAGAGAGATGCCCAAAACCTCTATCTGCTCCTGGGCTCTGGTAGACTCCGGGTGGGGATGAGGGAATGGGCGGTGCCCACGCACACTGCAGGGGAAGGGCAGGGTTTGCCGCCTCCAGGGAACGGGGGAAAGCATAATGCTGAAGCCACCAACCCATCTGTCTGCTGCAAGATTTCCCAGCAGGTAGGTGCACACACAGTGATGTGGTGATGGGTCCCCTCACAAGCGAGGAAACTGACATCCCGCACCAGGGCACTTGAAATAATACAAGAGTCCTGGTTTGAAGACACAAAAATAGGAGTTGCTATTTGAGAGAGTGTAAATGAGAATCCTCACTTCCAGTCTTCAGAGATGCCCTCCTAAATGTTGCACTGAGCCTGAAGAAGACGAGTGGAATCTTTGGTCACCGGTCCGGGGTGGGAAGTGGGATAAAGAAGGTTTTCAGTGTTTGCCTTGGACCCCAGACACCAATGTTTGTTCCTCAGCAGGAGTCTGTTTGTCTTTCTTGCTTTCTGTATGCCTCCCCTACTCTTCTTTTCCCCTAAACTTTGCTCTCCCATGTGAAAATCATGATAATGCATATATACACCTTCATTTAGCTTTCCTGCAGGAAAAACAAAACACAGAAAGAAACAAATAACACACTATACCAACATTGCCCAGTCTTACTTCTGCCTGGCAGGACTCAGAGAAACGGCTCTAGAATCCTGTTGTGGACTGCACACTTGTAGAATGTAGGGGGAGGGGCACATGTTGCCATCGTGAAATAGAAATGGAAGCCGCGCTGATTGTTTTCTGAATTATGAGTGGGGAGGCTTGTTTGTAAAATAATTGCAATAATAAACCGCTGGGGGGAAAAGAGAGAAAACTTAAGCAAAAATTTTCACAGGGAAAAATACAGAGGTTAAAAAGGTGAAGGGATTAAGCAAGGAAAAGGAAGATTTACAACAGTGGTGATTATGGAGGGGGGCAGGTAGACGAGGGTAAAGGAGGGGGTGTTAAATTTAAATGGGAATGGAAGAAGACCTGGCTTGTGGTGAATGCAATTGCAGTGTACAGATGGTGTAGTATGAAATGGCACACTTGAAACCTATGTAATGTTACTGACCAATGCCACTCCGATAAAGTCGAGTTAAAATAAAGTAAAAATAAATAAACCAGGATTGTAGAAAAATAAGACCATTTTTAAAAAATCCAACAACTCTACTCTCACCAGGAGGTGGATCTGTCCCCTTTCTGCAGTGGCCTTTACCTGCAGTGATCTCCAGAAGGGAAAAGGAGGGACAGTTAGACCTGGGAGATCACCCTAACCAGGTGCTTGCTTTTATATTTTTGAAAGAATTTTCCTAAAGCTGGTGAGAGGAGACCAATTAGGTACACCCAGCCTGTGTCCTTCTTAATTGAGATTTCAGGAATGTGGCTGAGAAAGTGATACCTGGGCTCTTAATTACCAGGCTGACCAGAGAATGTGTAGCCTCTTTGGCCTCCAGAAGACTGAGTGGAGTCCAGAACTCACGGGATGAGCCCTGTGACAGTGGGAAAGCATCTCCCACCAGCTTCACTGGAAAATGTCTGTTGCCAGACAAATAAAGAGATTTAAGGTAAAGGGAATCAGGTTAGCTTCCTCTACGAAGTATCCGCTAAGATGATTGACCCACGGGTACTTGCCAGCCCTGGCAGGGAACAAAGGACTCTACAGAGTTTGACTTTGTCCATAGTAGAGCTGGTCATTTGTTCAATCACTTATCTTACAAAATGAGGTTAAGAACCTTGGCAATTTACTAAGCCAGTTGTGTAGATGAACCCATCAGTCGCTCTAGGGGATTTTGAAAGATGCAGATTGCTGGAGCCTGAGCCCTTCTCCAACACTCTAGGTGTTGCTATGCAATTATTCACCAGTATAAATGAGAACATCTGATCTTCAGTGATAAGACCATTGTCTGTTGCAACCTCCCAGACAAATAGCACCCGCAGCCAGCTGACTTGCATCTTAACATTGCAGGTGAACAGGTTGTCATTTTAGCTGAAGTGGAATTGTTCTCAGATGCTGCCTCCTTGAGGTAAACTTAGAGGGAAAAAAAATACACACATACACACACACACTCATTCAGGGATCAAAACAAAATAAAGCTCTCATCGTACAATAAAATCCTACATAACAAGGTACAGTCAGTACCAGTAGCATGAAACCAGCTTGATAAGTCTAAGGATGAAATGAACAAAATCAAAGGATTCAATGTGACTGCAGGTTTCTCCCACATAATTTTGCTGATTGATTTCTTAGTAAAAAAAAAAAAAAAAAAAAAAAAAAAAAAAAAAATTCAGCCCAGGGTGTACTCTGCTCTCTTTTAGGGCTTGAGAACCTGCTGGTTATAAATCTATGCAAGAGTGAGGGTAGGGAAAAGAGGATTTATATTTTCTTTTTTATAGCCCCCAGGATAACAGTATATTTCCTTCATGTCTAAAATGTTTTGATTTCCAGGAAATGAGCCCTTGTCTCCCACCTGGTGGTAGCAAGTGTAAGTAAGGATGTGTAAATTGGTTCTTTAACAATGCTCTAACTCTGTAGGGGGGGGGGGGGAGTGTGGCCTCCATTAAATGGATCATATTTGTTTCTTTCCCCTCAGCTATGGTTGAAGAAAGACAGTTTATATTTTTATTCACTGGATTTTGACCAGCTATAAAATTTTAATGACATCATACAGGTGATTGATGAAAATCTGAAAAGAAATACATTTTTGTGGCATATATTTCTGGAGTGGGAAGGGTTTCTGTGTACCTCTCTTGATGACTACACAGCAATTATCATTATATCCCAAACCATCACAGAACTGTTTCTGTTATGTTTTTGCACACATTTTCTTGCAAAGTAGCAAACATTTGTTTATATGATATCTGGTAATTTTTGCCTGACTACATTATCTTGCCTATTTCTGAGCTTCTCAAAGGTAGATGCTGTGTTTCCCTCCCCCACTGCCTAGTACAATTTAGCCCTCCTTATTTTTACTCAACAAACACTTGCTAAAGCTTGAAATCTGTAATTCTATTTCCTTCAGTGATGTAAAGGTGGCTGCTGTGAATGAATAAAAATGCATTTTCATTAAATTCAGAGTAAAAAGTAAATGCTTACTTAAATAGCGTAGAATATATAGACTTTTAAGGAAATGCAGTCAATCTTTCCATTTTCAGAATGGATGTTGGAACCGTAATTAAAAAGAAAATTACTAACAATTTCAAATATTTTTGGAAAATGTCCTTATTCTCTGCAGTTCCAACAGGAGCAGAACAAAGATGACATTGTTGGTTTCGGGGGTAATAATTTTTTTTTCCCAAGTAAATAGAATACCTGCAGTGACTATAAACAACATTGGGATTATAGATTCAAATGTTCAACCTATTAAAGGTGAGGATGAAATTATTTTCATTTCTCTTAGGTTCTTTTCCCCCTCCTTGCCAGGTTTTGATCATACCATCTGATTTATTTGGCATATTCTGAGAGCTCCTGGACATTTGCTGCAGTGGTCTTTCTTTTCTAGGAGTTGTTTATTATTAAGGCTTCTGCAGATCTGTACTCCAAAAGGAAAGACTGAATCATTACCCCAAGTGCTTCCAAGGAAAGGGGAAAAATCTATAGAGGTTAGGAAACCATTCAGGGACATTATAATAAGAATTATATAATTCTTTCTGTTAGTATGGCAATTTACAGTTTGCAAAAACCTTTCTTCTGTATTATCAGCTCTTGTATTCCCCTGAAGAAGAAAGAAGGGTGGGAGAGGGAAAAAAAATATAAAAGTTGACACTTAAATAGGGTATAACAATTTGTCATTTGTGGATTTTCAAAAATATTCAACATATGGCTTTCTGTGACACATAGGATCTTCATTTGTCTAAAGACTACCTTTAAACTGGCATTCTATCAGCATTGATTTTACATAAAGTAATGACAGCTGTTTCTTGTCTGATGTTCCCAGAGGGAACCACCATAGAACAGGATCCTAAAAAGGTACAAGAGGCATAAGACCCTGAACCAAAGAAGCCTTTTTTTTTTTTTTTGGAAAGAAAATAAATAGAAATTTTGATAAGGATACAGTGCCCAACATTTTCAAAGCCTGCTGCCTATAATTTCCTCGGTGTAATATAATAATTTTAAATATTAAAAAAAGCATTCATTCTTAAAATGAAATGTCCCCACCCTCAGCAAAGCAAATAGACTTTATTCTCAAAATAGAAAAACAAATTTATGAATTAAAAAAATGAGAGACAGGAACAATGACCCTAGATAATGGAACTTATTCCTCTCCTGAATTATTTTAAGAAAGAAAAAAAAAAAAAGCTGACCTGTGGTGGCACAGTGGATAAAGCATTGACCTGGAATGCTGAAGTCACCGGTTCAAAACCCTGGGCTTGCCCGGTCAAGGCACATATGAGAGTTGATGCTTTGTACTCCTCCCTCTTCTCTCTCTCTTTCCCTCTTCTCTCTCAAATGAATACATAAAGTCTTTGAAAAAAAAAACGAATTTTTTTTTTGTATTTTTCCGAAGCTGGAAACCGGGAGGCAGTCAGACAGGCTCCCGCATGCGCCCAACCGGGATCCACCCGGCATGCCCACCAGGGGGCCATGCTCTGCCCATCTGGGGTGTTGCTCTGCTGCAACCAGAGCCATTCTAGCACCTGAGGCAGAGGCCATGGAGCCATCCTCAGTGCCCAGGCGAACTTTTCTCCGATGGAGCCTTGGCTGTGGGAGGGGAAGATAGAAACAGGAGGAAGGAGAGGGGGAGGGGTGGAGAAGCAGATGGGCACCTCTCCTGTGTGCCCTGGCTGGGAATCGAACCTGGGACTCCTGCACGCCAGGCCGACATTCTACCACTGAGCCAACCAGCCAGGGCTGAAAAAAAAATTTTCTAAAGTGAGAAGGTTTTCACCCTTGCCAAAGCCTATGAAACTTATATCCCTCAGAGAAAAATAAAAAATGGAAATAAAGAGAAGTCATCTCAAGGCAAAAAATATCTCTAACCTTAAAATGTTCATGAAATTTATAAACTTAATTGTACTTCACAGCCCATGTTCAATCCCTGACAAAAATGTATGGAAGCAAAAATAAAAGTTTCAAAGGAGAAGGGGATCCACCAATCTCACCAAAGCTCTCTAATGTCATTTCTTCAATTATGTAAAATATCCAGACTAGGTAAATCCTTAGAGATGGAAAGAAGATTAATGGTTTTCAGAGCCTGGGAAAGGGGAGAGGAGGAAATGTGGGTGATAGCTAAAGGGTACTAGACTTCATTTGGGAGTGATTAAAATGTCCTGAAATTAGGTAGTGGAACCCTGGCCAGACAGGTTGGTTGGTTAGAACATCATCCTGAAGCACAGAGGTTGCTGGTTTGATCCCTAATCAGGGCACATACAGGAAGAGATCCATGTTCTAGTCCAGCGGTTCTCAACCTGTGGGTCACGACCTGGG
Organism: Saccopteryx bilineata; assembly: GCF_036850765.1. Classification (NCBI taxonomy): domain Eukaryota; kingdom Metazoa; phylum Chordata; class Mammalia; order Chiroptera; family Emballonuridae; genus Saccopteryx; species Saccopteryx bilineata. The sequence continues at coordinate 101,049,281 of NC_089502.1, read as the reverse complement.
CGGGGGTCGAACGACCGAAACACAGGGGTCGCCTAAAGCCATCAGAAATACATATTTCCGCTGCTCTAGTCTCTTTCTCTTCCTTTTCTTCTCTTGCTAAAAACAATAAATACATTTTTTAAAAATTTAGATAGTGATGATGGTTGCACCACCTTGTGAATATACTAAAAACCACCAATGTGTACAATTAAAAATCGTGAATTTTAGGTTGTGTGATTTCTAGCTAAATTTAAAAACTAGCTAAAGAGATCGTTTATCCACCTTCATGACTAAGAACCTACTACCTTCCCACAATTAAACAAACAAATGAATAAACAAGGGGGGAATTTAAAGGAACTAAAAGAAAGGGAGATCCTTTTAAAGTTAGGGCCTCCAGCCCTACTGGAGGAAATAACTTTTATTTGCATATGCACACCCCTTATTTTTTTATTTTGAGAAGAACAAACAAGCAATATCAGAGATCTTTTTAAGGGCAGAGTCTTTCAAAATTATCAAAGTTAATGAAATTCAATAAAACAAAAAGAAAAATATAAAAGGACAAGTTCCCTGATCTTAACAAATCTCCTAAAGTTTTAATTGATGGAAAAAGGGGAAAAACAATAAAAGTAAATCAACCCCAAGGAAAGATGCCCCATTCTCACCAAAACATATTACCTTTATTCTTAAAATACAATGTTCTTAAGATTTAAAAGAAAATTAATAATGAAAAGGCATGTATGTAAGTAAATGGGATAATATTTTTAAAATTCTCTTAAAGAGGAGAAATGTTCCAGCTTCACAAAGACCCAAGAACATTTTTCTTAAAATACAGCAAAAATGCAAAATTTTTTAAAGTTTTTTTAAATTTATTCATTTTAGATAGGAGAGAGAATGAGAGAGAGAGAGAGAGAGAGAGAGAGAGAGAGAGAGAGAGAAGGGGGGCGGAGCAGGAAGCATCAACTCCCATATGTGCCTTGACCAGACAAGCGCAGGGTTTCGAACCAGCGACCTCAGCGTTCCAGGTCGACACTTTATCCGCTGCGCCATCACAGGTCAGGCGCAAATTTTTTAAAGAATAAAAAACAAAAGAAAATTCTTCTAATGGAAGCTAACCCAAATTCATCCAAACCCAAAAGTTCTATCCTTAATATAGGAAATTTTAAAATTGGAAGGATAAAGTAGAAAAGGTAGTGTAAGGCCAAGGTCTGCCACTGCCATTATGGCCATTCACATGCAGGTTCTCATTGAATTTGGGCAGACAGTAAAGAAATGGCAGAGTCAAGGGATGGTGGGCCATTCTGTTTATTGGTGTCTCACGAAGATAGGCAAGCCACAAGAAAAACCAAGGGAAAAGCAGAAAACCTGCTTTTCCCATGAAGGGCAAGGAATCAGGGAGGAGAGAAAGCAGAAATCCTCCTGCACCAGTCGGTAGTGGGGGCAGAATCTCCCTTCCAGTAAACATTAGCAAAACAATGGCCCCTCCCAATCAGGAAGGCACCTGCAACTTCACAGACCACTGTATCTGGCGTTGCCCAGCCCCCAATGCAAACCACAAGTGAGCAAACATATACATCATATTTACAAACTTATTTGACCAACATTCCACCCCTTTGTTCGCTTTAAAATCTACACCACAGGTATCTTCCACAATGGTCACTGTGTGAGGACTGAGGTCATCGCATAAACAGAAACAGTACAAACTACAGTAATAGAATTACCAAATTATAAGCTATAGGAGAAATGAGAAGCTGCTAGTGGCACCAAGAGAGGCAAATCTTATCCCTCTGGCAGAATACAGGCCAGAGTTTTGTCTGCAAACAACACAGTAGCTGGTACCAGAGGCCGCCCTGAGCGGGCATACCAAACCTTATTGGCCAATACACCAGCATATGCTGGTTCTATGTATAGTAAAATAGGAGAACTCATTATTGGCCATAAAGAAATTACAAAGGTGTCCTTCATAATGCTGTCCCCCTGAGCACTCAAGGGATAATACACTTCTACCCTAGGTGGCCAGGTGCTGGTTGCCCAAGGAGTTAACTGGAGGTCCACTTCTAGCCCCTTTCCCCATGGTATCAACAAGGCCACCCATCTGAGATGGGGGGCCTATACGGCCCAGGGCCAAGACCATTGAAGGTGTTGGCCTTTAAGGAGGGCTCTTGGGGCAGGCAAGAGCACGTAGCCCTGCTGTCCGAAACCTAGCTTGAGTAAAATGTCCTTGGTGCGTATCTGCAACTGAATGGGGGCAGCTGCCCAATGCAGGAGGGCTTCCACTGAAGCTGGGCTCCCCCGTCGAGGTCTCTCATTCAAAATCCGGAGTACTGTTCATAAGCAGTGTGTCTATCTAGTAAGGGAGCCGGTGCCCCCCTCCTGTTGCAGTCCCTGCTTTAAGAGTCCATTAAACTGCTCAGTGATACCAGCAGCCTGGGGGTGGTAGGGAACATGGTACTTCCAGTTCACCTCCAGCTCTTGGTGAGCCCATTGCCTCACCATTGAACCAGTGAAGTGAGTACCATTGTCACTTTCAAGGACCATCAGCCACCCATATGCAGCACTCAGTCAGTCCAGAGCCTTTATGACTGCCCTCTGGTCAGGGTTATGGGTGGGGTAAGCAGCAAGCAGCCCGGTGGCAGTATCTATACATGTGAATGCATACTGGTACCCTTCTGACTTTGGTAAGGGTCCAATGTCTATCTGCCATCATGTCAGTGGAAAATGACTCCTCTGGATCTGTCCAGGTGACACCCATGGTCTCCGAGGGTGCTGCCTGGAACATACTGCACATTGCTCACAGGCTGCAAGTACCTCTGCATAGGACACAGGCAAGTTCCACACCTTAACCATAGCCCACATAGTTTTCTGTCCTGCATGGAGCAGGTGCCGGTGGAGCCACTGTGCCACATCACCTGCAGGCACAGTCTCCAACCATCGCACCCTTGCCAACGTATCTGCCTCATCATTCCCAGGATGGGCTAGAGGGGCATGCCCTGTGACATAATATACTGTCACCTGCTTCTGGTGTCCTATTTCCCATAAGTCCTGCCACATGGCTTGAATGCATAGTGGACAGTGCATTACCGTCCACTGGTTAGTGTGCCAAGTAGCTATCCAAAGGGTCAGTCCATGATAGACAGCCCAGCTGTCAGTGCAGATCACCAGAGGTAAAGGTTCATTATGAGCAACTAGCCAAACAGCTCTTCGTTCTGCCCATTGGCTGCTCTGGCCTGTACCCGTGTCCACCCAAATAGTCTCAGTGGCTGGATGGAAGGCGATAGCCATCCACTTGGCAGGTTGGCCCCTACTGGAACCATCAGTATACCAGGCATCCTCGGGGGTGGGCGTCTGCCCCTCCTGGTAGGGACTGACTTCAGGTTCTGCCTCCTGAACCCCAGCTGCGCCTGACTCTAAGGTCGCATACATGACTGGACCCAAGATTTCCTGCAGTTCTGCCCTAAACAGGCTGATGCTAAGAGCACAGTGTTGTTGCAGGTAAGCACCCCACTTGGCCAGGGTGGAGGTTTGGGCCATAGTACTACGTGGTTTGGTCACTCACTCTCTCACTCATCCTGCAATAGGGTATGTTGTCTTGACTGTAACTGGTATTGTGGTTGTAATACTCTCAGTGGCCAGGAGGGCAGCATACACAGCTGCCAGATGCTTCTCCACTAATGAGTAATGAACTTCAGCACCTTTCCACAACTGGGACCAAAACCCAATAGGTGGCCGTAAGCGCTCTGTCTGTTGCCACAAGCCCCATCCAAACCCCTCCGAGGTTACATGAACATCCAGCTCACAGGGCCTGGCAGGATCAAACACATTCAAGGCCTGTGCCACCTTGACAGCTCTCTTAGCTGCTGCAAATGAACCTTGCACCTGCTCAATCCAATCCCAACGAACCCCTTTCCGAATAAGGTTGTACAAGGGGTGTAGTAATGGAGCCAAATGAGGTATAAATGCTCACCAATACCCCAACAAACCTAAAAATTCCTGTTACTGTTTTACCAGTGGGCACGAGGTATGCTTGAATCTTATCTATAACTGCGTCAGGGATAACTTTTGTCTTACCCGACCAGACAACTCCCAAGAACTTCACAGATAACACAGGTCCTTGTAATTTGTTCTTGTTGACTGCCCAGACACATGTTTTCAAATGGGATAGCAGGGCAGAGACTGTTTGCTCCAATTCTGGAAGAGAATCACTAGTTAGCATAATATCAATATAGTGGTACATGCGAACTGCCTCTGGCTGTTTCCATTTAGCCAAGTCAGCAGCCACCACTCCATGGTACAAGGTGGTGTGATGCAAATAGCCCTGGGGTAATACTGTAAAGGTCCATTGTCTCTCTTCCCAACTGAAGGCAAATTGGTCTTGATTCTCTGCAGCTATATCAATAGAGAAAAAGGTATTCGCCAAGTCTGCCACAAAGTGGTATGCCCCCAACTCACGGCTTAGCTGATCCATCATGTTAGCTATCAAGGGAACAGTAGCATGCAAAGGGGGAACAACTTTATTAAGTTCTCTGTAATCTACTGTCATTCTCCAGGTTCCACCTGGTTTGCACACAGGCCATGCTGTGAAATTGTAAGGACTGTGTGCTGGCCAGATGATCCCCACCTTTTCTAGTTCGAGGATCATCTCTGTGATTTCTTCATAACCACCTGGCAAGCAGAACTGCTTGGTGTTAGTCACATGCCGAGGATTGGGTAATTGCAAAAAGGAATGTGATGCGTGTCCCTTCAACACTGTCTTCACAACCCTGACCCACAGCCAGAACTCTCCGGCTGTAGTTTCCAACCACAGTCCTTGCAAGACATCTACCTCCAAAATATATTCAGAAATAGGAGATACATACACCTTGTATGGCTTAGGAGGCAGTCTTCCTATCCCAAGTGGAATAGTTATTAGCTTCGCTCAAACAGTTTGGCCCCCATACCCATCAGTGGCCACTGGGGTCCCAGCAAACCACTCTGGGTTCCCATAGAAAAGGGAACATTCTGCAGCTGTATCCACCAAGGCCAACACCCGTTGTACATTGGAAAGGGACCAGTGGATAGCCAGTTCCATGTGTGGCCTCCGGTCCCTGTCCATCCCTGTTAGATGGGTCCCTTGGCCATTTTCCTATTCGAACTGGTACAATGGGTCTTGGGAGTTCTCTTCTCCCTCAGCTGTCTCCATCATATAATGTTGTAACCGAACTGCCCGCACACCAAACGTTTTATTGGTAGCTGCTGAGGCCTTTTATCTCAGTGGCTGGAATTTCTTTTCTGGTTTAAACTGCTGCCAAAGCTCCAAAAGAAATTTATTAGACTGGCCATCTAATTTCTCCTTATCTGCTCCAGCGCGATCAAATCTACCCACACCTGTGTTCAGGTAACCTTTACAAGCTTGTTTCCATTGTTAGTTGGGGGAGGGGGGCAACATAGGCAGCAGCCCTCACTGCTTTATGATCCTGCACAGCCTCCAGCTCTCCAAAATCTGCTACCATCTGTGCTGCATTGATGAACTGGCCACATAGGGGCACAAGATAGCCACAAGTGACCCAAAAAAGGGCTGACAGGGAGCTAGCAAGGATAAAGTCCCTCATTTTTGCTGTAAACACTTTCTTGTCTGGCTCACGGGACCCAGGGTTGTCAGCAGCATTCTTCATACCTAGTTCCTGAAGGACCTTTACTAACTCACTGTAGCACTGCCACTGACTCACTGCCCTGACAATTCTCCAGCATTCTGCCAGACCATACGAATGGTGGCCATCACTCATTCTAATAGGGTATGGTTTCCTGGGTTGTCATGGCAGTTCTGAAGATGCTGCCTCAAGGAGTGTGTGGTAATGGCAGCCAGTTTCTCCATCTCTGCTACAGAGAGCATGATGCCATCCACCCCTATATGCCATAATCGTAGTAACCAGGCTACCAGGGATTCAGTAGGTTTCTGCCTAAATTGTGCCCTCAACTCCATTAGCTCTGCCTGGGTATAGGGCCGGACCACAGAGTGTTCCATTACCTGGGCAGGAGGCTGTGGCTGCCTCTGAGGGACTCTTCACTGCTGGGTTTTTACCTTCTTATTGACCACTGGTTGAGCTCTGAGTGTGCATATGGCAGCTTCAGCCTGAGCCTTCTCATCCTCAGAAGAGGAGTTGCAACATGCCTGCTCTTGCTGACTCAAAGCCAATCCACCAGCACGGATGCTGCTGCTCCTTTGGAAACCATTTAGGCTCTGTGGTTGCTGGCCTCTGGCCAAAAGCTGGGACTCGAGCTCTTAAACACACAGTAGTTTCTCCAACAACTGCAGGTACAAACATTCAGCTTCCAGGGCATACTGCAACTCATGAACATATAATTCCTTTTCCAGTGCTCTCTCCAGTTCCAGACTTTTCTGCCCTTCAATTTGCGATTCGTCCTAGAGCTTTCAACCTTAGGCAGCTTCTCCCATAGAACTCCTGGTTTCCTCTTGAGTAAAAAACACCCAGCCCACGGCTCCTAAAAGGACAGTCATGGGAAGCCAGAATAGCACCCAGTCCTCTACCCCACCTCTCAAGGGTGGCAGCACCATACTGATCTGATCTGAATCATGCCACAAACGATGCCAATTGTAAGGCCAAGGGCTGCTGCCATTATTATGGCCATTCACATGCAGGTTCTCATTAAATTTGGGCAGATGGTAAAGAAACGGTGGAGTCGGAGAATGGTGGACCTTTCTTTTTATTAGTATCTCACCAAGATAGGCAAGCCACAAGGAAAGTCAAGGGAACCTGCTTTTCCCATGGAGGGCAAGGGATCAGGGAGGAGAGAAAGCAGAAATCTTCCTGCACCTCTCGGTGGCGGGGGGGGGGGAGCAGAATCTCTCTTCCAGTAAACATTAGCAAGAAAATGGCCCCTCACAATCAGGAAGGCGACCTGCAACCTCACAGACCACTATATCTGGCGTTGCCCAGCCCCCAATGCAAACCACAAGTGAGCAAACATATCAATATATATCATATTTACAAACTTATTTGACCAACAGGTAGAAAACAGAAGCAAAATCAAGAAAGTTTTCTAAAAGAAAGAAGTGCCCAGCCTCAACAAAGCCCTCTTTTTTTTTCCTCAAAACAAATGAATATATTTAGAATTGGGGCGGGGCACAAAGGAATAAATGAATAGACTATTTTAAAAGAGAAACCTCCTTTTTTATTGTTTTAATTTATTGTGTTTACATAGATTATTGTGTTGCCCTGAATGCATCCCCCCTCCCCTGTATTCCCCTCAACATCCCCTTTGTCCCCCTCCCCATAGCTCCCTCCCCCCTTCCTTTGCAGGCGTTCCCAAACTACAGCCCGCTGGCCACATGCAGCCCCCTGAGGCCATTTATCCTGCCCCCTGCCGCACTTCCGAAAGGGGCACCTCTTTCATTGGTGGTCAGTGAGAGGAACACTGTATGTGGTGGCCCTCCAACGGTCTGAGAGACAGTGAACTGGCCCCCTGTGTAAAAAGTTTGGGGACCCCTGCTAGGTTTATCCCATCCTATCATCCCCTTTCCCTCTGTCCTCTTTTCCTTTGATTCCTTTGATCCTTCCTCTGTCTCAGTTCCATCCCTCAGTTCAATTTGTTCATTGGATTCCTCAAATGAGTGATGTCATATAATATTTTTCTTTTTCTGCCTGGCTTATTTCACTTAACATAATAGTTTCAAGGTCCATCCACGTTGTTGCAAAAGGTAAGATTTCCTTCTTTTTCATGACCCCATAGTATTCCATTGTATATATGTACCATAGCTTTTTAATCCACTCGTCCACTCATGGACACTTGAGCTGTTTCCAGATCTTCACTATTGTGAACAATGCTGCTACACAATGGGAGAACATATTCGACAATATGTCTGGTAAGGGGTTAATAACCAAAATTTATAAAGAACTTGTAAAACTCAACACCAGGAAGATAAACAATCCAATCAAAACATGGGCACAAGAAATGAATAGACACTTCTCCAAAGAGGATATACAGATGGCCAATAGCCAAATGAAAAAATGTTCAACATCACTAATCATTAGAGAAATGGAAATTAAAACCACAATGAGATACCACCTCACACTAGTCAGAATGGCGCTCATTAACAAAACAACACATGATAGGTTCTGGCAAGGATGTGGAGAAAGGGGAACCATCCTGCACTGCTCATGGAAATGCAGACAGGTGCAGCCACTGTGGAGAAGAACAGTATTGAGATTCCTCAAAAAATCACTGATTCAAAAGGAGAAACCTCCTTTTAAAGGAACAAAGTTCTCCCAAATTCACCAAAGTCCCTGAATATTTTTCTCCAAACAAAAAGGAAATAGAGAGAAAAAGGAGACAAGAGGGACATGGAGAAAGAAAAGGGGGGAGGGAGAAGGGAAAGAAAAGGGAAGAAGGAAAAAATAAAATAGGGATAATTTGTGAAAAGGTAAAAGGTAGAAATTCTCAAAGAAGGTGCAACAATGCTCTATGAAAAATAATGCATATTATTTCTGATGATCAACCCACTCTACCTTGCCCCCAAAAAGAATTTTAAAAATCACAAAATAACCTTCTAAAGCTTCTCCAAGGGGAGATGAAGCCAATCTCACCCAAATCCATGGGCCCTATTTATCTTCCAGCCTTCAAGAATTTTTTTTTCTTTTCCTGAAGCTGGAAACGGGGATAGACAGTCAGACAGACTCCCGCATGTGCCCCACTGGGATCCACCCAGCCCACCCACCAGGGGCGACGCTCTGCCCACCAGGGGGCGATGCTCTGCCCACTGGGGCGTCGCTCCGCCGTGACCAGAGCCACTCTAGCACCTGGGGCAGAGGCCAAGGAGCCATTCCCAGCGCCCGGGCCATCCTCGCTCCAATGGAGCCTCGGCTGCGGGAGAGGAAGAGAGTGACAGAGAGGAAGGAGGGGGTGGGGGTGGAGAAGCAAATGGGCGCCTCTCCTATGTGCCCTGGCTGGGAATCGAACCCGGGTCCCCTGCACGCCAGGCCGAGCCAACCGGCCAGGGCCAAGTATTTTTTTTTTAATGAAAAGTAAAAAAAAATTTTTTTCAAGGAGAGATGCTCCCAATCTTACTTTTATCAAATAAAGTATTTTTTAAAAAGAAAAGATAAAAATATTCTCCTGAGGAAGACTCCCCAACCTCATTAAAACTAGTGGCCCTTGATAGCTCTTCTCCACAAAACCTAGTTTTTAAAAAATAGAAATTATTCAAACTTAAAGAGAGGTGTTTCCTCAACTCTACCAAGAGCAAGAAATATTTCTCCAGAGATTTTATTTTAGAAAAATTCTCCCATCATAAGAAGAGATGTCTTCAACCTCATTAAAATCAATCAACCTTATTTTTATCCATACCCAAAATGGGAAAATATAATTTTAAGAACAAAAGAAGAGAAATCCTAATATAAGGCAGGTTGGCCATAATCTCACTAATACCGTTGAACTTTATTTCCCTAAATGTTTTAAAGAAAGAGAAAAAAGAAAATTCTGTATTTTTAAAAAAATGTACCCTACTCCCCCACTCTAAAGACTAAAAAGTATTGCACAAAGAAAAGGTAATATTATTGTAAAATGGTGCCAGTGAACCTTAAATTCAGCACCTGAGGCTGAAGAGTAGTACAACTTTAATACCAGACTGGCTTTCCTCTGTCCTCCAGACCATTTCTGGTTACTCCCCCCCCCCCCGTCAATTAGTCTATGCACTTAAAAAAGACAAATGTTGTCCATGGAAAACAAAATTATGATGGCTAACCTTCTAGGGAAAAATCATATCTTTTTTCCAAACCAAGCAGAAATGATTTGAGGATTAGCTGCATTATTGTTCCCCTCTAATACTATATAAACTCACAAGTTAAGGATAAACTCTAAAGCAATGACACTGTTACTATTAACTTCCAAATTAGACACAGAAAAAGACCTTTAACTAGTTTAGTAATGTGGTTCTTACACTAGTTGTCTAATCATGTACTCACTTAAACATCTGTTCTGTAGAGTGATTAAAGTGCTCCTCAACTCCACCAAAAGCAAGGAATCCTTCTCTATAAATTTTGTTAGAAAAATTATCCCATTATAAAAAGAGATGCCTTCAATCTCATTAAAACCAATAAACCTTTTTTTATAAGTACACACAATCTGAAAGTCAGATTTATAAGCAGACAATATAACTAAATGTTTTTCAATTTTAAAATTTTATTTATTTATTTAAAAGTTAATGTTGTTGTGAGTTGGGGGCACAGAGAGAGAGATCAGCAGATGAAATAAATCATCAAGGACTAGCAAAGAACCATCACCCACTCAGGTAAGTGGCCCCAAGTTCGTGCTGTGTCCTACTTTTATTCACAAGACTTCAAAAAGCTTGTTTACTGAGAAATTGGCATAACACCAAGCATAACTTTTACTTAAAGATACATGGAGTACACCTGCATGATAGCTTAATAATAATATAATATCAAAAGGCATTAATTGCTATTGCTTCTATGGTTCCCACAACATTCCTCTCTTTATCTCAAGGGATAACCTTGAAAGGAACAGATATCTTATGAGAATGTTTTACTGAGAAAAAAGCCCAGCAACTGCCTTCAGTCACATAGACCTGTTTCAGTGACCTGCCTTCAAGTCACAAAACAATTCTCTTGGCAAAACATTCTTTTCTTATTGGCTGTGTTCCCATCCAAGGCCATGCAATGGATTATTCCATTACAAGTTAAATTGAGTACCTACTCTATGTCCTGTATGTTTAGCACTGAAGATTCCATAATGGGAAAAATCACATAGATGAGACTTCCCTTAAGCAACACTGATAAATAAGAAACCCATTACCAAAACAGATATCCAAGAGATGATGATTTGTTATACCACATGCTTCACTAGATTCTTTCAGCATACATATTTCAATGTAATAAAATAAGGAATATGTGCTAATTTCAGAGAATGTAGAGAAATCAAAACTGAAAAAGTAAATAAAATTATGAGCAGCCCACCAGTCATGAGATAATTACTGTTAATATTTTTATATATTTTTCTACTTTTTTTCTTCAAATATATGCCTATGTATGTTCATAGTTTACAATAGGAAGATTTTATGGAATGTGCAATTGTACCAAGCTTCCCCAGTTACCTCCCCAACTTAATTATTAGATCATGTGTATTGTTCTATATTGTTTTTTAGGAAAGACTTGTTAATTTTAGGTTAAAGTTTATCTAATCAGATGTCTCTATAATCTGATTGATAAATGTGTTTGAAACATAATTATTCAGAGATGTATTTGCAGTATAAAGCAATTAGAGTATACATTTTATGCAGACACAATGGTTGTGTCTACACCAGGGGTAGTCAACCTTTTTATACCTACCGCCCACTTTTGTATCTCTGTTAGTAGTAAAATTTTCTAACCACCCACTGGTTCCACAGTAATGGTGATTTATAAAGTAGGGAAGTAACTTTACTTTATAAAATTTATAAAGCAGAGTTACAGCAAGTTAAAGCATATCATAATAATTACTTGCCAAGTACTTTATGTTGGATTTTTGCTAAGTTTGTCAGAATCAATCTTTATAAAACAACTTACTATAGTTAAATCTATCTTTTTATTTACACTTTGGTTGCTCTGCTACCACCCACCATGAAAGCTGGAATGCCCACTAGTGGACAGTAGGGACCAGGTTGACTACCACTGGTCTACACAAACAAATGCCCCATATACAAATAGCAGTTAGCTCGTGTTTACTAACTATACTTTATTAACACCCAGATTTCATTTGTCCAGCTAGCTTCTGTGACTTAGGTTTGGAGAAGGAGATGTGGAACAAAATCCACCTTCTTCACACTGTTAAATTCTCAAAAAGAAAATTTAAATTTCTGAGACTCTATTGGATCCTTTTTATTTATTGAATGTATTTGACATGTAACACTGTATAAGTTTAAGGTGTACAGTGTTGTACTTTGATACAATTATATATTGTAATATGACTTCTGATATAGTGATATTTATCACAGTACATAACCATAGTACAATATTATTATCTATATTCATTATACGGTGTATTACAGTGGTTCTCAACCTGTGGGTCACGACGCCGGCGGGGATCAAATGGCCAAAACACAGGGGTAGCCTAAAGCCATTGGAAATTCATATTTTATTTAAAAATGTATTGTATAATAAATATGTATTTTCCGATGGCTTTAGGCTACCCCTGTGTTTTGGCCGTTCGACCCCCACCGGGGTCACGACCCACAGGTTGAGAAAGGCCGGTGTATTAGATTTTTATGATTTATTTGCTACTAGTTACATGGCAGTAGCCTTAAACACCATCACTCTTATTCCCTTCCCAAACCCTAGTAACCATCATTTTACTCTATTTTTTACAGGTTTAACTTCTTTAGATTTCACATATACATGATATCATACAATATTTATCTTTGTCTGACTTATCTCAGTAAGCATAATGTGCTATGGTTTTATTAGGTCATTTTTAACTATATGCAAAAATATACTGATGGCTTTATCCCTTTAACACAAACTTACCCTGAAGCATGCTCATCAGGGTAACTCTTACACAGAAAAGTAATATGCATGTGTGAAGATATTATCGACTATTGTAAGGAGACAGAATATTTAATTCATCCAGCTCTCATTAACAAAATATGGTAGAAAATTGAGATAGTTAACAAATTGTATACAATCCAACCATGATAGATTTAATAATTTAAAAGGCAAGTGTAATGTGGTGTTACATAGATCAGAATCTTCCGCTTTGTTTGTAGCACTTAGAGATTTTCATTTTCCAAAGCATTACAAGCATTTGCTGTTTAAGCCCTTTGCTTTAAAGAACCTGTAAAAGAGAAACTGGTTCCTGAGGACAGGGATTGCACCCTCTTGGCTTCCTGATATAGCACATATCGAGGCACATGAGACTAAGGGATTCTGAGAGATAGGAGTGATGCTCCTATCTAGAACTCTACAGAGTTCTGAAACAGAGGCAAGGGTCCCTGGGCACTGAACCTGACCCTCGCCTCTAGGAATAAAAGGGGAATGGAAGCACTGCTTATGGAGTTTAACTAAGAACACTTAGAAACCTGGATGTTCATTCACTTGCCTATTGTCTCTACTTGTTCTCTTCTGGGATTTTGCAAATTGAAGCACGCAATGAAAGGTACCTGCTTTCATTTAAAATAAAATTGTAAAGTCCTTAGCTGTGAATAGAGGCACCTAAAGCTAGGAAAGTTTCCCTTAACCCCAGGCTCTGTCAACTGAGTGCTCACTCTCCTGAGGCTGGGCTCCAGCATCACAGCACTGTCTTCTGAACCCCAACTCTAACAGTAGTCTCTTATTCCCATTTCAGAATTATCCCAATTGTTAATTTTCCCTTAATAAGTATCATTTGCATTTATTATGAATCTTTAACATTATTTTTTGGTTTGTTACATCACTGTACATGTACCTTGTAGTATAAAAGGAACATAATGTCACTTTATGAAAACAGCTAAGCATAAACAGCAAAAAATAAATGAGGCTACAGAACAAGATTATTGATTTCAGAAAATTAACTAGTTGGTTCCCTTCTCACTAACCTCAATTATTGTTGACTATGACAATTTCGATCCTGCCATGGTTGAGGAAAAAATAACTTTTCTCTAACTCAGAATTTGAATATTGCTGTCTTTTTCTCCTTCCCTCACCTTACTCTGCTTGACTGTTAAGACTAATTTAAATTATAATTTTGGCATTTTCATAGTCTCCTTTGCTCTTGTTGACAAGCTCTCCCGGACATTTTTTTTTCTTTTGCTTCACTTTGGTTTTTATATAAAATCAGAGCACCTATTTAGTGGAGTTCATCATGATTTTCCTAGTATATTGCTTCTCATTAGTGAGTTCTCTTTCTGGAAATTCCTGGAAAGCCTTACTTTGCCTTTGCATCATCCCTCAACAGCACTGAACTTTTTAAAGTGTTTCCTCACCTCTTCTTTTAATGGTAAAAAATAAAGACATTTATAGGCAACTTGAAAGCTTTCATGTAGGTGGAGAAGTCCTATTGAAACTTTGAAAGCAACTGACAAAATTGAGTATATTATCTGACAGATGAAGTGCAACCACATTGGAGGGTTGTTAATTAGTAAAATAACATGGCTCAAGTGGAAGGTTGGCTGATGTGGCATATAATTAGAAACAATCTAACTTTCAATTTCTTTGTATGCATATTCCAAATTAAATTACTAAAGCTAAAAAAACGGAAGAAAATAATTACATTATCTAGTGTTCTTTTTCTACTGTTTTGGACAATCTCTGACTCTCATTTCACTTTTGTACGATCTTATATCACAGGATTTTCTATAGCAAAAGTAAAATAACATGGAGGGAAACCACTGAAGACCCATAATATACTAAAAAGAGCCTCTGGTGATCAACTTGTCCAGCATTTTTAAAACCTTTCTAGCAGTAGAATCTTTTTTAAAAATCTTTTTTCTCAATGAAATCTTAAATGAGAACCCTATATTTGACATAAATACAAGTATAAGGTCTACCGGAAAGTTCTGTCCATTTTTGGAATAAAACAAAATACAAATTTTTCTTACCATCAATAAACTTTATTAAATAATATAATTGCCATTATTATTAATGATTTCTTGCCAGTGTGAGAGCAATTTGTATATCCCATTTTTGAAAAATGTTTTATCTTTTGATGCGAAAAATTGAACCAGTGCTTGTTTGATATCTTCTTCATTTTTGAATTTTTTGCCCTTCAAAAAATTTTGTAAGGACATAAACAAGTGATAGTCGGAGGGTGCTAAGTTCGGGGAATATGGTGGATGCAACAGACATGCTTCTGTAGCATTTCTTCCTTGTTGAAATTCGTAAAAATTACAGTGGCATAAATGAACTTTATCAGTAGCCATGGGTACACTATCGCTTCACACATAAGATTAACATGAATCAACTTTGTTTTAGTTAATTTGCTACGTCAGTATGTATTCATTAAGTGATAAAAATAGAGAGGCACACATACACCAAATAAACATGTGCTTACGTGTCAAAACTTATTGTGATAGAAACAGACAGAACTTTCCGGTAGACCTTATATTTCATTAGCCCTCTTTCATGCTAAAATGGGTTTCTAACTGACATACTTTCCCAGTTGTTTAAGCTAAATGAAAAGTGAGTTTGCACTACCTGCAAACTGGCTTTAGGCTTCTTAGCAAGGATGCTGGCAAGGTAATAACATATTAAATAAATAATAAAAAGAAGGAAATCAGAGTTTAAATTTTAGCCTAAAATATTCCAAAAAGTAGATAATACTCTCCTGAAAACATCCATTCTTTTTTTTTTTTTTTTTTTTTTTGGATTTTTCTGAAGCTGGAAACGGGGAGAGACAGTCAGATAGACTCCCGCATGTGCCCAACCAGGATCCACCGGGCACGCCCACCAGGGGCGATGCTCTGACCACCAGGGGGCGATGCTCTGCCCCTCCGGGGCATTGCTCTGCCGTGACCAGAGCCACTCTAGCGCCTGAAGCAGAGGCCAAGGAGCCATCCCCAGCGCCCGGGCCATCTTTGCTCCAATGGAGCCTTGGCTGCAGGAGGGGAAGAGAGAGACAGAGAGGAAGGAGGGGGGGTGGAGAAGCAAATGGGCGCTTCTCCTATGTGCCCTGGCCGGGAATCGAATCCGGGTCCCCCGCACGCCAGGCCGATGCTCTACCGCTGAGCCAGCCAGCCAAGGCAAAACATCCATTCTTGAGAGTTCTTCCCTCCTTCCAACCTTAGAAATGTTTTACGACAAAATAAAGTGGGTTGTAATAATATGCACTGCCTTTATTGTAGGAGCATTTTTTTTTAAATTAGGGATTGTGTTCTTGACCAAGAACACCACACCCAGTTCATTGTTAGTCTAACTTAAAATATGTAGTAAAAGCTAATACATAACTGTAAGCCTCTGTAATAATTTAAAACAGCAAAATTGTTCCAAGTCCTATAAAATTGGCTTAAATGTACCATACACATTGATTTTGTAAGATGCACCAGAGTACTAGAAAGTGTACATGCAGCACACAAAATAACCAAGTAACCAAGTTTGCATAAATTATTTTTAATTGGATTTATTAGGGTGACACTACTTAACATAATTGTACAGGCTTCAGGTGCCCAATTCTATCTACAACAATGAAATCTTTTGTTATTATTTATTTAGAATTTGCACTGTGCTTGCATCCAAAAAGGATATAAAATATCCTACAAAATTAAATGCATATAAAAACAGGACATTTAAGCATGAAGAAAAAGGACAAAACCAATTTAAAGCAGTGGTGAATGAGACTTTAAATTAATATACACTAATTATAATAACTCTAACTACACATTTAATTAGCAGCACTTTTGTTTCCTACCTTTGGTGGTTGAAAAACTTTGGGGAATGATTTGAATGACTCAGCCTCTTAAAGCTGGTATGAGAGGATGTTTGAGCTTCATTCTGTTTTTATTTTTTTTTACTTTATTTTTATTTTTTGTGACAGAGACAGAGAGAGAGGGACAGACAGGGACAGACAAACAGAAAAGGAGATAGATGAGAAGTACCAATTCTTCATTGCAGCACCTTAATTGTTCATTGATTGCTTTCTCATATGTGCCTTGACTGGGGGGCTACAGCAGAGTGGGTGATCCCTTGCTCAAGCCAGTGACTTAGGGCTTAAGCCAGTGACCTTGGACTTCAAGCCAGCAACCTTTGGCTCAAGCCAGCGATCCCACACTCAAGCTGGTGAGCCTGCATTCAAGCCAAATGTGCCCGTGATCAAGCCGGGGACCTCAGGGTTTTGAACCTTGGTCCTCTGCATCCCAGTCTGATGCTCTCTATCTACTGTGCCACCACCTGGTTGGGCTAGCTTTATTTTTATGCAGTATGTCTTCCTGTATCAAGCTGTAATGACCGTAAAATGAAGAACTAAGGGTTGCCAGGATTGTGGCATAGATGCTAATTAGCTGTCTTAGAAGGCTTTGGGCTTGGGTTATTTTGGTGTGCTTACATTTTATAATCTCATGTATGTTTCTGTGAGGCATATAAATATAGAACTTTCTCAAATAAAGTATTATTGCAAAAAAATATTTTTCAAATAAATCCGAGTGATATCTTATAGCCAGGAGTTCAATAGTTTGGACTTTTCCTTAGATTGGGAGTTACTTCATGGTGGTTCTAATCATAATTCCACTTTATATACCTGTGTAATATACAGTAAATTGTCCAATCTTTCTGTGGCTTCTCCTTTGTGTCTGTTAAATGAAGTCAGTGACGTGCCACTGACTCAGCTCACCTCAGTAGTTTCCTTCAATGAGTCTTAACTGGTATCACATCTGGGCTAGGTGCCTTTCCTCTAGGCTCCCTTAGTACCTTATCCAAACCTCTGCATCTTATTTGCCATATATACTGAGATTATTAGCTTGTGTATCTCATTAGGGCTCTAAGGACAAGGCCCATACAACTTAACATACTGTTCATCATTCAATAAATAGTAGCTGAACTATTTTATCTAGATATTATAAAGGCTGAATGAAAAATTAGATTTAAAATATATTTTAAAGATAGAAAATATGTAATCCTCACAAAAGACTATGTAAATGCTAGCTCATTTTAGTATCACTTGTATATATGCCATAATACTAACTATCATTACTTTCTATCTTTTGATATAAAATAGACTTAGCAATTCAGGTGCATTACCAAAAGGTGATGGTATGCATGGCTGCCTCAAGTCCTCTCAGAAGGCTGAAGTTTTTTTTCTAATTCGTTGGATGAGACACCATGTAATAGTAGCAGCCTTGTATTGATCAGGTGATCTTGAACTACTAGTCTTTGGTCATAAACATAGCTAATTTTGATAAAAATGAAAATGATGAGTTATCTAATCATTTCATTAAAAAATAAAAAAAATTATGAAAACATTCAAGCATAGTATATACAGAGCAGAATTAAACACATAACTAGGTACCATTTTTATTCACTGTAATTGTTAATCAGAATTTAATCTCTTTATGCTATCCTTTTCACCTTAATTGGAAATCTCTTGACTTATTACATTGGCAGCAAATTTCTCCTGGAGCTGGCATTTGAATTTAGAGATAGGTGTCAATATGACTATTCTACGCCTCTCTCTTTCTTGTGAGGACAAAGTAGCAACAAATAATTTTGATGTCCCTTTGGCATTCCAAATTTTATCCAAAATAGCTTTCTACTTATTACAGGCAAAGCCTTAACTTGTTTCACAAATGCTCTGAGCAGATACACACCATGAGCATGAAAATGTCTGATCTGGAAAGAGAATATGAAGTCTCAACTTAATAGGAAACTGTTATAGCCATCTTGTTTCCATTCAGAAGGAACAGCTTTCCCTTAAGTGAAACAGATTTCTATCTCTTCTAAAATAGGTATTGGGCAGGATCACCACATAAAGTTGTGTAATTTGTAGTCTATATGAGGCTGCCATGTCTATGGGGACACCTTTCATGAAGCAGACATCATGGATGGATAAATGGATGGATGGATAGATAGATGGTAGATAGATACAGAAATACAGAGATATTCTAACAATTTTCCTGCAGATGGCAGTCAAGTGCTTATAGTACTAACAAAACTAATGTAATATGAAATTTTCAGACAAATGAAAGTAAAATATCTTTAGCAAATAGTGACTTTTTCTCATGTGCCCAAAGAGTTGTGGGCTGATCCTGCTACTAATTCCTTACATTAAAATATCAAAAAATACCTATTTTATAACATATCACATTTAACTTGAGCATCATAATAAAACAAAACCTGTAACAAGTTTTTGAAACAAAATTTCTAGACAGCCTGACCTGTGGTGGCGCAGTGGATAAAGCGTCAACCTGGAAACTCTGAGGTTGCTGGTTCAAAACCCTGGGCTTGCCTGGTCAAGGCACATATGGGAGTTGATGCTTCCTGCTCCTCCCCCCTCTCTATAATGAATAAATAAAATCTTTAAAAAAAATAAAAAAAAATTTCTAGAGATGCAGGCATATACACGGGAACACATAAGTAATTCACTTCAAGGAACATACTCAAGTACACTGCTCACAAAAATTAGGAGGTCAGGGAATGTACAGATACTCTAGTACTTTCAGTCTTTTGTATAGTGCATTTTCACCAATGAAATAAAAGTTAGTTTTTCATCTTATTTGCAAAATCAAACAACTTTCTTTGACTTGTCATTTACTTTTCTGATGTTCTTGTTTAATAAAAAAGGATAAAATGCTTCTTTTTTATTTCTTCATATTCATTTTAAATATCCCCTAATTTTTGTGAGCTATATATATATATATATATATATATATATATATATATATATTCCTATAGCTGAACAACCTGGGAAGTAAGCAAGCACGTGCTTGTGTGTACACATATGCACACACACACACACACTCACAGAGATTAATATATATATATATATATATAGAGAGAGAGAGAGAGAGAGAGAGAGAGTAAATATTTAGCTTGACATCGAAACTTATTAAGGAGGAAGTTCTGGCTGCTCACTCTAGTGCCAGCTTCTTGCCCAGCTCTCCTATATAACTTATTATCAGCCTTTCTCACTCCCACAGGCAATGAGTTCCCTAAAGTTTGCATGTTCTTATGTGAGTTCAATTTAATAAACTTTTCTAAGGGCCAATTAGTGACAAAGAACTGTGCGAAGTAGATATAAGAAGCCACTCTGTTTGGGAAGGTTGTTTGAAGGAGATGAGATCTAACCTGTGTCTGAAGATTAAGTAAGACTGAGGATAGACAAACATGACAAAGAGACAAGAGGCAAAGGGAATATCTTAAGTATAGACATGGAAGAGGTAGAAAGGGTGATATTCTGAGAATTCCACACAGACAGCATATAGTTGGAACTTTTAGTGCATCAAAAAAAGGCTGGAGAAGTTAGGTGGGAATTAAATTGCAGACAGCTTTAAATATCAGGTGGAGAAATGTGTGTTCTATTCCTTAAGAAGTGGAGAATCATGGAAGATTTTTGACAGAATAACATGATTAAGTTTAGAGTTAATAAAATTTTGTCAACATACAGAATGTGCCTGACCTGTGATGGCGCAGTGGATAAAGCATCGACCTGGAATGCTGAGGTCGCCGGTTCAAAACCCTGGGATTACCTGGTCAAGGCACATAGGGGAGTTGATGCTTCCTGCTCTTCCCCTCTTCTCTCTCTCTCTCTCTCTTCCTTATCTCCTCTCTAAAATGAATAAATAAAGTCTTAAAAAAAGAAAAAAGAAAAAACCCCAATGCAGAATGTGTTAGACAGGAGGACTCTAGATAAAGTGACAGCAAGAAATACTGAGAACCAGTCAGTATGGGATGAAGTAGGTAGAAGAGATGCTGACAGGATTTGTTTTGCAACTGATTAGGTGCAAATGATGGGGAAGAGAAAATAGTGGAAGAAGACTCTGAACTTTGTAGCCTGGAAATGTTAAAATTATAGAGAAGACAAGAGTAAAATCAGGCTTAGGTAGTAGCTAGAAGATTGTGAGTTCAGTTTTGGAGAATTTGGGTTTGAGCCTGAGCTCAAGACAGTGAATAAGAAAAGGTGAGAATTTAAAGGCCAAAGTGTGTTTTCCATAAAAAGAAGGCAAGGTAGAAAAAGTCAGTTGTTCTCTTCCGCCATTGAAAGTAATAAAACAAACTTGAGAGAATCCAATAATAAAAGAGAGATAAATGTGGACAAATATTGTTTGGGGAATGAGGCAGGAAAAAAGTACTGATTTAGAAGTTGATATACTGAAAGAGAAGGGGGAAAGATGAAAAAAATATCATTTTAAGAAACATTTTATTTTTTATATAATTTTATTTTTATTTTGAAATTACATTTGTAAATTAAAAAAATTAACTTTAACAGGGTGACATTGATCAACAAAAGTACACAGGTTTCAGGCAAGCATCTCTATAGTGTTTGAACTGTTGTTTGTGTCATATGCCCATTACCCAAAGCCAAATCATTTTTTGTCGCCATATATTTGTACCTCTTTATTCCTCTCCCCCCACCTCCTCCCCTGGGTAACCACTGCACCTTTATCCATGTCCATGAGTCTCAGTTTTATATCCCACTTATGTGTAAAATCATCTATTTTTTTTGCTTTTTCTGATTTATTTTTTTTACTCAGTATAATGTTCTCAAGGTCCACCCATGTTGTTGTAAATGGCAATATACCATCATTTCTTATGGATCAGTGTTCCACTGTAAATATGTACTACATATTCTTCCACATCCCAGTCTGATGCTCTATCCATTGCACCACCGCCTGGTCAGGCCTTGTACTACATATTCTTTATCCAATCCTCTATTGAGGGACACTTTGGTTGCTTCCATGTCTTGGCCACTGTGAATAATGCTGCAGTGAACATGGGGTGCATGTGTCTCTGCATATCAATGTTTTCAAGTTTTTTGGGTAGCTACCCAGTAACAGAATTACTGGGTAATATGGCAGTTCTATTCTTAATTTTTTCAGGAACCACCATACTGTTTTCCATAATGGCTATACCAGTTTACATTCCCACCAGCAGTGATTGAAGGGAACATTTTCTTTTTAAGCATTTTTCTGAGTAAAACTTTTTCTACCATC
Organism: Saccopteryx bilineata; assembly: GCF_036850765.1. NCBI lineage: Eukaryota > Metazoa > Chordata > Mammalia > Chiroptera > Emballonuridae > Saccopteryx > Saccopteryx bilineata. Next base: position 101,027,707 of record NC_089502.1, on the reverse strand, counting down.
TCTTTTGACTATATTCTCTTTGTTGATGAAAATCCTCTGAATGGTTTTGGAAAGAGAGAGAATATTGTTAATATATTGTGCTCAGGTAGAAGGCAAATGGTTTTTCTTTTATTTCCCAAGTCTTCATTTGTAAATCTATGAATATACTGTGTTTAGAGAAACCAGTAAGAAAGGTTAATCATTATTTAGTTATTAATAGGAAGAACATGAGTACATTTCTCTTGTGTTAAAATAATAAGAAAATATAGTTTTTCATATAAAAGATTCTATTTAGAGCTCTACATACAGTAGGCACTTAATAACTAATGAATTAGCAAGAATAAGAAAGCAGTCTTATATACAGACATATATAATAATATTAAAATATCTCCAAAGACAAAATGCTAAGATATACTTAAGGTATTATAAACTTTGTTCTAAAAATGTTAAGAGGAGTTGGAGACTTTCTTAAAGAAAACTGGTCTTACCTGGTAAATTTCGATTTTTAGGTATGAAATGAAAATGAACTCTTTACAATAGCTGCAGACAGTGGAGGAAACAAAGGGAAAGTCAGAACAATCAGGAAAAAAATTGATAAATGTTCGAAAGTTTGAGAAGAAGTTTTCATTGGTCACCAGCCCTTTGCTAGTTGGTATGGATATAACCAGATTAGATATGAAGTCTGCAATGTCACTTGAAAAACAAAATACCTGTACCAGAGGCAGTTATGTAACAATATAAGGAAAGATACAATTAGATTACAGTATGTGTAGTACAGAAAGTAATGCAGAATTATAGAAGAGGAACAATAAGGCATGGATTAGTTAAGGGAGGCTTCCTGAGGGAGGTGAGATTAATTTTATTTAGATCTGAAAGCAACATACACAAAGACATGGCAGCAGCAGGAACTCAATTCAACTGATATCCAAGATCTTTGAGAAGAAGGCAGAAGGATTTGGACTTTACTCTGTACAGCAGGATGTTATTTATATTCTTGAATAAGAGAGTAACATAATAAAAGTAGTTTTTATAAGATAAATATTGTGCCAGTGAGAAGAATAGATTGGAGGGGAACAAGATAAGAGGCAAGAAAAGAGATTACTTAAGCTATTTCAGAAATTCAAGTGAGAGATGATGGTGGCCTGCTTATTGCAAAAAATGAGGATCATTCATTCATGCGCATAACATCTTTTGTCGAATACCTGCTCTGTGTCAGGCACAGTGCTAATAACTATAATTTGCTAGTAAGAAATTATAGCCAAGTAAAGGAAATAAGTCCTGTTATACAAATAACTGCAATCCCAAGTACAAAATGATGATGACCACAATAGGAGACAACTTACTTATTGAAACCTAGTAAGCTGGGGTAGACTTGGGTTTAGAAATGAGTAAAAGGACATTCTAGAATATTTGTTACTTGAGGGAAGTGCTGGGAGAAGTGATAAGGAGGTAATTCTAGGCAAGCAAAACAGTATGAAGGAACTGAGGTGAGAAAACTGATTATTTGGAGACCAGAGGATGTGAACTGTGGAGGATGGAGACAAAAATTAACTAGTAGAAAATGGGGGTAGAATGAGTGAATGCAAGGAGGAAGAGAAATGGTCAGGAGAGGTAACATAAGATATTAAATATTTTTTTTCTTTTTATTTTAGTGATAGGAGGGGAGGCAGAGAGACAGACTCTTGTATGTGCTCTGACTAAGATCCACCTGGCAAGCCCACTAGGGGGCGTTTGCCCATCTGGGGCCATTGCTCCATTACAACCAGAGCCATTTTTTTTAGGGCTTGAGGTGAAGGCGATGGAACCATCTTCAATGTGCCTGAGGCGGACTCACTGGAACCAACTGAGCCATGGCTGCAGGAGGGAAAGAGAGAGATGGAAAGAAAAGGGGGAGGGGTAGAAAAGCAGATGGTTACTTCTCCCTTGTGCCCTGACTGGAATCAAACCTGGGCCATCCACACACCAGGCTAATGTTCTAACAGGCCAGGGCCAGATATTAATAATTTTCTTTCTACTTTGCAATTCACCCTTTTCCAAACTTTAACTGCTATTTTAGTGTCAACTGAAGGTCTGGGATGCTTTTGTTTCATTACTGGACTTCCCACTTCAGTGTACCATCTTTCCTTGATGTGACAACATAAGGTCCTGACTGGTTGTTGGAGGTACCTTGGAATGAGAAGAGACTCTATTCCTCCATGCATTTCATGTAAGGCCAGTGTCTACACTAAGCAGCATCTATAGTCAATCTTTAGTATTCAAGAGCATGTTTCAGTCTGTTTTGTTGCCTATACATGCCTTTTTTTTTTTACAGAGACAGAGAGTCAGAGAGAGGGATAGACAGGGACAGACAGACAGGAACGGAGAGATGAGAAACATCAATCATTAGTTTTTCATTGCGCATTGTCACACCTTAGTTGTTCATTGATTGCTTTCTTATATGTGCCTTGACCATGGGCCTTCAGCAGACCGAGTAATCCCTTGCTCGAGCCAGCGACCTTGTGTCGAAGCTGGCGAACTTTTGCTCAAACCAGATGAGCCCGCGCTCAAGCTGGCAACCTCGGGGTCTTGAACCTCGGTCCCTGGCATCCCAGTCCGACTCTCTATCCACTGCGCCACTGCCTGGTCAGGCTACATGTCTATTTTCTATACCTTAGGAAGGCCCTGTCATCCATATAAGAAGCAATATTACAAATCAGATTTTTCTATGTGTTGATACTATTGGAATTTCAGACTGAACCTTCAGAGACCTTTCCCAATCATTCCTGTTATGACCAAAAAATATGGTGGTCTTTCTAGACTTCCTCTTGATTTTTATATCATACTCTAAAGCAGTGGTAGTCAACCTGGTCCCTACTGCCCACTAGTGGGCATTCCAGCTTTCATGGTGGGCAGTAGTGAAGCAACCAAAGTATAAATAAAAAGATAGATTTAACTATAGTAAGTTGTTTTATAAAGATTTATTTTGACAAACTTAGCAAAAATCCAACATAAAGTACTTGGTAATTAATTATTATTATATGCTTTAACTTGCTGTAACTCTACTTTATAAATTTTATAAAGCAAAGTTACTTCCCTACTTTATATATCACCATTACTGTGGAACCGGTGGGTGGTTAGAAATTTTTATTACTAACAGAGATACAAAGGTGGGCGGTAGGTATAAAAAGGTTAACTACCCCTGCTCTGAAGCCTTCTACAATACTTCCATATTGCCCATGTTCTATGTTCTTGGATTCTTGTCCCAACCCTATGTGTGGTATTGGTTTTATCCCTATTAGCGGATGGGAAAACTAAAGCTAAAGGAGTCTTCAGTACTAATTAACAGAGTCAAGATTCAAGCCTAAGGTTCCCAACTCCAAAACCAATGCTTAATACCTGTCAGACTAGTTTTCAAGCAGCCCTCTTGAGCCCAGAAATAATCTAGGTTCCTCTAAACAAAAGGAGATAATGGGGACAACCAGCCTTCATCTCTGGATTAATTACATTTTTTAAAGCTAACCAAATTCACAAGCTTAAAATGAAACACAGTTTTAAGGTGGATGCAATGGTTTCTTTCTCTTTTTTTTTTAATGCTTAAAAAAAAGAGAACGCTTTTAAATGCTTATAATGATGATTCATCATGTAAGTAGTTTGGGATTTCCTGAGATCAGAATTATCAAAAGGGTCTATAATTATTACGAGATTAAAAACATACCAGTCTAGTGATTTGGGCCCAGAAATGAGACTTAAGAAACTGATTTGATTGCTAGCTGTGCCTTTGCAATTTCAGTTAAATCCTTTAACTTCTCACTTCTTATTCATTCATTTGTAAATAAGCATATTTTCCACCATAGACTATCTGGGTAGCACTTTAAAATTCTAGGCACAAAAGCATTTTAAAGCCCTATAAATTCTGAAATGCACTTTACACAGCTTCAAAATGACTGTGACATCAATACAAAGTGGAATTAGTAAAATAAAAACAAGTAAATTGTATGGAGACAGGGTTAAGCACAGTTTCTGCCTACCTACTATTGTTTGTAATAGGTACAGCTCAGATCTATATTCTACTCTCATCTCTGCCACAATGTGGTGTTGTCAGGGCAAGTTGGATCATCTTGCATACTACCTCCTGCAAAGTCATATGTCACTAAGACTGATGTCTCTGGGTGGAAAATTTTCTAAGGTAGAAGCCTAGTGAAGAAAACTAATTTTCTTCATTTCCCCTCTTTGAAGACTGAATTGTGTGGAAGGGAAAATGTTTTAGACTCTGGAGTAATACTTCTCTGCCCTATGTTCCTGTTTGTAAAATAAAGTTATTAACATCTGTTTCTACCTGCAGAGGGGAAGGTGTGAGATTAGCAATGGGAGTTGCACCATAATATAGGGGGTTTCAGAGTCAGACATTTTCGAATTCAAATCTTAGCTCTCTAATTTCCTAGCTCTCAGACCTTGGGCAAAGTCCCTCACTCACCTCTCTGAATCTCATGGTCTTCGTTTATCATATGAGATTAATAATTTCCACCATTTAGGGTGGCATATCAAATTTTTCATTCACTGCCTGGTACCTACTTGGCTATTTTAACAATGGTAGCTGCTATGATGTGAAAAACACTGATTTCTTTTCAAACATATACTATACTTTTATTGCTTCTTCTCCCTTTCCCCTTCAAAAGGGACAAGTGCTCCATGCAGAACAAGGAAAGGGTGAGAACAGCAAATGTGGCGGGCATTGCTTCTTAACAATGTATCTTAACATCAGAGTAATGTATCTCCTTTACATACTGGTGTTTTCTTCTGGTTACAGGGGCTCGTCATGGGACAGACCTGCAGTTACCTCAACAAGTATTTTTGAGCACTTAGTATGTGCTTCTCTGACCTCTTTCACAAAAAGTTTTCTCCTCTTGACATAACATACTGGTGGGATGCAGATAGTCATTAATATTAATTAATTATAAAATTCTAAGTCTTTAACTAATAATTATTTCAATATTTTCTGGCACCTGAGATACCAATATCTCATGACTTTTTCCCCAGAAAATCAGCAGTTTTAATTTGAAAGCAATTTTATGGGTGTGTGAAAGAGAGGAGAAAAGAGCCTCCAAAGAGCTCCCTATTGCTGCAGGCCAGCTGCAGAAGATCATATATATATTCTGTGTTGACTTTATTTCAACTTTTGAAGAAGTTTCCACAGAAACCTAAGTCCTAAAAGAGGCTTTTTTCACTTAGAGGCTATCTTAGAGAAATTGTTCAAGCAGATAGGAGAAATACTAATTCAATATCTACATAGAATTTTTCCCTTTAGATAGCGAACTAAGGAATTGTCAATAGATTTTAAAGCTTCCATTATCATTATTTCACTTAGAAGGGGAAGAAAACTATTTTGTGTTCCCTTTCCTCACACCCCTTTTGTTGTTGTTGTTTTGTTTTTGAAGCTGCTACCAAAGATTACAGACAACTCTTTTTCCTTAATATTCCCTTGTAACTTGAGGTTGCAACACAGCATGACAAACAAGGTAAGAAGTGAAGGGACCAAGGGTATTTTCCTTATGCACTGATATTAAAACATTTGCTACTATAAAGAGACCTGAGTTTTGACATCAGGTTTGGCTGCTTTGACAAAGCCACCAAGATCCTAAGATTTTTTTATTGTGGAAGATATCATGTATAACCAACTCTCCAATATTAGGTTAAAAATAAAAGGATAGATTTAGGTATTTAACTCATGACACCAAGTAGCCTTGAGATTTCGTGAAGGAGGTTTATGGCAGGGCATGTTTCTTATCCTATGAGAAATCGTTAGTCAGTAGTTTAAAAATAGCATTTAAATTGCAGGGACAGTCATTTAGATACTGTGTTTCGTTAAATGGTTTTGTTTGCTAAGTAAACACTTCAGAAGACAGGCATATGATTATAAATGTCAGCGCACTTCCTGGAAGCATAAAGCAAAATTAGCTTATGTGTCATACTGCAAAGGATTAAGTTCTGTCCACAGTTGACACTCAGTGGAAAGCTGCCATTTAAAGCTCACCAATAGAAGAAAGTGGGTAGTATCAAAAAGTGAGGGCATCAATATGTGAGTTCCCATCACACCTCCACTCATCTGAGTTGGCACTATGTGGATTATAAATGGAAGCTGGGAACGCAACAACCAGTATATGATGAAGTGAGGTCATCAGAAACCTAGAGAACAAAGAGAAGCTTCCAGGACACACTGAAACTGCATGACATAGCCTTGGACTTCTAGTAAATAAGAGTATGGTCAGGCCCTTCTTGTCAGGAACTCTCAGAAATAATCCTTTTACATATTAAGTCAAATCTAAATCTTAGTTTCAAAAGTATGAGAAAAAAAAAAACCTGGTGCAAGAAGTGGACAATGCTAGTCTCAAGAATAGGTTTTGGGTATAGAGCATGGAAGAAATTGTTCTCGTTCTAAGTATTTAGATCCATGTGTATGAATGACTAATCATTACTCTCACCTGTACCAGATTCTAGCATGAAGGACAATATGCATCTTGTTTTTCTTTCTTTGACCTTCCTTCCTCCCTTCCTTCCTTCCTCCCTCCCTCCCTCCCTCCCTCCCTCCCTCCCTCCCTCCCTCCCTCCCTCCCTCCCTTCCTTCCTTCCTTCCTTCCTTCCTTCCTTTTTAGATTTTTTTTTAATTATTTTTTTTTCTGAAGCTGGAAACGGGGAGAGACAGTCAGACAGACTCCCGCATGCGCCCGACCGGGATCCACCCGGCACGCCCACCATGGGGCGACGCTCTGCCCACCAGGGGGTGATAATCTGCCCATCCTGGGCGTCGCCATGTTGCGACCAGAGCCACTCTAGCGCCTGAGGCACAGGCCACAGAGCCATCCCCAGCGCCCGGGCCATCTTTGCTCCAATGGAGCCTTGGCTGCGGGAGGGGAAGAGAGAGACAGAGAGGAAAGCGCGGTGGAGGGGTGGAGAAGCAAATGGGCGCTTCTCCTGTGTGCCCTGGCCTGGAATCGAACCCGGGTCCTCCGCACGCTAGGCCGACGCTCTACCGCTGAGCCAACCGGCCAGGGCCTTTTTAGATTTTATTTATTGATTTTAGAGAGAGGAGAGAGAGATAAAAAGGTGGGGAAAGGAGTGGGAAGCATGAACTCAAAGTAGTTAATTCTCATATATGCTGTGACTGGGTTTCGAACCGGCGACCTCAGCCTTCTTTCAGGTCACTCTTTTACGTACTGCACCACCACAGGTCAGGCCCGCACCTTGTTTTTCAAGTCCATATTTCAGAAGGCTGATATTCCCATTTTCTATGATTTGGAGATGGGAGAGAAGATGGAAGAAAAAGAAAAAGTGGCGCACAAACCTCATCATCCTTTTTAGGCTTAATATTATGAACTACTCTTGGTTGTCATTGGGAGTTATGTGGTAAAAGTTAGTGTATTGGGAGACATTAGAAATGAAAGCTTCAACTCATTGTAGAAGCTGTTGAACTACTGTATACTCTGTGTGTCTGAGCAAGGCTGGGCATCATCCTGGTAGCACAAGTGCTAACACTGAGGTGATTGTGAGCCAGCTCAGGTCTTGAGTCCAGAACACTTTATTATTGGCTTTTCTCTCTAGGAAGTCTGGTAAGTACAGTATGTGCATGACCCACTGCATTCTTTGGTCAGGGGTATCATAGGATATCTGTTCTCGTGCATGTGTTATTGTTGTTTTTTTAACTCTGGGGTGGGGAGAGGGAAAATAAACAAAGTCAAAGTAGTAGTCAGACTTCTTTCTCCTCAGTGCCTTCGAATCCTATTGGTGCTGAACTCTGTACTAGATGTTTCAATCAAGGATTCCAAAAACACAGCAGATACTTCCTTTATGGGATTACTATTGGTGGGGCATTTGGATATTTCATCACCTTTGGGCAGGTCTTTCTCAGCTTCCATTTGAGGAGGAGAAAATGAGAGGAGTGAGAGAGGAAAGGAGGTTCCAAATGGGTAACATCTCATATGCTTTTACTTCTTCTATATCTCTTCTGACTACTCCGTAAGCTGCCATCTTAAGAAGTACATGACTCTTGGGCTTCTGTGTGACCATGTGGTTTAGCATGACTTCTAACTCCAGAGCTTTGACTTCTTGCCAGTAGTAGCTGAGCAGTGGTGACCTCGGCAAAGAAGGAAATTGATATTCTTTGTGATAAACCAAGTTAGTGTGGGCAGGCTATTGAGGCTGTGGGTTGACAATAATGACCTCTGCCTTAACTTACCTTTTCTCTGGAAGAAAAGTTCTAAAGATTCGCTATAAGTAAAGGTACTATTCAGTTTATTCTAATATCTTGACAGTTATTTTGTCAGGGTGAATACAGAGGCACTTAAGCATCTCTCTCAACTTCACAGATACCTTCTGCACATCTGTGGCACTGAAGATCATTATTCTTAGGGAATCCCACAGGGGAAGTTCCAGGTCAGAGAGCAGGATAGAGCCCTTAGCCTTCCCAGAATGCAGGTTGCTTCACTGTTGAAGTACCTTACATAGTGACTCAGTAGATATCTTATCTTCTGAGTCATCACAATTAAGAGATACTGGTCATCTAGTATTCATTATGAGCCCTTGATAACTATGCAGATTTTATAGACCCTAAAAAGAATAAGAGAATCTATTTTGAAGCTCACCACCCCTTACTTCCTCCCCATTGTGCATTATTGAGTGCATTTGTGGCTTGCTGTACACTTATCCCATTCATATTTAGTTGCCCCTGCTGACATATGTGTGTTTTTCTTCCTACACATGTAACTTAGTGTTTCTGTGTAGGAGTTTAGAATTATATTGTTAAGTGAAGTCCTGTGTGGGGCATTTTCAGGAGAATTAAAAGAGCAATTTGTTTAAAAATCACTTCCCACCTCCAGATGTCCCTAAGAAAACTGAACTGATTACAAAAAGGATCAGTTCAAATCAGAACTATTTGGGAGTTCCTAGAAGATCCAATAGCCTGATTTTATATAATTTGGGATATAGAGAAAGGTATTAGGGCTAAATCCTGCAAGCTGGGGGTACTGGGGATGGGACAGAAAAAGAAGAGAGAAAGGAAGTTTGGTAAAAGGTTAAAAACAATAACAAGAGACATAACCCATGCCAGAGGCCTAACTTCTTGTTCAATGTTTGGAAATATCACACATAGAGCTCTCACATTTGAATTGTCCAGGTGGCTAGAGATCTACTTATTTTGCATTTAGCCAAGGGTCAAAGGATCTTTACTGATGTTTTTGCTTAAGAGTTCCAAATAAACTTTCCACCATGTTCATCTGGGGGTTGACTGGGGCAAAAGTGGTTTTATTCAGTACCTAAGTTATTTTTAGATCACCTTTAAGTCACTACTTTAAAAAAAGCAGCATTTATATACTGAAGGGTTTCCTAAAAGAATACAGAAAAGCTTTAGTTATAGCCCCCTCATTCCTGACTCTGAGAGAATTTCCCACTGGAAATCTGAGCAAGGCATTTGGACTCTCTGTTGGTCCTGATCTCAAAGAGCTATTGTGCAAATAAGTGAAACTGATCAAATAGTGGTACAAACAAAGGCAGAGCAACAGAGAGCTATCCCTACCTTAGGTCTATATGAGTTTCAAGGAATGATAATGACAACTAGTCAGTGCTTAGCAATGTAAACTCTATCTTCACATGGAACACCTAAAACCAGGGTCCTGTCATGAGTTCCATTTCACTGAATTTTGAATCATGTTGTTGTCTTACTAAAGTAGGTGTGTAAACATTAGTTATACAGTAGTCTCAGGTCTCGATTTCTGTAAAAAAATATACTTCATTCTTCTAGAAGCTACAGAATTTCAGATTTTTTTGCCAATGTAAGGCAAAATTTGGATATTTTCAAGCAAAAAAATTCACAGATTTATATAATACTATATATATAATAATCATCTTTTGCTATTTTTCTAAATGGAGGACAGTGCCATTTTAAGAGGAATTATCATTTTATGAGCTATTTCCGTTCTGTTTACCACAGGAATGGTAAATAAATATAATCAATACTATTGTAACAACCATATATGGTGCCAGGTGGGTCCTAGACTTACCAGGTTGATCACTTCATAAAGTATATAAATAATTTAATCACTGTGTTATACACCTGAAACTAATACAGTATTGTATGTCTACTATAACAGAAAAATAAATTTTAAAATAATCTAAAAAGGAATCTTGCTAGATAATATAATATATTTTATAATATTATGTTCAGCTCCATGAGCTATGTTTCTATGAATTCAAAGTACTATATATGCATCAGTAATTATGATAAGCAATAAGCTCAAATTCTTCTAGTTAGGCCAGGCAGCACACATGCATACACATGCAAAAGCCTCCAAAGGCTTGAAAGATAGGAAAAGAATTGCACAAGAATAGTCTTCCTAAGTTGTTATGTAACAGGTATATAATAATATATTTATAATATCACAAGCATGATCCATAAAAGTAAAATCTGATAAACTGGCCCTGGCTGGTTGGCTCAGGGGTAGAGCATTGGCCTGGCGTGCGGAGGTCCCAGGTTCGATTCCCGGCCAGGGCACACAGGAGAGGCGCCCATCTACCTCTCCACCCCTCCCCCTCTCCTTCCTCTCTGTCTCTCTCTTCCCCTCCCACAGCCAAGGCTCCATTGGAGCAAAAGATGGCCGGGCACTGGGGATGGCTCCTTGGCCTCTGCCCCAGGCGCTAGAGTGGCTCTGGACGCGACAGAGCAACGCCCCCTGGTGGGCGTGCCGGGTGGATCCTGGTCGGGCGCATGCGGGAGTCTGTCTGACTGCCTTCCGGTTTCCAGCTTCAGAAAAATACAAGAAAAAAAATCTGATAAACTGAACTTTACCAAAATGTAAAACTTTGATTTGTGAAAGACTATAATGGGAGAAAATATTTTGAAATCACAAGTTCAACAATGAACTTGTATCTAGAATATATAAAGAACTTTAAAAAGTTAAAATAAGTGAAATTATACACACAGAACACAATGTTATAGAGAGCAGAAAAGCTAATCCTGAAGGAAAAGGGGGAGGGCGTTGCAGGGCGGGGGAAAAAGGGATGTTGTGGGGAACACGGAGGAGGGGGGATGCATTTGAGGGGCCACTGAAATCTATGTAAATGCAATAAGTTAATTTTTTTAAAAAGAAGTTAAAATTTAAAAAAAGATCCAGTTAGAAAGTAGGCAAAAAGACATAGACAGACGTTTCATCAGGAGGATATACAGATGCCAAATAAGCATATGAATAGATATTCAATATTATTAGCTACTAGAGAAATGTAAATTAAGACCGTAATAAGGTGTCACTGTATACATATTAGAATGGCTAAAATAAAAAACAGTTGGTAACACCACTAAATGTTAGACAAGATATAGAGAAACTAAATCACTTATACATTGCTGGTAGGAATGTAAAATGGTACAGAAACTTTGGAAAGTAGTTTTATAGTTTCCTTCCTTTTTCTTTCTTTTTTTAAAAAAAAATTATTTAGAAAATTAACTTTAACAGTGTGACACTGATCAATAAGAGTACAAAGGTTTCAGGTGAACATGTCTATAGCATTTGAACTGTTGACTATGTTGTATACCCATCAACCAAAGTCAAATCATTTTCCATAACCATGTACTTGTCCCTCTTTACAACCTTCCCCCACGCCCTCACCCCACTCACTCAAGTCCCCCTCCCACTCCTCCAGCTTTCCTTCCCTCTGGAAAACACTTCTCATTTATCTATGTCCATAACTCTCAGTTTTATAGCCCACATATGTGTGAAATTATTCAGTTTTAGCTTTTCCTGATTTACCTGTTCCACTCACTTTAATGCTCTTAAGGTCCATCCATGTTGTCGTAAATGTTACTATGTTATCATTTCTTATGCCTGAGTAGTATTCCATTGTATATATGTACCACATCTTCTTTATCCAATCCTCTGTTGAGGAACACTTTGGTTGTTTCCATGTCTTGGCCACTGTAAATAATGCTGCGATGAACATGGGAATGCATGTGTCTTTACGTACCAATGTTTTTGAGTTTTTGGAGTAGATACCCAGTAAAGGGATTGTTGGGTCATACGGTAATTCTGTTCTTAATTATTTGAAAAACCACCATCCTTTCTTCTATAATGATAGTAGTAATTTGCATTTCCATCAGCAGTGAATGGGGGTACCCTTTTCTCCACAGCCTCTCCAACACTTGCTATTACCTGTCTTGTTGATAATAACCAATCTAACAGGTGTAAGGTGGTATCTCATTGTCGTTTTGATTTGCATTTTTCGAATACTAGTGAGGATGAGAATCTTTTCATATACCTGCTGGCCATTTGTATGTCATTTTGGGAGAAGTGTCTGTTCATGTCCTCTCCCCGTTTTTTAATTGGATTGTTTGATTGTTCGTTGCTGAACTTTGAGAGTTCTTTATATATTTTGGATAATAACCCCTTATCATAGCTGTTGTTTGCAAATATCATCTCCCATTTAGTTGGCTGCCTATTTGTTTTGTTGTCAGTTTCTTTCACTGTGCAGAAGCTTGTTAGTTTTATATAGTTCTATTTATTTATTTTTGCCTTTACTTCCCTTACCTTTGGGGTAAAATACATAAATTGTTCTCTACGGCCAAGGTCTATGAGCTTAGTACCTGTGTTTTTTTTCTATGTAAATTATATTTTCCATTCTTATATTTAGGTCTTTGACTCATTTTGAATTTTTCTACAGGGGGACAAACTGTAGTCAAGTTTCATTCTTTTGCATGTGGCTTTCTAATTTTCCCAGCACCATTTACTGAAGAGGCTTTCTTTTCTCCCTTGTGTGTTTTTGGCTCCTTCATTGAAGATGATTTGTTCATATATATGTGGTTTTATTTCTGGGATCTCTATTCTTTTCCATTGATGTTTATGTCTGTTTTTCTGCCAATACCATGCTGTTTGATTATCATGGCTCTGTAGTATCATAATTTGATAATCATGGCATATAGTATAATTTGAAGTCAGGTAGATTAACACCACTGGACTCATTCTTTTCCTCAGAATTGCTTTGGTTATTTGGGGATTTTTATGGTTCCATACAACCTTGGTAATTTTTTGTTTTATTTCTTTAAAAAATGACATTGAGATTTTGATGGGAATAATGTTAAATATGTATCTTGCTTTGGGTAAAATAACCATTTTAACTATGTTCATTCTTCCAATCCATGAACATGGAATATTTTCCCATTTCATTGCATCTTTTTCAATTTTGTTCAATGTTTTATAGTTTTCAGTCCTTTCATCTTTTTTAAAAAAAATTATGCCTAGATACTTTATTTTTCTGTTGTTGCAATTATGAAAGGAATTGGTTTTAGTTCATTTTATGAAGTCTCATGGTTGGAATATAGAAAAGCAGTAGACTTTTCTATATTAATTTTGTATCCTATGACTTTACTGTATTGACTAATTGTTTCTAATACACTACTCACAAAAATTAATGTATTAGGGAATGTGAAGATACTTCACTACTTTCAGCCTTTTGTATGGTGCATTTTCACTAATGAAATAAAAGTTGGTTTTGCATCTCATTTGCATAATTGAACAACTTTCTTTGACTTGTCGTTTGCTTTTCTGATGTTCCTGTTTAATGGAAAAAAATCAAATACATCTTTTCTTTTTCACTTCATATTCATTTTGAAATATCTTCTACTTTTTGTGAGCAGTATAGTTTTTTGGTGGAGTCTTTTGGGTTTTCTATATACAAGACCATGTCATTAGGAAAAAGTGATACCTTTACTTCTTTCCTGCTATTAATGCCTTTTATTTCTTTCTCTTGCTTGATCACTCTGGTTAAACCTTACAGAACTATATTGAATAAAAGTGGAGAGAGTGCGCAACCTTTTCTCATTCCTAATTTTAGTATGTTATTAGCTGATGATTTGTCATACATGGCCTTTATTATGTTGAGGTAGTTTTCTCTCATTCTTATTTTATTGAATGTTTTAAATATAAAGGGATGTTGTATTTTATTGAGTGTCTTTTCTGCATCTATTGATAAGATCATATGATTTTTGTTTTCTGTTTTGTTAATGTGGTGTATTACATTGATCAATTTCCAAATGTTGAACAACACTTGTGCTTCTGGAATAAATTCCACTTGATCATTATGTATCATTTTTAATGTGTTTGATTTCCTAATTTATGGTTAGGATTTTTACATCTGTGTTCGTTAGAGATTTGGTCTGTAGTTCTCTTTCTTTGTGTTGTCCTTGTCAAGTTTTGGTATGAGGGTTGTGTTGGCCTTATAAAATGTGTTGGGGAATATTGCTTCTTCTTCTAATTTTGGAAGACTTTGAGAAGGATAGATACCAAATATTCTTTGAATGTTTGGTAAATTCACTAGTGTAACCATCTGATCCTGGACTTTTGTTTTGGGGAAGGTTTTTGATATTTTTTTTTTATTTTCTCCCTGCTTATAGGTCTATTTAGATTTCCCAGTTCTTTGTGGCTCAATCTAGGAAGATTATATAGTTTTTGGATTTTTATCAATTTCCTCTAGGTTGTTGAATTTGGTGGCATATAATCTTTCATATTTTACTATGATCTTTTGTATATCTATGATGTCTGTAGCAGTTTCTCTGCTTTCATTTTGAATTGTATTTATATGAATCATTCCTCTTTTTTTCCTGACTGAGTCTAGCCAGTGGTTTGTCAATTTTATTGATCTTTTTCAGAGAACCAGCTCTTTATTATATTAACTTTTTTTATAACTTTTTTGTTACCTATTTCATTAATTCTGCTTTAATTTTTACTATATTCTTTCTTCTGCTGACTTTGGGTTACCTTTATTCTTCTTTTTCTAGTTCCTTTAGGTTTGATGTTAGGTTGTTTACTTGGAATTTCTCTTGCTTCTTGATATAAACTTGTAATGATATAAACTTTTCTCATATTACTGCTTTTGCTGCATCATAGAAATTTTGATATATTGTGCTGTCATTTTCATTTGTCTGTATATGTATTTTGCTCTCTGCTTTCATTTCTTCTTTCACCCAGTAATTTCTTAGAAGTATGTTGTTTAATTTACAAATTTTTGTGTGGTCCTTTACTTCTTACAATTGATTCTAATTTTAAAGCCTTATGATGAGAAAATATGGCAGTATAATTTTACTCCTCCTGAATTTGTTGATTTAG
Organism: Saccopteryx bilineata; assembly: GCF_036850765.1. Classification (NCBI taxonomy): domain Eukaryota; kingdom Metazoa; phylum Chordata; class Mammalia; order Chiroptera; family Emballonuridae; genus Saccopteryx; species Saccopteryx bilineata. The sequence goes on along the minus strand of NC_089502.1, from coordinate 101,012,612 downwards.
TTTTGTGGCCCAACATATGGTTAAACTTTGAAAATGTTCCATGCACACTGGATAAGAATGTGGAATCTGTCATTTTGGCATGAAATACCTTACCACATCCATTTGCTCCAGAGTGTCATTTAAGACTAATATTTCTTGGTCTTGCCATCAGCAATGAAGAGGCCTCCCAATACCATCTTATTTCTCTTTCAGTCTATTTTTTTAATTTCACACCATTCCCACTCAGGACCTGGAATTACTAGCCATGCTAGGTCTTGGCATATGGTGCCCAAACAGGGACCTGAGGAAGGGAAAACTAAACTAAAGGCGGTGGCAGAACTCCCCAGTTGCACACAATATAAGAGAGAATTCCAAAATGGCCATGGAGTAGGTAGACATTACAACAGACACCTCCTAGGACCAAATAGGATTACAACTTAATTTAAGAACAACCATCATGAAAAACTAACTTTTGATGAAACAAGAGGGTTTTGCTATAACCAAAGATCACAGAATAAGCCACACTGAGTCTGGTAAGAAGAGTAGAGATATGCTGGGGATTTTCCCACTCCTAGGAGCAAGGGATGGTGGAGTACCCAGAAGGACTCTTACTGTGGGGAGAGGGACCTTGAGAGGTGGGGGTCCTCAGACCCAGGCCCTGAGCCCCAGCTTGGAGCCCCAGTGACTGGAAGAGGCAAACAGACAACACTGTGTGATGAACAGAACAGGGTTTCTGTCTGTAGTGGAGAGACGGCTTTCAGAGTGTCAAATAGCCTTAAAGGGCCCATGCAGAAAATCTTGCTCATGGCCACTTGCTTGGGGATATGGGGGCAGGAAACTGAGGGATTGGAGTTGCATGAGGAAAGTGTAAAGTTGGATGCACAGGGAGAGACATGGTGACAGTGACCAGAACACCTGTGCTGAGTCATTCTCCAGGGTTAATGTGGACATATACAGGGGAGGAACAATCTCATTGTCCCACACCTGTTTGAGGAAAGGCAGCTGCCCCACCCCCAAAAATATTTTCATGTCCAGTAAGGGCAAAGGCTTGTTCATAAAGGCAAAGAAGCAGGAGGTGAGTCAGTAACTCAGGTTTCCAGTGAGAACAGAGCTACATCTCTACCCTCCAATGCTGAGAATGTGCCCTGCCCCTGGAGAGCCATTGGGTAGGCCACACTGCTGGAACTCAGAAGCCACATCCATTGCACTCCTGTGGCAACACTCTACTGATATATGTAAAAATTAAAAAAAGACCGGATAGAGTGACAATTGGGACCAAAGTGCAAGCCACTCCCACTGACCCTGCACTAATCTCTGGAGTTTCTTGTTGGGCCCAGCGAGTAGCTAACAATTGGAGACAGCAGAAAGAGAAAATCAGAGGAGCTCAGAATTTCCTACAGCTCACCTTGTTAGATAGAAATTTAATTCAGGTATCTAGCAGAGGCTGAGAGATTAGACCCTGGAGTAGGGGCCACATTCTCTGTACTAAGCTACAGCCTAAGAGACTCCTAATGTAGGCGATCCCACTAACATCGTAGTCCCAACCTCAGCTGCCCTAACCCAACAAGTTTGCAACCTATGCAGGGGTATGTCAGGTGAGGACAGTTGGGCCCACACTAGTCTTTCAACAAAGGACTCTGGAAAAATGAGGTAGCTGCAAGAGGAGCTAGAAAAGATGAAAACAGAGGCCAAGTCTTTTAGAGCTTGCAGTTTGTACGGAGCTGCTGACAGCTCTAACCAGAAGGAAGCTGATCCTTATAGACACGTTGGCCCCTCCCACACTACTCAGGCACAAAAACCACCCACACAAACAGCAAAAAGAACAGTAGCTGATGACAAGTAGCCCACAGCAGATTACAAACAATAGATGATGCCAACCCAAGAAGATGTAGAAACAACAAAACTCATAGCTGGAAACACAAAACTTAAACCCTAGACTCAGCTAGCTATTCAAACAACAAACCCAAAGGAAGAGTCTATACACAGAAAAAAATGGAAAGACAGAGGAATGCAACCCAAATGAATCAACAAGAGAAATCTCCAGTAAAAGAACTAAATGAGATGGAAGTAACCAAACTACCAGATGCAGAATTTAAAATAATGATTGTTAGGATGGTCAAATATCTTAGAGCAACAATAGATGGATATAATGAACACCTAAAAAGATAGCAAGAATAAAAGAAATGACATTGAAGTCACAAAAAAGTACCAGTCAGAAATAACAAATACAGTATCAGACATGAAGAATACCCTAGAAGGAATTAAAAGCAGGCTGGATGAAGCAGAAGATTGAATCAGCAATTTAGAGGACAAGATAAATGAAACCATGTAAGCAGAGCAGCAAAAATTAAAGAGGCTCAAAAAGTCTGAGGATACTCTAAGAGAACTCTGTGACAACATGAAGAGAAACAACATCCACATCATAGGGTTTCCTAAAGGAGAAGAGAAGGAACAAGGGATAGAGAACCTGATTAAAGAAATCATAGTTGAAAACTTCCCTAAATTGATCAAGGAAAAAGTCACACAAGTTCAAGAAGCACAGAGAGTCCCATTAAAGAGGAACCCAATGAGGCCTACACCAAGACACATCATAATAAAAATGCCAAATTTAAGAGACAAAGAAAGAATACTAAAAGCTGCAAGAGAAAAGCACTTAATTCCCTCCAGAGGAGCCCCCATAAGGATGACATTCAACTTTTTAGCAGAAACACTAGAAGTCAGAAGGGAATGGCAAGAAATATTCAAAGTAATGCAAAACAAGAGCCTACAACCAAGACTTCTTTATCCAGCAAGGTTATCGTTTAAAATTGAAGGAGAAATAAATGTTTCCCAGACAAAAATCAAAAACAAAAAAACACTAAAGGAATTTATTACAACTAAACTAATACTGCAAGAAATCTTAACAGGCCTGATGTAAACAGATTAAAGGAAAGAAAAAAATCTAGATAAAGAGGACTGTATATTTAAAGAATAAAATGGCAATAAACAACTACATATCAATAATAACCTTAAATGTTAAATGGATTAAATGCTACAAATCAAAAGACATAGGGTAGCTGAATGGATAGAAAAACAGGACCCATTCATATGCTGCCTACAAGAGACTCACTCCAGAACAAAAGATACATATAGACTGAGAGTAAAGGGATACAAAAAAAGTATTTCATGCAAACGGAAAGAAAAAAAAGCTGCATTATCAATACTTATATTTGAGAAAATAGACTTTAAAACAAAAGCTATAGTAAGGGATAAAGAAGGTCACTACATAATGATAAAGGGAGCAATCCAACAGGAACATATAACCATTATAAATATCTATATGCCTAATATAGGAGCACCTAAATATATAAAGCAGATTTTTTTTTGTATTTTTCCGAAGCTGGAAACGGGGAGAGACAGTCAGACAGACTCTCGCATGCACCCGACCGGGATCCACCCAGCACGCCCACCAGGGGCGATGCTCTGCCCACCAGAGGGCGATGCTCTGCCCCTCCAGGGCATCGCTCTGTTGCGACCAGAGCCACTCTAGCACCTGGGGCAGAGGCCAAGGAGCCATTCCCAGCGCCTGGGCCATCTTTGCTCCAATGGAGCCTTGGCTGCGGGAGGGGAAGAGAGAGACAGAGAGGAAGGAGAGGGGGGTGGAGAAGCAGATCGGTGCTTCTCCTGTGCGCCCTGGCCGGGAATCGAACCCGGGACCCCTGCACACCAAGCCAACGCTCTACTACTGAGCCAACCGGCCAGGGCCTATAAAGCAGATTTCGATCAACATAAACAGTGAGACCAATAGCAAAAGTAATACTATAATAACAGACGATTTTAATACCCCACTAACATCAATGGATAGATACTTAAGACAAAATATTAACAAAGACACAGCAGCCTTAAATGACATATTAGATTAACTGGATTTAATAGATATCTTCAGAAACTTTCACCTAAAGCAGCAGAATATACATTCTTTTCAAGTGCTCATGGTACATTCTCTAGGATAGACCACATGTTAGGACACAAAACGAGTCCTAATAAATTTAAAAAAATTGAAATCATGTCAAGCACCTTCTCTGAACACAATGGCATGAAATTAAAAATTAACTACAATAGAAAAACTGAAAAACATGCAAACACTTGAAGACTAAATAGCATGTTATTAAATAATGAATAAGTTAACAATGAGATCAAGAAAGAAATTAAAATTTCCTTGAAGCAAATAAAAATGAACATACAACACCTCAAAAGTTATGAAACACAGCAAAAGCAGTTCTGAGAGGGAAGTTCATAGCATTACACACATACCTTTACAAGCAAGAAAAAGCTCAAAAAACTACTTAACCCTGCATCTAAAAGAAATAAAAAATAACAGCAAGTAAAGCCCAGAGGAAGTAGAAGGAAGGAAATAATGAAGATAAGAACTGAAATAAATGACATAGAGGCTAAAATAAATACAAAAGATCAATGAAACCAAGAGCTGGTTCTTTGAAAAGGTAAACAACATTGATAAACCATTAACGAGACTCTCCAAGAAAAAGAGAGAGAAGATTCAAGTAAATAAAATTAGAAATGAGGGTGGAGAGGTAACAACAGACACAGCAGAAATACAAAGGATTGTAAGAAAATACTATGAAAAACTGTATGCCAAAAAATTAAACAACCTAGATGAAATGGACAAATTCCTTGAAACAAATAGTCTTTCAAAAAATCAATTTGGAAGAATCAGAAAACCTAACTAGACCAATTTCAACAAATGAGATTGAAATAGTTATAAAAAAAACTCCCAACAAACAGAAGTCCTAGACCAGATGTCTTCACAGAATTTCACCAAATAGTCAAAGAAGATCTAACTCCTATCCTTCTCAAGCTATTTCAAAAAATTGAAGAGGAGGGAAGACTTCCAAGCTCCTTTCACAAGGCAAACATAATACTCATTCCAAAACCAGGCGAAGACACTACAAAGACAGAAAACTATAGGCCAATATCCCTGATGAACTTAGACGATAAAATTTTTAACAAAATATTAGCAAACCAGATCCAGCAATATATGAAAAAAATTATAAATCATGATCAAGTGGGATTTATTCTGGGGTTTGTCTTTGCCACTCTCCATACCGTGAGGTGATGGAGGTGGGATCTGGAAAGCTGGAGGTCACACTTTAGCTTTCTCTGTCTTTGCTGAGTACAGGCTGCAGGCAGACTGTGAAAACACTGGCCATCACCCATGCTCTGGCCCCTTTGGTTTATCTCCCCGTCTGTCTCACCACTTCTCCCACCAGAAGGAGACCCAGTCACTCCAAGTTTCTCTCTCTGTACACCCCAGACAAAATCCAGAGAGCCCAAACTTCCCTCCTCTCCATAGTTCCAGCAAGGGGGGGGGGTACAAAAAAACAGTCACTCCAGATTTTTCTCCTCTCCTCTCCAAAGCCCACCATCATTGTGTTTTATCTTCTGCCCTCCTTTTCACCCTGTCCCACCTTTAGTCCATTTGGTGCATAGATCTTTCAGGCATGCTTGCAAACCCAGCTGGGATTCCTTTGCTGCATTATAGTTGTTCAATTTGTTGAATTTTCAAGGGTAAAGATCAGGAGTATCTCTCACTCTGCCATTACTCTGACCAGATATAGATCTTTTTTTTTTTTCAAACTAAAGGTAAATTTATCATATGGCCTATCAATTGCACTCATGGGTATATATTCCAGAAAATGAAAACATATTTTCATGCAGAAATGTGTACACATATGTTCATAGCAGCTTTGTGCATAATATTCAGATACTGGAAACTACCCAAATGCCCTTCAGTGGATAAATGGTTAAAGAAATCATGGTATATCATACCTTAGAATGTTACTCAGCAATACAACAACTTTGATGAACCTCAAGAGAATGATCTTGAGTGTAAAAAAGAAAACTTAAAATGCTACAAACAGAATGATTACACTTATATAACAATTGTGAAATAACTAATTATATAAATGGAGAACAGATTTGTCAATACCAGGGATTAGGGACGGGAGGTGTCTATAAAGGAGTAGCATGAGGGTGTTTTGTGGTAATGGTTCAGTTTAATATCTTGATTGTCATGATGTTTACCTAAAGTTATACATGTAACAAAGTTGCATAGACCCACACATCCCCACACACAATTAGTTCATATATAATTGGTGAAATTGAAATAAACTCTGTGGATTGTACCAATGTCAATCACTTGCTTTTGATACTGTACTATATTTATGCAAGATGTTAGCATTGTGGGAGGCTGCATAAAGGATGCATAAGACCTCTTATACATTTCTTTGCACCTTCCTGTGAATCTATAATTATTTTGAAATTTTTAAGCATTAAAAAACTGAGAGTAACATTTTTGGATAATGTATATTTTCTTTTATATGTAGGGAACAATTAATTAATTTATTTGTGTGTTAAAATTTTTTTGTTTTTTTGCACCTAAATTTCCCACAATATTTTTTAAAAAGCATAGCCTCTAATGTAAAAAGATGCTCATTCTCTCATGTAGGGATATGATAGTGAAAATGAGAGGTACCTAAATAAAACTGAACCCAGAGTCTTACAGCCCATTATAAAAAGTATAACTGATAAATCAAATATGATTGTTTGTTTAAGATTTTGTTGCATGACTAATGAAAATATATTTATAGTTGTAGACCTCTGGGTTCTACAAAATAAAATATATTTTATAACGTGTTTATCCTTTTATTTATAATAGGCTAAGTGACTTTATATTTCATTCATAAAATAGATGGCATTACATCTTAGACTCAACTAAAGCATAATGCCTGTCTTGAGACTTGAAAAATATTTTTCATATGTTTCTTAGCCTTTAGTTGTTCTAGGTTATTTATTATGTTGAGAGATGGCCTTCTGACATTTTTCTTGAGGAAACTAAGCATTTTGATTCAAATAACTTCTTTTGGGGCTATATGTTGCACTAGAATTTAGAACTCAAGAAGAAAACAAAGGATGTCATCAATGGACTTTCTTCATTTGTTGAATTGTATCAACAAGACAAAGCATTATGACCCAAGAAAATGGTAAAATTTCTATTTATTTGTATAAATTTACTGAAAGGCTTATAGCTAGGTTAATATATATCTACACATGTATCCTGGGGGGAAAAACATGTGGTAATAATATAGCATGAACCTGACCTGTAACACATTTGACATTCTTGCTATTGAGAAAATATGGATAAGGAAAAGCATTCCCTAAGTATACTTATTAAGGCAATGAATTATGCAGATAATAACCTACATCCTCTTTGTGGGATGTTGAAAGGACAAATCAGGCAAAATGTATAAAATAGTGTAAACTTCATGGAAATTATATGCTTGATACTTTTTTCCATTGAAATCTGTCTTTCCGGTATCCCTTCACTGACACTTTTTTTTATAAATAAATTTTTATTTTAATGAGGTGACATCAATAAATCAGGGTACATATATTCAAAGAAAACATTTCCCGGTTTTCTTGTCATTCAGTTCTGCTGCATACCCATCACCAAAAGAGAGATCGTCCTCCGTCACCCTCTATCCAGTTTTTTTTGTACCCCTCCCCCTCCCCTTCCCCCTCTCCCTCCTTCCCTCCCCCCACCCCCCGTAACCACCACACTCCTGTCCATGTCTCTTAGTCTTGCTTTTATGTCCCACCAATGTATGGAATCCTGCAGTTCTTGTTTTTTTCTGATTCGCTTATTTCACTCCGCATAATGTTATCAAGATTCCACCATTCTGCTGTAAGTGATTCGATGTCATCATTTCTACTAGCTGAATAGTATACCATGTTGTATATGTGCCCCATCTTCTTTATCCAGTCTTTTTTTTTTTTACAGTGATTAAAAGCCTTTAAGCCCGCTCTTGGCCAATATAGCAAGAATTCATAAAAGAGTAGTGTCTTAACATGTTCACCAAGTCCAAGTTGGCCCCATCACCATGCCAAATCCCTGAAAAATGCAACCCAACCACAGTTCAGTCTGTTAGGAGCTGTCACAGGGAGCAGGAGTCCAGGAAAAGTCCATACAGGAAAAGTCCGCATGGCACTGTAATTGTTGTCATCATTCTATACTTTGCAGCTCATGTCCAAGTCCCAATAACAGCTGCTTCTAGCTGGTAATGATTCAGGTAGACTGGAAAAGCCATTGCAGCATGCGTGGATATGGAGCTTCTGGTATCCTCTGCCTGGAGAGTTGAGACCAGGTTGCTTTTCCCTGGAGCTCTGCGACTGTGGCATGGTAAAGAGAACCTTGGAATACACTAAGCTGGGTGGCAAAGGTAAATTCATAATACAAGTTGGCAAAAGGGGGAAGGAGAGCTCTACATTAGGAGTAGGTCCCAGCCTGAAATATGAGTGGGGCATTGAGGTAGGAGGGATAAAGGAAACACTATATACTAAGCAAAGCAGCAGAAAATAGGACTATCAACACCCACAACAGAGATCTTTGAGGGAAGAATAAAAAACCTGACTATTCAGGTAAAACATAGTTAAGTGGCCCTTGTGCAAATGAGATCAGTTTACCTGCTTCTTGGAAGAAATACCCTAGGCTCGTCCACAGTGTCATAGATGGGGCCGACGGCCCTGGGCACCTTCAGCCTTCTCACTGACACTTTTTCCTCTACCATTTCTCCTTTGATTTTCCTGTCTTCTGACTCCAGTACCACCTTTTTTAAATCCAAATATCCATATAATCACCTTAGTTTCAAGCCATTAGTCCACATGTCCTCTTACCTCTGAACATGGTTTTTGGAGGCTTAAATATGTGAGACTTAATTAGAAAATTGAGATAGACCAAAAAGTGTCTCAAGGCACCTCTGAGTTCTCAAACAAGGAGATTGTATATGTACATGCTTTTTATATTTTGAGGTAAAAAATATTGTTCCCCTTCATACTTACTTAAAGTTTATGAGGTTTTTGATTCATATTTTTATTATTTTGCATTATATTTATATAAATATAAGGTGCTACTCCTGGATAAAAATAGTTCAGTGAATCATGAGCCAGAAAAAGTCTTACCTTGTCTACAGGTGAGAAATACCTGGGAAAAAAAAAAAAAAAGCCCATCAGTTGGGAATACCAAAGTGAATTGTGTATCAAGAAAACCACAGAGATTGTAGGCAGACAGGGATACAACTCATTTTTCTGTAATAACAAAAAGGAATTCATCAGTATGGGCAATCTCCACCTGCTCTACAATTATTTCTCTACATTAAAAGTGCTCTTGATGTTCCACTGCTTTCATGTTGGTAAAGCAATTCTTCAGCTGTTTCTGCAGAATTGAGAGCTAATTAGAATAAAAATTTTCTTTCCTGTATCAAGGGTTAAAGGAGGAAAAGGAACTTTTAAGAAAAGAACAGGCAGGCCCTGGCCGATTGGCTCAGCAGTGGAGCGTCGGCCTGGTGTGCGGGGGACCGGGTTCGATTCCCGGCCAGGGCACGTAGAGGCGCCCATTTGCTTCTCCACCCCCACCCCCTCCTTCCTCTCTGTCTCTCTCTTCCCCTCCCGCAGCCAAGGCTCCATGGGAGCAAAGATGGCCCGGGCGCTGGGGATGGCTCCTTGGCCTCTGTCCCAGGTACTAGAGTGGCTCTGGTCGCAGCAGAGTGATGCCCCGGAGGGGCAGAGCATCGCCCCTGGTGGGCGTGCAGGGTGGATCCCGGTTGGGCGCATGCGGGAGTCTGTCTGACTGTCCCCGTTTCCAGCTTCAGAAAAATACAAAAAAAAAAAAAAAGAAAGAAAGAAAAGAACAGGCAGTTGGAGGGAATAGCTTAAGTATATATAGTCATCCCATATAGCATGTGCAAGAAGATGGATTTATTGACTATGAAATCCACTCTAACTATTTTAAACTTTTGAAAAATACAAAGATAAACTGAGAAGATGCATTTACTAGTTTTCATTGTATAACTGTACATTTAGGCTTTCTTTGAAAACCTAAGGCACATGAATGACAAAGAAAAATATGGGGTTGGAATTTTTGTATTAAGTTGGCAGAAGTTGTTAAGTAGATAGTTGTAGACCTCTGGGTTCTATCCAATAAAATCATAGGTCTTGCTGGTTTGTATGATAGCACCCTGCCTTAGTAGTTTGTTATGTGGGAAAATAGTCTGTGATATTTATTTTATTTAATTAGTTTTGAGTTATAAGTTTAGACCTCAAAAAGCTAGTCATTTTCTCCTAGAGCAGGGGTCACGAACCTATGGCTCGTGAGCTAGATGTGGCTCTTTTGATGGCTGCATCTGGCTCGCAGACAAATCTTTAATAAAAAAATAATAACGTTAAAAATATAAAACATTCTCATGTATTACAATCCATTCATTTCCTACTGCTCACGTTCATGGTTGCGGGCGGCTGGAGCCAATCACAGCTGTCCTCCGGGACAACATGAAACTTTTATTGGATAATGCGTAACGTACACGGGTCGTTGTATGGCTTTCATGAAATTACATTTTAAAATATGTGGCGTTCATGGCTCTCTCAGCCAAAAAACTTCCCGACCCCTGTCCTAGATAATTGGCCTTGAAATAGGATATACTATAAGTAGAATAAATTGCTACCAGGTAAGTGGTTGTTAGTGCCTTAGTTATGGCAAATTATAACAGCTCTTGAAACAGTGTCTCCCACAGCTATAGTTAATGTAAATAGAAGAGGATGTTTTCAACTCAGTCATTCATTTGGTCCTTCAAAAATTACCTCACTCTTTTAATATAAACATTAGAGAGGATTAGATGTGAAATGTCTATGTGCTAAATTTAAAGAGATACGAACATTTGGGTTCACTAATACTAACTATTCTAATCAGAACTTGTTCTAACACTGGTTCCTTTCCTTTCCTTTTCTTTCCTTTCCATTTCTTTTCTTTCTTTCTTTCTTTCTCTATTTCTTTTTTTAAGTGAGAACAGAGAAGATAGTGAAGTAGACTTCAGCATGTGCCCTGACAGGGATCCACCCAGCAGCCCATATGGGGTCAATGCTTGAGTACTGAGCTACTTTTAGCACCTAAGTCTGATGTTCTTTAATGGAGCTATCCTTGGTGCCTGGAGCCATACTTAAACCAATCAAGCTACTGGCTGCTAGAGGGGAAGAGGGACAGCAAGGGGAGAGGAAAGGGAGAGAAGCAGATGGTCTCTTCTCCTTTGTGCCCTGACCAGGAATTGAACTGAGGACGTCCATACACTAGGCCAATGCTTTATTCATTGAGCCACCAGCCAGAGCCACACTGGTTTCTTTTTCAGGCTTGAATAGAACATTTCTCTTAGCTTACTTTAAGCATTCTAATTTTTTATAATCAGAAGCTTTTTTGGTTTTCTACATTTTGTTGCCTGAAGAAGGAGTTCAAAAGTCCCAGTGCTATGAATATCTTTATGAGGACAGCAGGCACAAATTATTCTATAGACTTAAATTTGATTTTCTATGTGTAGTCTTTGTTTTCCAGTGATTTGTGCTCTGTTACTCATGGTAAGGATAGAGTCTATGCTTGCTTAGACTAATTCACAAAAATCAAAAGCACTCTAACTTCTGGTAGTAAAAACCTACTGGGTTTGGACTATTGGTATATGTAAATTATGTTCTGATATTTTGGAAAAAACACTGATTTCAAATTGAACCTCCAATACCTTATTGAAATCGCATATATACTCACACTTAACAAACCTTGAGTTCCAATTTAGGGTTAAAAATATGACCACTATATCCATGGAAGAAAAGAAGAAAAATGTATTTAATTTCTACTTAGCATTAAGCACTTTTGTGCATTCTCTTGATCTTTATTAAAAGTTGAGTTCCATTATATGTGTTTTTGCAGAAAAAAATGGCGAGATTTATAACTTAAATTATTTGCCCAAGAACACACACCTAAAAAGTGATGGAGCCGAGTTTCAAATCCAGGTTTATCCGACTTCAAAATCTATACTTTTGCTTGACCAGGTGGTGGCGCAGTGGATAGAGCATTAGACTGAGATGTGGAGGACCCAGGTTAGAAACCCCGAGGTTGCCAGCTTGAGTGCAGGCTCATAGGTTTGAGCAAAAGCTCACCAGCTTGGACCCAAGGTCGCTGGCTCCAGCAAGGGGTTACTCGGTCTGCTGAAGGCCCACAGTCAAGGCACATATGAGAAAGCAATCAATGAACAACTAAGGTGTCGCAATGCGCAACAAAAGACTAATGATTGATGCTTCTCATCTCTCTGTCCCTCTCTCTGACTCTCTGTCTCTGTAAAAAAAAATCTATACTTTTTTTTACTGTACTAAATTGGATTTTGCCTAATTATATGGCTTTGAAAATATCAGAATCTTCAGGTGTTTTCTACAATAACAATTGATTTTTAGGAGCCAATTAATAGAAATATTTGAGAGCACCCTTTCTCATTGTCCTCTCCAAGTGTATTTTCCCTCACTCAATTTAATTTTATAAATATTCATCAACTACCTACAGTGGGTAAGGTGTAGCACTCTGGGCACTGTGCCCACCAGACATAACTCAGCTATAACAAGTATTTGTGATTTACCAAAAGTTTTATACCAATGTTTTCTTTTTTACCTGCTCAGTCTTGAAATAATTTGTATTTGCCTAGCGTGCGGAGGACCCGGGTTCGATTCCCGACCAGGGCACACAGGAGAAGCGCCCATTTGTTTCTCCACCCCTCCGCCGTGCTTTCCTCTCTGTCTCTCTCTTCCCCTCCCGCAGCCAAGGCTCCATTGGAGCAAAGATGGCCCGGGTGCTGGGGATGGCTCTGTGGCCTCTGCCTCAGGCGCTAGTGGCTCTGGTCGCAACATGGCGACACCCAGGATGGGCAGAGCATCGCCCTCTGGTGGGCAGAGCGTCGCCCCCTGGTGGGCGTGCCGGGTGGATCCGGTCAGGCGCATGCGGGAGTCTGTCTGACTGTTTCTCCCTGTTTCCAGCTTCAGAAAAATGAAAAAAAAAATTTGTATTTGTGGGTCCAGGACTATTCCTACAGTTTTTAATTTGGTGGGAGTTTACTTTATGGCAACAGACCTGAGCAATATTAATAGTTTTGTCTGTTATGTCTTAGCCTTTCTTTGGTAAAGCAACCACCAAATTTTAGCATTTTTATCTGTAGTTTCCACAAAGAAGTGGCAGCTTGCAGAGCTGGTATGACTTGCTCACAGAAGTTTACTGCTGAGTTTCAGACTCCATGGACTTCAATGTCCATTAAGCCCACTGTCTCTCCCAGGTACCATATTGATAACCATACTGCACCATGTACAAATGTTTCTGTGAAAAACACAAACTAGATCATTAAAATCTCTTGTGATTTTGCAAATTATCAATATTTAATCTCTCATATCAAACGAACCCCTACTTTCCAGGAAAGAGAGGCAATGTGTATGATATAATGAGTAAAAATGTGTCTAGACATACTTGGATTCCAAGTTATCCCCTTTTCTAACTGTGTGTGATCTTGGAGAAGTTGTTTGGCAATTCTAACACTCATAACTTTATCTATAATATGATGCTAATAATACTTACCTTGCAAGTGTTGTTCTGAATATTAGTACTAATGTATCAATATACAAATTACCTAAGAGGATGCCTAGTAATAGTAGACATTTCATAAAAAAATATGGATACCAGACATGTGTTTGTGAGTACATTACCTTTTATTATATGTATGGAGGGATGAAAGTGGCAAGAGAGATTAGCTGTGTTTCCATATTTCTCTGTGTATTATTTCTAGTGTGTGTACATTGCTATTAGTGAGTTTGTTTCACACTGGACTCTCACTTGCTATCTCCCCTTCACTTTCTTAAGCAATTCTAGTTTTTTAGGCTCTGTTTGTAAGTAAAGGATAGTTGCCTAACCCTCTCAGAGGACAATTTGGCTTACTTTTTATTTTTTGTGTGATCCAAGTGTAGCTGTCTCCCAGGTCTCAGCCAATAATTTTTCTTTTCCCATTGTAGTCAGTGCTGCCTTCTCCCCAGCAACTTTGAACAGAGAGCTGTACACACTGATTAGAGCATAATCTCAGAGCCAATGAAATGGTAGCTGAGAGATGGTTCCAGTACCAGTGGTAATCCCATGTGCTACTGGTGGGAAAATGAGAATCTTTTGTTATGTACATGTCTGTTAGTGTTTGCCACCACCCCTAGCCTCCTCTTCAATGTAACATGCTTATCCAATTCTTTTCTTTTTTCTTCTCCTCTTCCCCTCTTCCAGGCCTATTAGCTTGAGTTGTAATACCACTGATCTCTTCTTTTCTCTCTCTCTTTTCTTCTCCCTTAGTACATTCGTACTTTTCTGGTAGCATCTTCTGAATAGGCTATCAAGAGTTAAACAGCACAAAATCCAGATGGTAACAGTCAGCCTCACTGTAAGCCTTGGCCAGTGGCTATCAGAATTTAATTACTGTAGGCAGTGGACATTTAGGAGTTGAGCAGTCTTAATCCGTTAAACATAGCTTAACTAGAGAAAGGTGTATAGTTCTACCGGGTGTTTGCTTACAAGAATAAGTTAGAAAAGAATGTAAATTTGGATGATGTTTCAACAGGGACATAAATGAAGGTCCAAAACTAGAAAAGGGTTGCAGTAGGTCTTCGGGTAAAGTATCTGAACAAGCTGTGGGAACTGGCCCCTGGAATGAGGAAGCAATAGTAACAGTAGCACTTTCAGTCTTTCCTAGAAAAATCCTTGTAGATTGTTTTTGTGTAGTAGTTGAAAAGCCAAGTTAATTTTGCATTATTGCTAATAGGGAATATACAGGCCAAAGAAGAGTTTCCTTTTGGGCTCATCATAGCATTACCTTTATTTACTACATGGATGCCTGCCAATTGTACATTTGATTCATACCATATTTCTTTACCTACAATGATAGTAAAGAGTTGTATTGCAGGATGGCAGAAAAAGGATAAGATGGAGAAACTAGGCTTTGAAAAAGAGTCTACTAATTAAAATGATACCAAACAACACAAAAAACCATAAATTTAAAGATACAGTGAAAAGAATCTTGTATTGGAAATCAGGAGGCCAGAACTAATTTACCACATAGCGACTTTGGGTCTTTCCTTGAGTCACAGTGTTCTTATCTGGAAAAAATAATAATAAATCACCTACCTCACTTGATCCTAAGGATTGTCCTCAGAGTCAAATGAGAATCTTCAAGATTTTTGCAGTTTACAAAATATCATGTAGATTAAACAATTATTATTACCTTAATTACTTTGGCATTTAATATTAACAATAAAAACAAGACTGAACCAAATAGCTGAGATTCACACCAATCTTGTTTCCTTTTGTTAATTGACAATAGGGTTTAACTTTCAATAAGGCCAATGATTTAAACCTTACATTTTTCCTTTCATTGAAGAATAACTGGTCTTCTATGTCCTATAAAACTAAGAGATTTTTTAATTCTGCCAAGTATTAATTTACTGGGAAAGTTACCTAATCTCTCTAAGCCTCAGTTCTCCATGTAACATGATTTAACACAGTGCTAACCACATAGTAAAGATTCACCAAGTGTTAACAATTGTTATTGTTGTTTTCATTATTATTACTCCAAGAAGTTTGTTCCTGTTGACCTTCTTTCATCAACTGTCAAAATTTTTTAACTTTGTTACTTGCCCAGTAATTTTTTTTAATAATTTTATTTTTTTAATGGGGTGACATCAATAAATCAGGATACATATATTCAAAGATAACAAGTCCAGGTTATCTTGTCGTTCAATTATGTTGCATACCCACCACCCAAAGTCAGATTGTCCTCTGTCACCTTCCATCTTGTTTTCTTTGTGCCCCTCCCCACCCCCTATCCCTCTCCCATTCCCCCCTCCCCCCCGTAACCACCACACTCTTATCAATGTCTCTTAGTTTCACTATTATGTCCCACCTACGTATGGAATAATACAGTTCCTGGTTTTTTCTGATTTACTTATTTCGCTTCGTATCATGTTATCAAGATCCCACCATTTTGCTGTAAATGTTCCGATGTCATCATTTCTTATGGCTGAGTAGTATTCCATAGTGTATATGTGCCACATCTTCTTTATCCAGTCATCTATTGATGGGCTTTTTGGTTGTTTCCATGTCCTGGCCACTGTGAACAATGCTGCAATAAACATGGGGCTGCATGTGTCTTTACGTATCAATGTTTCTGAGTTTTTGGGATATATACCCAGTAGAGGGATTGCTGGGTCATAAGGTAGTTCTATTTTCAGTTTTTTAAGGAACCACCATACTTTCTTCCATAATGGTTGTACTACTTTACAGTCCCACGAACAGTGTATGAGGGTTCCCTTTTCTCCACAGCCTCTCCAACATTTGCTATTACCTGACTTGCTAATAACAGCTAATCGAACAGGTGTGAGGTGGTATCTCATTGCCGTTTTGATTTGCATTTCTCTAATAGCTAAAGAAGATGAGCATCTTTTCATATATCTGTTGGCCATCTGTATTTCTTCCTGGGAGAAGTGTCTATTCATATCCTCTTCCCATTTTTTTATTGGATTGTTTGTTTGTTTGTTGTTGAGTTTTATGAGTTCTTTGTATATTTTGGATATTAGGCCCTTATCTGAGCTGTTGTTTGAAAATATCATTTCCCATTTAGTTGGCTTTCTGTTTATTTTGTTATCAGTTTCTCTTGCTGAGCAAAAACTTCTTAGTCTGATGTAGTCCCATTCATTAATTTTTGCCTTCACTTCTCTTGCCATTGGAGTCAAATTCATAAAATGCTCTTTAAAACCCAGGTCCATGAGTTGAGTACCTATGTCTTCTTCTATGTACTTAATTGTTTCAGGTCTTATGTTTAGATCTTTGATCCATTTTGAGTTAATTTTTGTACAGGGGGAGAGACTGTAGTCCAGTTTCATTCTTTTGCATGTGGCTTTCCAGTTTTCCCAGCACCATTTATTGAAGAGGCTTTCTTTTCTCCATTGTGTGTTGTTGGCCCCTTTATCAAAAATTATTTGACTATATATATGTGGTTTTATTTCTGGACTTTCTATTCTGTTCCATTGGTCTGAGTGTCTATTTTTCTGCCAATACCATGCTGTTTTGATTGTCGTGGCCCTATAATAGAGTTTGAAGTCAGGTATTGTAATGCCCCCAGCTTCATTCTTTTTCTTTAGGATTGCTTTGGCTATTCGGGGTTTTTTATAGTTCCATATAAATCTGATGATTTTTTGCTCTATTTCTTTAAAAAATGTCATTGGAAGTTTGATAGGAATTGCATTAAATTTGTATATTGCTTTGGGTAATATAGCCATCTTGATTATATTTATACTTCCTAGCCAAGAACAAGGTATATTCTTCCATCTCATTATATCTTTTTCGATTTCCCTTAACAATGGTTTATAGTTTTCATTATATAAGTCCTTTACATTCTTTGTTATGTTTATTCCTAAGTATTTTATTTTTTTTTTGTTGCAATCGTGAAGGGGATTATTCTTTTGAGTTCCTTCTCAGTTGTTTCATTGTTGGCATATAGAAAGGCTATTGACTTCTGTATGTTAATTTTGTATCCTGCGACCTTACTGTATTGGCTTATTGTTTCTAGTAGTCTTTTTGTGGATTCTTTGGGGTTTTCGATGTATAGGATCATATCGTCTGCAAAAAGTGATACCTTTACTTCTTCTTTTCCGATATGGATGCCTTTTATTTCTTTGTCTTGTCTGATTGCTCTGGCTAGAACCCCTAGTACCACATTAAATAAGAGTGGAGAGAGTGGACAACCCTGTCTTGTTCCTGATTTAAGGGGGAAAGCCTTCAGTTTAGTGCCATTTAATATGATGTTAGCTGATGGTTTATCATATATGGCCTTTATCATGTTGAGATATTTTCCTTCTATACCCATTTTGTTGAGAGTCTTAAACATGAAATTGTGTTGTATTTTATCGAAAGCCTTTTCTGCGTCTATTGATAAGATCATGTGGTTTTTGTTCTTTGTTTTGTTGATATGGTGTATTACGTTAACCGTTTTACGTATGTTGAACCATCCTTGAGATTCTGGGATGAATCCCACTTGATCATGATGTATTATTTTTTTAATATGTTGTTGTATTCGATTTGCTAGTATTTTGTTTAGTATTTTAGCATCTGTATTCATTAGAAATATTGGTCTGTAGTTTTCTTTTTTTGTGCCATCCTTGCCTGGTTTTGGTATGAGGGTTATGTTGGCCTCATAAAATGTGTTTGGAAGTATTGCTTCTTCTTCAATTTTTTGGAAGACTTTGAGTAGAATAGGAACCAAGTCTTCTTTGAATGTTTGATATAAAATTCGCTGGTATAGCCGTCAGGGCCTGGACTTTTATTTTTGGGGAGGTTTTTAATGGTTTTTTCTATTTTTTCTCTACTGATAGGTCTGTTTAGGCTTTCTGCTTCTTCTTGATTCAGTCTAGGAAGGTTGTATTGTTCTAGGAATTTATCCATTTCTTCTAGGTTGTTGAATTTAGTGGCATAAAGTTTTTCATAGTATTCTACAATAATTCTTTGCATATCTACGGTGTCCGTGGTGATTTCTCCTCTTTCATTTTGGATTTTGTTTATATGAGTTCTTTCTCTTTTTTCCTTGGTAAGTCTTGCCAAGGGTTTGTCAATTTTGTTGATCTTTTCAAAGAACCAGCTCCTTGTCCTATTAATTTTTTCTATAGTTTTTCTGTTCTCTAATTCATTTATTTCTGCTCTGATTTTTATTATTTCCTTTCTTCGGCTGGTTTTGGGTTGTCTTTGTTCTTCTTTTTCTAGTTCCTTAAGGTGGGAAGTTAAGTGGTTCACTTGGGCTCTCTCTTGTTTGTTCATATATGCCTGAAGCGATATGAACTTCCCTCTTATCACTGCTTTTGCTGCATCCCATAGATTCTGATATGTCGTATTGTCATTTTCATTAGTCTGTATATATCTTTTGATCTCTGCACTTATTTCTTCTTTGACCCATTCATTTTTTAAAAGTATGTTGTTTAGTTTCCACATTTTTGTGGGATTTTTTTCCTCTTTTTTGCAGTTGAATTCTAGTTTCAAGGCTTTATGATCAGAAAATATGCTTGGTACAACTTCAATTTTTCTGAATTTGCTGATGTTGTTTTTGTGGCCCAGCATATGGTCAATTCTTGAGAATGATCCATGTACACTGGAGAAAAATGTATACTCAGTCACTTTGGGATGAAATGTCCTGTAGATGTCTATCATATCCCGGTGCTCTAGTGTTTTGTTTAAGGCCACTATGTCTTTGTTGATTCTCTGTTTGGATGACCGATCTAGAGCCGTCAGCGGTGTATTGAGGTCTTCAAGTATGACTGTATTTTTGTCAGTTTTTGTTTTAAGATCGATAAGTAGCTGTCTTATATATTTTGGTGCTCCTTGGTTTGGTGCATATATATTAAGAATTGTTATGTCTTCTTGATTCAGTGTCCCCTTAGCCAGTATGAAATGGCCATTTTTGTCTCTGAGTACTTTTCCTGTCTTGTAGTCAGCATTATCCGATATGAGTATTGCTACACCTGCTTTTTTTTGGATGTTATTTGCTTGGAGTATTGTTTTCCAGCCTTTCACTTTGAATTTGTTTTTATTCTTGTTACTTAGATGAGTTTCCTGGAGGCAGCATACAGTTCGATTTTCTTTTTTAATCCATTCTGCTACTCTGTGCCTTTTTATTGGTGAGTTTAATCCGTTTACATTTAGTGTAATTATTGATATTTGTGAGTTCCCTATTGCCATTTTATATCTTGTTTTCTGTTAGTTTTCTGTCTTGTTTGATCCTTCTCTTTCGTTTTTCTATCTTTTGTTTTTATTTGGTTGTATTCCATACATCTTTCCTCTGTTGCTATCTTTTTTAAATCATGTGCTTCTGTGGTGGTTTTTTCAATGGTGGTTACCTTTGAGTAATGAAAAGGGTCCCTACCCTGTTCATTGTAGCGAACTATTTTGTGAGTACTTTTGCACTCCATCGTCCTTTGCTACTGTTAATCTCCATCTTCTCCCCCTCTTTCTTTTTGTTGTTGTCACAGTTTAAATTTGGTTTTATTGTGTTCTTCTTGGAGCTTTTACTTGTGACTCTGTTTTTTTTTTTGTTCTTTGTATCTGATTGGAGAACCCCCTTTAGTAATTCCTGGAGTGTGGGATTTCTGATGATAATTTCCCTCATCTTTTCTGTATCTATGAATATTTTTATTTCTCCTTCATATTTGAAGGATAGCTTTGATGGGTATAGTATTCATGGCTGAAAGTTCCTCTCTTTCAGGACTTTAAATATTGGGGTCCACTCTCTTCTAGCTTGTAGAGTTTCTGCTGAGAAATTTGATGATAATCTAATGGGCCTTCCTTTATATGTTGTATTCTTCTTTTCCCTGGCTGCCTTGAGAATTTTTTCTTTGCTGTTGGTTTGTGTCAATTTCATTATGATATGCCTTGGAGTAGGTTTGTTGGGGTTAAGAAAACTTGGAGTTCTCTTTGCTTCTTGAATTTGAGGCTTTAGTTCTTTCCACAGGCTTGGGAAGTTCTCATCTATTATTTGTTTGAGTATGCACTCCATTCCATTTTCTCTCTCTTCTCCCTCTGATATACCTATTATTCTTATGTTATTCTTTTTGATGGAGTCAGATAATTCTTGTAGGGCTATCTCATTTTTTTTTAATTTTTGAGTCTCTTTCTTCTTCTCTCTGTTGTGCCTCAAGTTGCTTGTCTTCTATTTCATTAATCCTCTCTTCTATCTGACCTGTTCTATTAGCTAAGCTTGTTACTTCGTTTTTCAGCTCGTGAATTGAGTTTTTCATCTCTGTTTGATTTGTTTTTATAGTTTCAATTTCCTTGGACATATATTCTTTGTGTTCATTGAGTTGTTTTCTGAGCTCTCTAAATTGCCTTTCTGTGTTTTCTTGTATATCTCGGAGGATTTTTAGGATTTCTATCTTGAATTCTCTGTCATTTAGCTCCAAGGTTTCCAATATATTAAATGTTTTCTCCATAGATTTTTCCTCATCTAGCTGTGTTACCTCTCTTTCTTTTGTATCCATGATATTTGGTTTTCTCTTCCTTAATGGCATCTGAGGGTGGTTTTGTTGATAGTATTAATGAGATTTAATAAAGAATAAAAAGTTACAAAAAATAATAATAAAAAATAAAAAATTGAAAAGAGTTGTTTTTTTAAAAAAATTAATAATGAAATAAAGAAAAATAAAATAAAATAAAAATTTTTAAGAAAAGGAAATTATTCCCCCCCTCCTTTTTTCCTCTCCTCTCCTCTCCCCTCTTTCTTGAGAAAATCTTGTGGTGGACTGTGAATTATAACAAACAATGCCTGCGATGGAGGGCCTGAATTGGGGAAAAGTAATAAAGGGGCAAAAAAAAAAAAGAAAAAAAAAGAAAAAAGAAAAAAAAAGCGTATGGACCCACAAAAAGCAAATAAGGAAAAAATTTGGGTCAAGAATAAAATGATTTGCTTTTAGGTGTTGGTTGTCTAAGAGTTATGATGAGAGGAATAAGAGGAAAATGGAAAAATGGGGGGACAAATTAAAAAATTACTATTGTATTTAGTGGAATAAGAACTAGATAATATGGAGAGCCAGGGATGGGAGCACTGCTAGTGAGTTAAAAAAGTGAAGTAAAAACCCCCCAAAATGCCACAAACATAAGTTTGAGTCCCAGATAAGATAATTTGTTTGTTATTGAGGTTTGAATGAGAGGAGATGTAAAGGAGAAAGGAAGAAACTAATATAGAGGGAGAAAAGAAAGAGAGAGAGAGAAAAAAAGAGGGAACCACTAAAAGAAGAAAAAAGAAAGGAGAGAGAGAGAGAGTTAAGGGTTTTGGAGTGCAACCCTCATAGAGAGAAAGGAATAGAAAAGAAAAGATAATGGGAGATGTAACACTTATGGGTAGTGTAGTTCAAGGAGAGGAGAGAGTAAGACCGGTAGAGAGTTAATCGGCCAAATTGGAGGAGGAAAAAAAAGTATCAAGAATGAAGATAAGAGAAACAAACGAACAAATATAATAAAATGGGATAGGTTATAAAGTCTGCAGATTATTCTTGATTTTGAGAGGTTATCTTCTTGCTTTTTCTTTTCTCTCCCTCTTCCTGGTTGGTGACTCTGTACCCCGGGTTCTACCCCTTTGGCATGCTCAGGTAGAGGTTTGCAGTTGATAAGTCTCTATGGCAATGTCATGTATTGTGCTTTAGTCTCGTTGGCAGTCGAAGCTCATTAGCATTTATAGGCTCCAACAGTGAGAGAGTCCGTGTTCCTGGAGCCTTTCTCCTAGTCTTTCCTTCCTCAATTAGTAGCCTGATAATCCAGCTATGGGGTTGCTGCTGCCTCTGCCTGGATAGTAAGAGGCTCAAAGAGCTTTGCCCAGTAATTTTTTGAAACCAAGGTTTATAACACATAGACTCTTCCTTAACAAATTAATGTCTGTTAATTAACTGTTGCTCAGCCAGTAACAGTTCTTTGCTCAGAGGCAGCAAAGTTGTCTACAGTTTTAGAAGTTGAGTGGAAACTTTCTCACTCAACCCACAAGCCAATCCTACCGTTGAGGTTCCCTACCTGAGACCTTGCTTCTGCTCTCACGTATCACTGGTAAGGCAAAGTTAACAAGCATGTCCGTGTGCATTCATGCACACACACACACACACACACACGAAAATTAGTGAATTTCATCTTTCTTAGACAAATATTGCTGCAAGAAGCAAACAGAACCAATAGTTCAGATGTTAGTTTCTGTCTACCAGCCTCATGACTCTTGTCAATGAGACTTCATAAGGCTGAGAAAAAGTAAAGACAAAAACTCAAATCCCCTCTTTACTATCTAACACTTCATTCTCAGAGGACTTGTTAATTAATATATTCTTAGGTCCTGTGCATGTCTTCAAATGCCTACCTGTATGGGACCAGTTTAGCAATAAGGCAATCTCCCCAACTTCCCAATTATATGCAGTTAAGTGATGTGGGCTTATGCACCCACATTATTAGAGGCATGTGATGTCATGATTAGAAATAGACAGCTATTTTTAAAGCCCAGTATACAGAAAGCACTGGCTAAGTCTTCATCACTTTGCTCTTTGAGTGAGTTATGGCCAAATACGTGACAACTTTTTATACTTGCAAGATATTTCACCTTTAGGTTGAAAGCATTTAAAAATACTTCAAAAGGTTGAAGTCCTCAGATTTAGGAGCTATAACACATGGTCCAGCATGTTATTACAAAGTATCAAAATATGAAAAATATGGGATTTTAAAATTTCAGACACTTCTACAAACAATTGTGGTTGTTTTCTTCCCCATTTGTGAAGTTATTTGTAGCACATGGTTTCCTTCAGCAAAATCAATGGGAAATCTGGAGACATTATTCACTCATGGATTTTCCTCTGGGTGAACTATGGTCCTTGGTAGAAAGAAATGAGTGAATTGAAGTGATCTCCAAGTTGGATCTGACACACAGGCTAGATCAAAATGACTATCATCTGTAGATGTGAAATGGCTTGTTCAAGGATTCACAGTTCAATGCAGCAAAACCAGCATTCAAATCTGTGGGAAAGTCTGGGAAGACTCAGCCAAGCTCTTCCCCTTCCTTGTGGCTACTATTGACAGAGCAATTACCAAGAGCCAAGTTCCTATATTCTGTGCTTTGTCAGCCTGGGCCCAAATTGCTCACCTCCTCCATAATACCCCATTAGTGATCCTTACCCTTTCTGTAAAACTCCAGTAATAGAAAAAGGAAAGGGAGAGCTGAGAGATTTGAGTAGACATGTGTTTTTAGGCTTTATGGTCCCAGTGGGTTAGTTTTAAAGTCACCAACCCTTAATATATATTTAGCTTATCAATGTGGTCACACCAATGTAAAATGGCATGTATATACAGAGAGTTATTACAGTATTGTTTGTAATAGAATACAATTTTAAACCACTGTCCATCAATAGGGAACTGTTTAAATAAATCACATTGCATCCACACAATGGAATGCTATGCAATTATAAAAAGAAATGTGGCAGCTCAGTATGTACCAATATTTATTATGTGGTGAAAACAAGAAATAATCATTGTACATAGAATGCTGATTTACATGAAGAAGAAATAATATACGTATACATAAACACACACACATATATGTTTATGCAGGTATATAGACTATCTTTTGAATAATTTACAAGAAACTGCTTATGGTTTTTGCCTACTCAGAAAAAAATTGTAGCATCATTTCAACTTGTTTTATTTCACTAATAGAGAAAGGAACATGGAGGAGCCTTTATAGTTCCTCCTTAACACAGGAGGCTGTGGGAGGGATTTGCAGCTACAATTATTGCATACCTGAGCAGTAGGAAGATCTTGTTTCTCAGTGCTAGCGATCTCCTAGTTTTAGCAATGAAAGTTCTGGAAGAGCTGGGATCATTAGTCACCCTAATCCTCAGCTTCTGCCACAGCTCTTAGCCAGCCAGGTTTACTAGTGTCAGGGAGGGAAGCACCCAATAACAAGACGAGTGGAGCTGTGTTACAAAGCCCTGCTTCTACAATCCACAAGTGACTCACACTTATAGAATGGCAGGCACATGCTCTGCAAGGTATCTGCATCTAACAGACAAGAAAATTGAGGCTCAGAGAGGTTAAGTGACTTGCCTAAGGTCACACAGCTAGTAAGTGCTAGAGCCAGTCTGCCTGACTCCTACCACATCAACAGAACCCTGGAGAATACAAAGCTTTCAGTAGAACAGTGAGTCTGGCCTTTCATAAAGCCTAAAGCATCTGGAGTTACATTTTAACTAAATCAAACATTGTTCTAAATCAACTTTGGTAGGCCTGAGTTAAGAAATGGCTTCTTCCCATCACCTTCAGCTCCAAAGCAAAGAGAATCTATGTTCCAGGTTTTTTAACTGAAGGAGACATAGGCAGAAAGCTGATTTCCCCAGTTGTACTTATAGTGGGATTCCGGTTCTCACTTGAGGAATGATAAACTACTCATCTTCAACTTGATTGAGCCTCCCTCCTAAGAAAAACATGAAAATAACAGGTAGTGTACATGCCATGACACTTGCCTACTGTTTAATTGGGTGGGGGTGAAATTCAGTTTGGCTACCTAACAGGCCCCTTTTGCTAGGAAAAGGTAAAGGCATCCCTCAAAGCTTCATTCATCAAAAACCCACAAAGACACAGAAGAACAGATATAGCAGATATAGTAGAAGTCTTGAGGATTGGGAAGGAGCATTGGAGGCAGGTGTTAATTATATGTAGAAAATTGGGCTGTTTTACACACCCTGCTGAGATATTTTATAAAAAGATATTTTATAAATATGGATCAAGGGAAGTGATTACTTTTTCACTGCTGACGATAATTTATATATGCTGAGTTGTAGAGCATCAGGGACAGAGAACACCTGTGCTAGAGTGCAAGAATTTCAGTGAATAATGGATTTGGGGATTGACTTATCAGAGAACCCAAAAGGAAACTGAAGCAGAGCACTCGAAAGTTCTAGCTTTCTCTGAAAGGGATATTATAGTTTAGGCAAATACATTTTTTTACTGTACTTGGGACCTGAATTACCTATGCCTTGATAAACTCTGCACTCTTGGATTTGAATAAAGCCAAATGATCTCTCAGCGATTTAACTCAGCACCACACTCAATGCCACTACAAAGCTTGGTGGGTGTGAGCCTTTCCCCCAAATATCAGTCTTGCATGTCTATAAATATGACTCAGAACTTGCTTGATTGTAAAAACTATGCTTGGTTAGAATCAGTCTGTTCAACAAGTAACAGAAATCAGTGATCGGACTATGAGATATGTAAAGAAAGTAATAAGAAGGCAGGGCTTTTTGTTTTGTTTTGTTTTTGATGATTTTTGCTCTGTCACCAGATCATAAATCCCTTGAAAGCCATGGTAAAAACTTTGGCTTTGCTTCTAAAAATGTTTGGAAACTATTGGAGGTTTGTGAGCAGAGAAGACATGAGATCCAATTTAATATTCTAAAAGGAACACTCTAAAAGAGTTGATAGGAATGCTCTGTCTAGAGCTTCAATCTCAAGATAACCAGAAAATCTGCTTTTACTTAATGCAGTCCCTTTCCCTAATATTCTTTGTTAGGCATGTTATTCTCATAACCACATGTTAATGTCCCTCCTCATCATCCCCTACTACCAATGAAGATGTTCTCCATGGCTCTTAAACCATTTATCTTAGGAAACTCATAGCCTATATCATCCTGAATGTGTTATCCAAAGGTAACAATGATTTTTCTGATTGACTAACTTCCTTGAGTTTTTTCCTGACTCTCAGGCCATTTCTCAGATATGTGACAAGAGATAGAGCCTTTTAGATATCTGATCTTCTCAAATGAGAAGACAAGTGATATGGTATTGCAAATTTATCTAATTTCTCAACACTATGCTTCTATCTTTCAGAAAATACTGAAGGAAGGACCTCTGCTGAAGAGTTGTAAATCCCTCAAGAGATGGAAACATAGATATTTTCTGGTCCGAGGACAAAACCTCTGCTTTGCACACCATCCTGCAGTAAGATAACATATAGAATGTATATCTTATAGAATACACACACACAAATACAAAATTGTGCATGCATACACACACATATGTATATAATCTTGTCAATTGTGTTAGTCTGTGGGTACCAGAAAATGTTTTATGAGCTAGGCTTATAGGTAAAGAAATTTGTCAAACATTGAAGCAAAAGTTTAAACCTTCTAGTTTTTCTTTAACTTGGCCTGTTAGGCCAAATGAGGAACATTTCTCACCCCTTTACCCTTCTTATTTCCCTTCCCATTCATAAATTCTTCAATTATTTTCTACACCTACAGCCAACTACATAAATTGTGAGGCCCAATACAAAATAAAAATGTGAGCCTTTTGTTTAAAACGCAAGGAGAAATGCCAATAAAGATACTAAAATATAAAGCCATGATTTGGCCCTGGCTGGTTGGCTCAGCAGTAGAGCATTGGCCCAGCGTGTGGAAGTCCTGGGTTTGATTTTCAATCAGAAAACACAGGAGAAGCAACCATCTGCTTCTCCACCCCTCCCCCTCTCCCTCCCTCTTCTCTCTCTCTCTCTCTCTCTCTCTCTCTCTCTCTCTCTCTCTCTCTCTTCCCCTCCTG
Organism: Saccopteryx bilineata; assembly: GCF_036850765.1. NCBI lineage: Eukaryota > Metazoa > Chordata > Mammalia > Chiroptera > Emballonuridae > Saccopteryx > Saccopteryx bilineata. The sequence goes on along the minus strand of NC_089502.1, from coordinate 100,985,602 downwards.
CAGCCATGGCTGGAATGGTTCTAGCAAGTTGGCTCTGGGGGCCGAGGATGGCTCCATGGCCTCACTTCAGGTGCTGAAATAGCTCTGTTGCTGAGCAATGGAACAGAAGCCCCAGATGGGCAGAGCATTGCCCTGTAAGGGGCTTGTCGGGTGGATCCCAGTCGGGGCACATGTGGGAGTCTGTTTCTCTGCCTCTTTGCCTCCCCACTTATCTAATTAATTAAGAAAGAAAGGAAGAGAGAAAGAAAGAAAGAAAGAAAGAAAGAAAGAAAGAAAGAAAGAGAAAGAGAGAAAGAAAGAGAAGGAAAGAAAGAAAGAAAGAAAGAGAAAGAGAGAAAAAAGAGAAGGAAGGAAGGAAGGAAGGAAGGAAGGAAAGAAAGAAAGAAAGAAAGAAAGAAAGAAAGAAAGAAAGAGAAGGAAAGAAAGAAAAAGAAAGAAAAGAAAAGAAAAGAAAGAAAGAAAGAAAGAAAGAAAGAAAGAAAGAAAGAAAGAAAGAAAGAAAGAAAGAAAGAAAAAGAAATGATTTATCAGGGCATCTTTTGTTATTAAATGTCATTCTAAGTAATGAAAAAATAAAATTTTAGATTATTAGCAGTTTTGCCACCCATCTGTACATAGTACAGTGCCAGTTTTATAAGCAAATAGAAAGGCATTTAACTCATGAAGAACAACTAAAAGGATATAATTTGCATTTGGCAGCTCATACACACATATATATTCTGTTCTTACCAGTACAAAAAGCTGCAAAAAACTAACTCAACTGTTTTTATTTTACATCTTGATACTTACACATTCTACCAACACTCTCCAACTGAAAAGAAAAGGAATTATGGGTTTTCCTACTTTTCTCTTTCCTAATACAGGGAAGTAACATGAGTAAGAAAAAATGTAAGAAGGTTTTTTGGTTGTTCATGATTTTTAGAACATCATTGTTGTGTTTGAAGCAAGTTCTAGTTCCAACAGAAAATATGGCTTCTCAGTCATAAATGTAACATGTTTACCTTATATTTATTTTGAATCTCACTGAACTCCCACACATCATGAGTCCACTGGAATTATATACTCATAGATATTACGAATGCAAATGGAATGACAAAATATGGGGTGGACATGCATATTGTGCATATCTCCTCTGCTCATGTTCATGATCCATTGTCCCACTAGAATTCATTTATAAAACATAAGTTCAATAATAAATATTAAGCATTTCAAGACTGCAACACCAGAACATTAAACCAAGTATAGAACCCTTCTGAATATGAACCCTTTATGACTGCACAAGTTGCATACAATGGAAGCTAGTCCTGTCTATACCCATTGTACTTAGTTTATGCTGCTAACTAAATGTTAACTACTATAGCGAGTGTATAACAAGACACAGGCCTAAATCTGGATAAGACTAGCAACATAGTCAAAGGCTTCTGGCTGATAAAATTAAAACTAATAACTCCTATCTGTTCCACTAGGATCCTAGCTAGACCACATCATACTATCTTCTCCAACACAAAATTTTAGTTTCAAATAATTCTGTATTACCCTACCTATAAATCCACATCAAAGTTTTGAAAAGAATTATGTTTGGGATTAGGTTGGTTTGTTTTTTGTTACATTATATCAACAAAAATTATGATGCTAAATAAATCCCAGCACTCAAGCCAAAGCAATATTACATCATGACTGCCAAAAGTGCATATTCATGTGCATATGTGTGTGTGTTTACTTTTTCATGTCTCTTTGCCTCATTAACCAAACAATTCCTTTTCCCTCTCCCTCTTATATCTTAACAGTTTGCACACTTTGAAACAATTGATCTGTCTCAGGTTGCCTTGGCAGAAGCTAGCTGTAGAAACCTTTACCACAGATTTTGTGTAAGTAATATTGGGAATGACTAAATGGGCAGGGGTGGGAGCTAGCTGGGAAGTAAGATTGCCATAACCACTTGCTGCCTCTTTCAAGTTCAGTTTTCCCAAGTCTCCTTTTATCCCAAATGTATGTGGAAATCCACTTAAAGTAACATTAAAAGTAAGTACTAAAGAGTATTCATGTAAACACTTTTACCAGCCCATCATAGGGGTAAAAGTGATGATTCTTGTTTCTATTACTAGCCTGTTGTAAAGCTGAGCTGCTTTCAAGGTGAGGAGAGTGACTATTACAAAAACCTATCTTCTTGATGAAAGTGATTCAGAAGATTATCACTGGGAGGCTTTCAAAAGACTGCTAATATGTTGTAGAATGTATCAGGATAATCAAGCTACATGACATTCTGTCTTTTGATGAAGCATATAAGAGCCTAAATCAAAAGTGTAAATTATCCTATGCTCAGATTACTGATGAGAGTACTTCAAAGAAAGCAGAGGATTTTCTAAAGAAGTATTCAAGGGCTTGGCATTGTTGGAATTTGATAAGGCTTTGTCATTCGAGTGAATCCAGACCAGAAAGCTCACTGAAAAATAGCAAGTCCATTGGCTCAGGAATTCTCCTACCTACCTCTCCCTAGAATTGTCTTCTTCCAACCTCAATGGTGGATTATGGATACTGGGGTTCCTCTTCAGGCAAGTGGAGGGTTATACTTAGCAAACTAAAAAGCTATAGATAGGCTGGATATAAGAGGGGACTCATTTTTCTCATTACATTACACTGTTCAAGGGTAAAGCTGAGGTTTCTATTGACCCACTCTCCTAAAGCTTAACCTTTGGCCAACGAGCATACAGGATGTTTTTGGTCTCTACTCCACAAATTCCAAAGGCAAGGTTACCCTTTAGCCTAATTGAAACACTAAGACACTTCAGCCTCATAAAAGAATGGGATTGAACCAGAAGACTTGTTATTACTACAGTTCCCACTAGTCCTTATTTCCATCCATCACAGAACTATGCTGTGCTAAATGCAAAAAGAAAAAGAAATTATTCGTTGGTGAACTCAAGCTCCAAGATTTTGAGGTTGGTAGTAAGGGCAAGCAGAGCCATTGAAGCAATGATCAATATTATTTGCTATCCACACCCCTTCCTGCCCTCTGGGAAAAGAACAAGTTTTGACCATCATCTGATTCTGCTATACCCTCAGCATTGCTTTTTCATTCCTGTGTGGGTTCTTGCAACAAGCAGGATTTAAAAAGACAACAGTAAAATTCTCTTCAAGTTCTTCTTGACCACAAGAAAGAAAGAAATTAACTAGATTTTTAGATTTCTTACTCCATTCTCACTATTCTCCCAAACAGAAAGAGACACACCCCAATAAACCATATACTCTTTCACCATTTTCAAGTAGACAGAGCAGCAGTGAGTAAGATTTTCAGGCAACCTCACTTGAGTAATAGATGAATGCCTGGTTTAGTGTTTAAAAGCATGTGCTCCAGAACCGATAAATCTGGATTTCAATTCTGGCTTAGCTTTTTACCTGCTAGGTGTCCCTGGGAAAGTCCTTTTTGTCCCTTTGCCTTAGTTTTCCTGACTATGAAGTGGGAAAAATATATCATGAAGTTATAAAGAAGATTTAAATAAATAATATACATAAAGTATAGTATAATAGAACAGTTCCTAGAACGTTATAAATGCCATTAAAGTGCTATTATTATTATTATTATCATCATCATCATCATCATCATTTTGGATGGGTACCTAGGGACATCTGCATTGTATTTAAAAAGTCATTTGTGGTCTGCTTAGTAGATAGATCTAAGTCCTTGAAGAATTTACAGACTCTGTTTGGGGGAAAATTTGTGGAGTGGGAACCAGCTAATAATGTGACTTTTTGTTTAGGTGATTACACCACAACAAAAACTTACCCTAGCTGCACCGAACCGGAAAGACATGGAAGAATGGATTAATGTCATAAAAACCGTTCAACAAGGAGAAATTCGTAAGGTAAAGGAAATAGAGAATCCACACAATTCTCAAGCATAAATACATAATTGACTGCATTAGTTAAGCCACCTTTCAAACAGGGTGATAATAAGATGGAAGAGAGATCATCTGGTCAGGAATTATAGACGAATGTTTTGGAAAACCTATTTAAATTATTTATGAAATAAGAATGACTCAGTTAGACTCAGAACTTGGTATGTATGTGGTTTAGACACTTCTGTACACATCCATTTGACATGTAAATATCACTATTCCCAGTGGATGAGACACTCAAGATGTATGTGAACAGCTAATTTAGATGTTCTTCTGTTAGCAAAGCAGTCTTGGCTTGGGTCTTCTGAGTGATTACAATAACAGCTAAGAAAACTGAGACTCACAAAAGAGAAGGAACCAGACCAAAATGAAATAACTACTCAGTAGCAAAACCAGGATTTGGACCAGGCTGTGAGTCCAAAGCTTATATTCTTACCCACTATGCAATTCTGCCTCTCTGTTGATTGTATACCACAAAAGAAATATAGAGGGAAAAGCAAGGAACAGTCCTCCTCAAAGTTTAGCAAAGTTCTTTTTCTCATTAGGAATATCAAATTCATGGCCATTATTCCCTGCTACAGTGGTGCCACCACTCAAACTCTGGGCTATGCCTTCAGCCCACTATTCTAAAACAGAAGCTTTGTAAGTTTTAAGAGGGGAGGAATTTTTGTTATTTATTTACTTATAGAAGGGTCTGGCACATAGCAGAGGCTCAATAAATATTTGTTGAATGAATAACTAAATCTGAGGGTAATCTTGAAGCCAAAGTTTAGAAAGGGAGTGATACATGATTCATCCTAAAACAAAGTTCTGCTCTGAAGATCTTGGAGATAACAGGAAAATTGAACCCACTCTTTAAAAAAAAAAAAAACTAATGTCTTAAATAATTAGCAAAAGGTAAAGGATTGTTATAGGCATTTGAGACAAAGCATTATAGATTGTGGTTTGGTAATAATGAGTTTTAGAAGTACAATCAATATCTCTGTGTTATGTATATAATCCTAGAGGGAAGAGGGGAGGGAGTTAGTGGGAGCGAGGCAAAAGGGATATATAAAAAGGGACACAGGGGTCAGAGTGAGGGTGTTATATTCAGTGGGACACTTGAATCCATGTAAACACAATAAATTAAAAGTAATAAAAATTTAAAAAATTCCCCCCCAAAAGAAGTGCAATCAGTGCCATGGAGAAAAATCATCTTTCTCCACCCCCTTAGTACTTCTGAGGCTTTGGACCACTTAGTTCCATGACTAAACATTCTTCTTATCATGGCTTTGAGTACATCACAAGTTTACTGAACTAAGGCTTAGATACCTCTCCACATATCATTAAGCCTTCTCCTAAAACCACATTGTATATGCTTAATTGAGAGATTCTTTGCTTAGAATTTGATGATTGTCTTTGCATGATTTAGTACTTAACATTTCACACTTTTGTTGTTTTCTTCTTCCTTTCCTGATGGAAGAACACATCCTGTCCCTCCTGCCCACCTGCAGTGAGGCCACTATGGAAAAGCATTAGAAGTAGCCACAAAAAGTTGTGATTTCCATGCTCCTCTTTCATCCTACCTTGGGTGAACCAATCTTTTTCCTTTCCTCCACTTATCTCTATCTGAACTAGAGCACTTCTCATGAGTTGCACATTTTCAGATTGGCAAAAAAGGTCACATAAGATATTTTGAATTTTAATTATTAGTCCAGGAATGCAAAAACTTCTAGAGGAAACCATAAGAGCACTGACTCAGCTGAATTAAACATCTTGGTATTGCCTACCCTGCACAATCTAAAAAGGAAATAAAATAATCTTCTTGTTTACTCTCTTGTAACAGTTGAGTTTCAGGTTGTAATCACAACCTCTGCAGAGCTGCTCTAGGGACCTAAATTTATTAGAAACATTTTCAGCTGAAAGTTGAATGTCTCACCACCAACATCTTAGCAATTCATCTTGATTGAAGTTTAAAGAATCAAATATGCTTTCTATCATATATACTTCATTTCCAGTGGTCTAGTTTAACATCTGTCACCACTAATGTCTTATGTGAAGAAATATTAATAATTAACTTAGTGGTCTATTAAAGTCATTACAAAGTAATTGGATAGCCTATTGAAAACTAGTCAGTACACATTAAGGAGTGAGTTCCTCCTAAGTGCCCAGTTCTGTTCTATAGAGTTAAAGAAAAGGTGTACCTGCTCCTGGCCTCAGTAATCTTTTTAAGTACTTGGGGAGACAAAATATACACAAATAGTTAAGTGACAGTACTCAAGATAAATAACAATTTTCAGAGATGTTATAAGGCAGTACATAATTGATTGCCAAATGAATGAAACAGACATTAAAGTGCTATAGGTTTTCAAGGGAGGAAGACATAAACATGGGCTGGAGTCTTCTGTGAAGAGTTAATGGAGGAGAAATTTGGTATGACTTTGAAAGATTAACAAGATTTTACTGGTGGTGATTAGAGACATGCGGAAGTCTTAAACAGGAAAATTAGCACAAGCAAAAGCCTGAGTAATAGAAAAAACAACTTTTTTGAAATAGAGTGAAAAGGGAACTCTTATTTGACCAAAGAGTTTGGGAAAGTGAGTTTAAGAAGTGATCTGAAGAAGTAAATTCAGCCTGATTTTGAAGGATTATTAATGTCAAGATAAAGAGTGGAGAAGAATTGCAACATGGTCAAAGTTCAGTTTCAAAATGGATTAGAAATGAAAGATATTATATCAAAGGAACCCTTTAGAAATACCAGCTGGATTGCATGAGGGATAAACTGGAAACCAAAAGGTCATAGAGGAGGCTATAGATTAATGCAAGCAAGACAAAGTTAAACCCTAGAATTAGGATAGAAAGGCAAGACAAATAGTAGATACCAAGTTAAGGGTGGAGGAGAACCGAAATATATAAGAGGGGCAAAAGAGAGACAGAAGTCATGGGAAAATGAAAGGTTTGAGCCTGGGAGACTTAAAGAAAGAATAAACGAGAAAAAATAGAAATAAGAAGCTGTATGGAAAACTAGATTAAAAGGTTAGCTATTTCTAATAATGAATTGTTGTGGAACCATTAACTATGGAAACAAGAATGGACCTTAAAAGTCATTTTCTAATGCCTGACCTGTGGTAGAGCAGTAGATGAAGTGTTAACCTGGAATTCTGAGGTCGCCAGTTTGAAACCCTGGGCTTGCATGATCAAGGCACATATGGGAGTTGATGCTTCTTGCTCCTCTCCATTTCTTTCCCTCTCTCCCCCTCTTCTCTCTAAAATGAATAAATAAAATATTTTTAAAATGTCATTTTTTAAAATATCTTTAGATCAAGTCATGTATTGTTTATTTGAATGATTTCAAAGATGGGGTACTAAGATTCTTGCAAAAGAGTCCATTCTGAGTTTTTAAAGCTCTAAATTTTAGAAAATTTCTTAAGTCTTTGGCTTAGTAGAATAACTTTCTAACATTCAATGTGAGCTGCAAGAATGGAATCAACTGACTCTTGAAGTAAAAATCTCCATGTCATGGTACTTAAAGCAAACTATTTAAACAGCCTTTAAAACTATTGTATAGAAAATTAATTTTTATAATGACATCAGTCAGATGGCAAACTAAGAGGTCCAAATGCTTATTCTCTCCCCCACAAAAAAAACAACAAATAAACAACTGCATGCCAACTAGAATAGTTCTGAAAGAGTTTCACACAATAAAGAACTGCAGAAATTCTATAGAGCAAAGAGACAGAATAACCTCATCAAAAATCATACCCCACCTTACCCCCAGTCTAGCAGAGCTTGGGGCCAAAAGGAATCCTTTTGGCCTAATATTCCACAAGGGAAGAAGAGAGCAGAAGAATTCCAGCAGCCCCAGAGCAGCTGAATGGGTGAAAAAGACTCATTTTAAAATTAAAGACACAATAGGCTGAAAGCAAATGATAATCCAAGGAAAGCATGGGTGGCTATACTTATAACAGACAAAATAGACTTTAAGTCTCAAATTGCCTCTAGAGACAAAGAAGAACATTATATAATGATAAAAGGGTCAATTCAACAGGAAAATATAACAATTATAGGTATATATGCATTAAACCTCAGAGTACCAACTTACATATATGAAATAATGACAGATTTGAAAGCAGGAATTAACAGAAGTACAATAATAGAAGGGGACTTCACTACTCCAATTAAAATAATGGTTAGAACATAGAGACAGAAAATCAATTAAGAAACATCTGATTTGAATAACACTATTGACCAAATGGACCTAACATATACAAAAATTTACATTCAACAACAGAAGACACATTCTTCTCAAGGGCACATGGAACATCTTTTCAGGATAAATAACATGTTAGGCAGTGGTGGGATTCAAATAATTTAACAACAGATTCTCTGCCCTAATGACTGTTTTAAGTATGAAAAACAATATACCAAAAGATAGTTTAATATTTCATGCATTTAATACTTAAATAAGAACAATAAAAGAGGTACACAAAACTAGATTATGTTATAAGAAAGAATTTTAAAATATTAACGAAAAAATATTAAGTAATACCTGACAAAAACAATACAAGTTGTCATCCCCTGGTTGTTTGGCACTTTTTCTTTTTCTTTTATATATTTGTTTACTAAAGTAACAAATGCGACAGAATTAAAATTTAGTATTTCATCAAAGGTGTGATGAGTTTTATGAAAACAATAAATATTACAAGCATAGTTACGTCAAATTTTTTTCACCTGAGAATGGGATGAACATTACTACAGGTACTTAGAATACACTGTTGTGCAGATGAATTATAAAAAAGAGTAAGGAATGTAAATTTGTGATTTCCACATTGGGTGGCTGCCCAGGTGTCCACCTTAGAGAGAACCCTGATTAAAAGTGCCATTTTAACAACTAGTTCGCTAAACTCAACAAAAAATTATGTATTAGTTCTGCCAAACTGGGGCGAACTGGCTCAATTCTACCACAGATGTTAGGTCCTAAACAAGCCTTAATAATAGGTTTTAAAAACATGGATACCATTCCAAGTATCTCTTCTGACCATAATAGAACAGAATATGGATCAATAACAGCAAGAACATGAAAAAAATTATGAATACATAGAAACTTAACAGTTCAGTCTTGAACAACCATTGGGTCAAAAAGGAAATTCAAAGGGAATTTAAAAAGTATCTTGAGAAAAAACAAAAGTGAAAACACAACATACCAAAACCTAGAGATGCAGCAAAAAGAGTTATAACAGGGAAGTTTATAACAATAAACAATACCATTAAAATAGAAAGCCCTCAAATAAACAACTTAACTTTACACCTCAAGCAACTAGAAAAATAACAAACTCAGCCCAAAGTTAGCAGAAGAAAGAAAATAATTGCGATTAGAAGTAAGTCAAATAGAGAAAAAATATATAAAAGGTCAAAAAATGAAGAGATGCGTATTTTGAAAAGATAAATAAAATTGAGAAATCTTTAGCTACACTAAGAATGAAGAGAGAAGATTAAAATAAATAAAATCTGAAGCAAAAGAAGTCTCAGAAATAAAAGGGATCTTAAGGGACTATTATGAACAAACTAGATAACTTAGAAGAAATGAATAATTTCCTAGAAACATATAAACCACTAAAACTGAATCAGGAAGAATTATAAAGCATTAACAGACCAATAGCAAATAAAAATATTGGGTCAAGGTGGGATAAATGGTGATGGATGGAGACTTGACTTGGAAGGGGTGATGAACACACAATATAGTGTACAGAGTTAGTTTGTTAGAACTAACTAATTCAGTAAGGTTATTGGAAACATCAATTCATAGTTGCTTCTCATATGTTCCTTGACCGGGTAAGTTCAGGATTTCAAATCAGCAACCTCAGTATTCCAGGTCAACGCTTTATCTAATGTGCCATCACAGGTCAGGCCAATTGAGTTTCTAAACACAAACAATGAACTGTTCAAATGGGAAATTAAGAAAACAACTCATTCATAATAGCAACAAAAGTATAAAGTAGTTAGAAATAAATCTAACTAAAAAGGTGAATGACTTGTACATTGAAAATTATAAAATATTGATAAAAGAAATTAAATAAGATATAGATAAATGAATAAACATCCCATGTTTATGAATTGTAAGAATTAATATTGTTAACATGTTCATACTACCCAAAGTGGTCAAGAAATTTATTGTAATTCCAATCAGAATCCCAAAGGCATTCCTACAGAAAAAACAATTTCTAAAATTTATATAGAACCACAAAATACCCCAATAGCCAAACAATCTGGAACAAGAACAAATCTGGAGGCATCACACTTTCTGATATCAAAGCACATTTCAAAGCTATAGTGATCAAAACAGTATTGCATTAGCATAGAAACAGAGTAGAATGGTGGTTACTAAATGCTGAAGAGAGGGGGAATGGGAAGACATTGGTTAAGGGAAACAAAGTTTCAGTTATGAAAGATTAATAAATTCTGGAGATCTAATGAACAGCAATGTGGCTATTGGTAACAATAATTTATTGCATACAAAATTTGCCTAGAAATATTTTAAGTACTTTCAACACAAAAAATGGGAAAGAAAGAGGTACATATCTGAGGTAATAGATATGTTAATTAGCTTGATTCTTATCATTATTTCACTATATGTGTATATACATCATCAAATTAAATTAAATACATACATTTTTAAGTTGTCAAAATACCTCAATTTTTAAAATCCACTCTAAAAATAAAAGAAAATTAGTTTTTTATGTGTATCAACCAGATGAACTCCAACATTCCTTTCAACTTCAAAAGCTTATGATTCGATGATTTCATTAAGTAGATGGGAAAACTGAACCTCAGAGGTGTTCAATTGTCTTGCCTGAAATCACAGTTTATTGTAGCAGAATTGAGTTTTTAGATCCTTTTAATCCATGCTCTTGGAAAGACATCTTAAATTCTGCCCAATTAATTATCTTTTTTTTTCTCCTCCAATCCCCACTTTGTGTTTATGGAATAGTCTGAAGGAAGACTACATAGTACAAGCCAGACGGCTTAATTGTAAAGATCATCAAAAAGATTCAAGTTGTCCCACTATAATTACAATTAGCTCCCCATATCACTGTTAATGTGTCTTAGATAATATTATCACCCTACTAAAGGACAAACATTCTGTAGTAGTGGTTTGTATACATAACAGTTTTTCATTTGTATTTATATGTGTTTTTAATCTGTCTCAACTGCCAGAAAAGCTTGCAGTGACATACTGTATTAGCTTCCTAAGATTGCCAAAATAATGACCCCAAACTGGGTGAGTTAATACAGAAGCATTATTTCATAGTCTTGAAATCTAGAAGTCCAAAAACAAAGTGCTGGCAGACCCATTTTCTCACTGAAGGCTCTAGGGGAGGATCCTTCTTTATCTCTTCTTAGCTTCTGGTGATTGTAGGTATTCCTTGGTATTCTTTGGCTTGTAGACATATCACTCCAGTTTCTGCCTCTGTCATTACATGGCGTTCTCCCCTGTGTCTATGTCCAAATTTCCCTCTTCTTATAAGAACACCATTTGTTGGATTCATTATAACCTCAAGTTAATTACATCTGTAAAGGCCGAACAAACCACACATACTCATCCAGGGTTGGGTGCATCAAAGTTTCCTTATAAAATAGGATGCACATAGGAGTATAAGTCCCATATTCTCAACTGCTAAACCAAAACAATGTCCATTTTACATATTCTTTTATATCCTGTAGCTAATGGGACCATGAGATCAATATTTTACCCAGGCAGAGTTACTCATTTCTTCTAATTGCCCCATAGAACCTTGCACATTCTAGGAGAGCTCACTTTTCACTCTGTACTTGAATGACCTGTTTAGAAAATTGCTTCTCCAAGGAAACTATGAGCTCCTTGAGGGCAAGAACCGTGGCTCATTTATCTCTGTGTCTTTAGTACCTAGCTTCATAGATAATGCAAAGTAGGCTTTTAGTAATTATTGTAGGAGGGAAAGAAGGAAGTTACTTACAGAGTTATGATCTAGTAGCTTAGAAAAGAGAAAGGTGCTGGGAGCTCAGAATGCTAAAGCCAAGACTATGTCACTTCCTCAGGATTCTCCATCCTCTGATTTTCTTAAACCATTGCCAGGGTCTCAGCATGCAATAAACATTGAAATCACAAGACCATTCCAGATTAGGTGAGCCTTTAGCTCATCAAAGTACCAATTCTTTCCAGGAGCTTCCTGGTCAACCCAACAACAGCTTAGTACATAGCTATCATGCCAGAAGGAAGAAGAAATGATCAGAGAATGTTGTGTACAGGCTATATTTTAGATGACTAAATTGATCAACATTGAACACTTAATGTGTCAGAACCTTTAAATAGTCTCTCTTTCTCTCTCTCTCTCTCTCTCTCTCTCTCTCTCACACACACACACACACACACACACACACACTCACACCCCACTATCAGCTGGCATTAGGGACAATTGGTGGCTCTTTTTAAAGTCTTGTCATGCCTTTACAAACACAACCCATTATAATGTCAAAAATAAAGACCTGAATGTGTATGCCTATGTTTATACTCCAGAAGGGAAAAATCAGACACTCATTGGAATTAGAGAAAAGGTAGAAGAGTTTTATAAAATGCATATGCAAAATAAACTTAGGAGTTTTTGATACCCACCTCTTTCCTTCTCCTTTCAATTCCAAAACTAGTTACTGGTATGCCCTTTGCCTGCTCCCCCAACCCCTAGTCATGAGAGTCAGGCTATGATAAAGAAATGCAGAATTTATAGGCAGGTTAAAAATAAATGTAAAGTTTAATACTGTGAAAGAAGACACCAAGCATAATGTCATTTTATGAGGGAAAAGACTTTGTCTTATTTATTTCTGTATTCCCCAATGTTTTGAAAAGTGCCAAGAACATAGTAATTACTCAGTAAATATTTGTTTAATGAATTTTGAATGGATTAACTTGACTAACCAGGAAACTACTATAGGTAGTAAAAGTATGTTATTTAGAAAAGAATATTTGCATAAGAACCCCCTAAAGATGAAACTGTTGTCCAGGTAATGCAGTACTCTGCTCACCTATATAGCTGGCCATTTCAGCCTTAGCAGCAGATTTTCTGGCCTTCCCTAATTCGTCTCTGTGATTAACTCTCTGTTCTCTCTCATTTATTTTAGATACCTTCAGCAGAAAATAACCCTTTTCTGGTTGGAATGCATTATTGGTATTCTAGTCAGAGCCTCCATACCCAGTATTGCAATGTTTGCCGGGAGAGCATTCCTGCCTTATCGAGAAATGTTATCATATGTGAAGGTACCTTTCTGATTTCTTTAGGAACTGGAGCTAATTAGGTAGACATGGGGTGAAGGAGCTCATGAGCTTTAATATCACTCACACTGGGTCACTGTTAATTCTGACACTTAACAGACTGAGGAAAGGAGATGGGAAGAACCTGCTATAAGGGGTAATTCTCATAAATTGGAAGGAAGAATTGGGTCTGGGAAGATTGGACAATATGGTCACAGGGGTTGGAAAAACAGAAATCACCTTATTCTTACCATCAATGTCCATTCAAACTAGAAAGTAGAAAATTAAAATTCAGTAAAAATAAAAAGAAACTGAATCATATGGAAAAGAGGTCTTTGGAGGTGGGTCAGGACTATTTAGATACATCTAGGTTCTAACTTTCAGAGCAGTGAATGGAATTAAAATCTTCATTATTGCCAGACTTACATCTATCTTTTTTCTTTCTCTTTTTCAAAGTATGCAAAGTGAAGTCTCACACATTGTGTGCTTTGAGAGCAAGCAAAGACTGTAAGTGGAATACTTTGTCAATCACTGATGACCTCCTCATACCTGCAGATGAAATAGTGAGTACCAGCCATGCTTTCTCAGTCACCTCTTTCTATTCCCCTTTAGTCAGGACACATAGGGGAAAAAAGACTTCTTCCTGTCTTCAGACAACCCAAGTAGGTTTCTTCCCCAAGATCATGATCCAACCAATATAGAAGAATTAAAGCCCCTTACTCCTACCTGTCATTGCTCACTAACATTAGAGTGGGGAGGACAGGACCAGGAAGAACTTCTCTAGGGTTACCTAATATCCTCCAAGGGTAGTATAGTTATCCCAGCTGGCCCTCCCTCTCCTTATATCCCTAACTTCTACTTCTTATCTCTTTTTACTCTTCAGAAAACTATGCCACATCAGTGGGTAGAAGGAAATCTGTCTGTTCCTTCTCACTGTGCAGTATGTCATGACAACTGTGGCAGTTCGCAAAGACTTCAAGATTTCCGGTGTCTGTGGTGTAATTCCACGGTAAGTCCCTTCTCATCTCCTTGATACTTAGAGAACTTGACTTGTAGAGAAGGGGTGATTGAAGTTTGTGCACACACATAGATAAAACTCTCAGGGACTGTTACCTCAAAATAGATTATACAGATTCCATCTTACAAAGCTCAGTATCTTGCCTTTCCAGATCTGGTTAGGGAGTCACTAAAAAAACCTTAAGACTCGCATTATTTTTTTACTATTTCTAAAATTTTATTAATTTTTAATTTATTCTGTATACATGCATTCAAATGTCCCACTGAATATAACTCCCTCACCCCCACCCCTGTGTCCCTTTTTTTCTTTTTTTAAAATTAATTTTAATGGAGTGACATTGATAAATCAGGGTACATATGTTCAGAGAAAACATCTCTAGGTTATTTTGACATTTGATTATGCTGCATTCCCAACACCCAAAGTCCAATTGTCTTCCATCACCTTTTATCTGGTTTTCTTTGTGCCCCTCCCCTCCCCCAACCCCCTCCCTCTCCTCCCCCCACCCCCTCCCTCTCCTCCCCCCAAACCTGTAACCCCCACCCTCTTGTCCATGTCTTTGAGTCTCATTTTTATGACCCAACTATATATGGAATCATATAGTTCTTACTTTTTTCTGATTTACTTATTTCGCTCAGTATAATGTTATCAAGGTCCATCCATGTTGTTGTAAATGATCCAATGTCATCATTTCTTATGGCTGAGTAGTATTCCATAGTATATATGTACCAAAGCGTTTTAATACACTCGTCCATTGATGGACACTTGGGCTGTTTCCAGATCTTCGCTATTGTGAACAATGCTGCCATAAACATGGGGGTGCATTTCTTCTTTTCAAACAGTGCTATGGTGTTCTTGAGGTATATTCCTAAAAGTAGTATAGCTGGGTCAAAAGGCAGTTCGATTTTTAATTTTTTGAGTAATCTCCAAACTATTTTCCACAGTGGCTGCACCAGTCTACATTCCCACCAGCAGTGCAGGAGGGTTCCCTTTTCTCCACATCCTCGCCAGCACTTATTCTGTGTTGTTTTGTTGATGAGTGCCATTCTGACTGGTGTGAGATGATATCTCATTGTGGTTTTAACTTGCATTTCTCTAATGTTTAGTGATGTTGAGCATTTTTTATATGCCTGTTGGCCATCTGTATGTCCTCTTTGGAGAAGTGTCTATTCATTTCTTTCACCCATTTTTTGATTGGATTGTTTGTCTTCCTGGTGTTAAGTTTTACAAGTTCTTTACACATTTTGGTTATTAACCACTTATCAACATATTGTCAAATATGTTCTCACATTGTGTAGTTTGTCTTTTTATTCTGTTCTTATTGTCTTTAGCTGTGCAAAACTTTTTAGTTTGATATAGTCCCATTTGTTTATCCTGTCTTTCATTTCACTTGCCCGTGGAGATAAATCAGCAAATATATTGCTGCGAGAGATGTCAGAGAGTTTATTGCCTATATTTTCTTCTAAGATGCTTATGGTTTTACAGCTTACATTTAAGTATTTTATCCATTTTGAGTTTATTTTTGTGAATGGTGTACGTTGGTGGTCTACTTTCATTTTTTGCTGGTAGCTGTCCAACTTTCCCAACACCATTTGTTGAAGAGGCTGTCTATTCCAATGTATGCTCTTACCTCCTTTGTCAAATATCAGTTGTCCATAAAAGTGTGGGTTTCTTTTTGGGTTCTCAGTTCTGTTCCATTGATCAATATGCCTGTTCTTATGCCAGTACCAGGCTGTTTTGAATACAATGGCCTTGTAGTATAACTTGATATCAGGAAGTGTGATACCTCTACTTTATTCTTCCTTTTCAAGATTGCTGAGGCTATTAATGTTCTCCTTTGGTTCCATATAAATTTTGGGAATATGTGTTCTATACCTTTGAAGTAAGTCATTGGTATTTTAATTGGTATTGCATTGAATTTATAAATTGCTTTGGGTAATATAGACATTTTAATAATGTTTATTCTTCTTAACCATGAGCACGGTATATGCTTCCACTTGTTTGTATCTTCCCTGATTTCTTTTATCAATGTTTTATAATTTTCCGAGTACAAGTGTTTAATCTCCCTGGTTAAATTTATTCCTAGGTATTTTATTTATTCTTTTTTTTTTTTTTTTTTGGTTGCAATGCTGAAGGGGATTGCTTCCCTAATTTCTCTTTCTGACAGTTTACTGTTAGTGTATAAAAAGGCCTCTGATTTCTGAGTATTAATTTTGTATCCTGCCACCTTGCTGAATTCATTTATCAGTTCCACTAGTGTTTTGACTGAGACTTTAGGGTTTTCTATATACAATATCATATCATCTGCAAATAATGATAGTTTTAGTTCTTCTTTTCCAATTTGGATGCCTTTCATTTCTTTTTTCTTGTCTGATTGCTGTGGCTAGAACTTCCAGAACAATGTTGAATAAGAGTCATGAAAGGGAGCACCCCTGCCTTGTTCCTGATCTTAAGGGGATTGCTTTAAATTTTTGTCCATTGAGTATGATGTTGGCTGTGGGTTTGTCATAGATGGCTTTTATCATGTTGAGGTATGTTCCCTGTATTCCTACCTTGCTAAGAGTTTTGATCATGAATGGGTGCTGGATTTTATCAAATGCTTTTTCTGCATCTATTAAAATTATCATATGGTTTTTCTCCTTCTTTTGACTTATGTGATGAATCACATTGATTCATTTGTTAATATTGTACTAGCCTTGCCTCCCAAGAATAAATCCCACTTGATCATGGTGTATGATTTTTTTCATATATTGCTGGATCTGGTTTGCTAATATTTTGTTGAGGATTTCAGCATCTAAATTCATCGGGGATATAATTTCCTTTCTTTGTTTTGTCTTTGCCTGGTTTTGGAATCAGAATTATGCCCAACTCATAAAAGGAGCTTGGAAGACTTCCTTCCTCTTGAAATTTTTGAAATAGCTTGAGAAGGAAAGGAGTTAATTCTTTTTTGAATATTTGGTATGATTCAATTGTGAAGCCATCTGGCCCAGCACTTTTCTTTTTTGGGGACTTTTTTGATAACTGTTTCTATCTCATTTGGTGTAATCGGTCTGTTTAGGTTTTCTGATTCTTCCAGATTAATTTTTGGAAGATTATATGTTTCAAGAAATTTGTCCATTTCATCTAGGTTGTCTAGTTTTTTGGCATACAGTTCTTGATAGTATTTTCTTACAATATTTTGTATCTCTGTTGTGTCAGTTGTTATTTCTCCACTCTCATTTTTCATTTTATTTATTTGAGTCCTCTCTCTTTTTTTCTTGGTAAGTCTAGTTAAAGGATCATCGATCTCGTTTACCTTTTTATTGATCATCTATATTGTTTCTTTAGCCTCTATGTCATTTATTTCTGCTCTGATCTTTATTATTTCCTGCCTTCTACTGCCTCTGGACTTTACTTGCTGTTCTTTTTCTAGTTCTTTTAGATGCAGGGTCAAGTTGTTTATTTGAGCTTTTTCTAGCTTCTTAAGGTATGCCTGTAATGCTATGAACTTCCCTCTCAGGTCTGCTTTTGCTGTGTCCCATAAATTTTGAGTTGATGTGGCATTATCGTTCATTTCCAGGAATTTTTTAAATTCTTCTTTGATCTCATTGTTAATTTATTTGTTATTAATAACATGCTATTTAGTTTTCAAGTGTTTGAGTATTTTTCAGTTTTTCTGTTGTGGTTGATTTCTAGTTTCATGCCATTGTGATCAGAGAAAGTGCTCAATATGATTTCAATCTTCTTAAATTTGTTGAGACTGCTTTTGTGCCCTAACATGTGTTCTATCCTAGAGAATGTACCATGAGCACTTGAAAAGAATGTATATTCTGCTGCTTTAGGGTGTAAGGTTCTGAAGATATCTATTAAATTGAGTTGATCTAGTATGTCCTTTAAGTCTGCTGTTTCTTTGTTAATGTTCTTTCTTGAGGATCTATCTAGTGATGTTATTGGGGCATTGAAATCACCTACTAGTACAGTATTGCTGTTGATCGTGCCCTTTAAATCCATCAAAGTCTGCTTTATATATTTAGTTGCTCCTATATTAGGTGCTTAGATATTTATAACGGTTATATCTTCCTGTTGGATTTTTCCCTTTATCATTATGTAGTGACCTTCTTTATCTCTTACTATAGCCTTTGTTTTAAAGTCCATTTTATCTGATATAAGTATTGCTACCCCAGCTTTTTTTTCATTTCCATTTGCATGAAATATTTTTTCCATCCTTTTATCTTCACTGTATATGCATCTTTTGTTTTAAGGTGTGTCTCTTGTAGACAGTATATGTATGGGTTCTGTTTTTTTATTCATGCAGCTACCCTATGTCTTTTGATTGGATCATTTAATCCATTTACATTTAAGGTTATTATTGATATGTAGTTGTTTATTGCCATTTTATTTTTTAAAACTGTATTTCTCTTTTGCTATATTCTTTTTCTCCTTTGATCTGTTTACAACAAGCCCCTTAGCATTTCCTGCAGCATTGGTTTGGTTGTAGTGAATTCCTTAAGTTTTTTTTGTTTGGAAAGCTTTCTATTTGTCCTTCAATTTTAAATGATAGCCTTACTGGATAAAGTAGTCTTGGTTGTAGGTTCTTGTTCTGCAGTACTTTGAATATTTCTTGCCATTCCCTTCTGGCCTCAAGTGTTT
The DNA here is from genome assembly GCF_036850765.1 of Saccopteryx bilineata. Classification (NCBI taxonomy): domain Eukaryota; kingdom Metazoa; phylum Chordata; class Mammalia; order Chiroptera; family Emballonuridae; genus Saccopteryx; species Saccopteryx bilineata. Next base: position 100,966,800 of record NC_089502.1, on the reverse strand, counting down.
CTGTTGAGAAGTCGGATATCATCCTAATGGGGGTACCTTTGTAGGTGATAGCCTTTTTTTCCCTAGCAACTTTTAATATTTTCTTTCATCACTTAGCTTTGGTATTTTAATTATGAAGTGTCTTGGTGTAGATTTCTTTGAGGCTAGGACTTCCACAATTATGTTGAATAAGAGTGGTGAAAGGGGGCACCCCTGCCTTGTTCCTGATCTTAAGAGGATTGCTTTTAATTTTTGCCCATTAAGCATGATGTTGGCAGTGGGTTTATCATAGATGGTCTTTATCATTTTGAGGTATGTTCCCTGTATTTCCATTTTGCTGAGAATTTAGATCATTATTGAGTGATGGATTTTATCAAATGATTTTTCTGCATCTATTGATATTATCATGTAATTTTTCTCCTTCCTTTTGTTTATGTAATGAATCACATTGATTGATTTGTGAATATTGTACCAGTCTTGCCTCCCCAGAATAAATCCCACTTGATCATGATCTATGATATTTTTCATGTATTGCTAGATTCATTTTGCTAATATTTTGTTGAAAATTTTAGCAAAGTTTATCAGAGATACTGGCCTAAAGTTTCCTTTCTTTGTAGTGTCTTTACCTAGTTTTGGAAGGAGAACTATGCTTCCCTCATAAGAGGAGCTTGGAAGTCTTCCCTTCTCTTTTGTTTTTTATTTAATTAATTGTGATTACATAGATTCTAGTGTCGCCCCAAATGCATCCCCCTGTTCCCTTATTCCCTTCAACGTCTCCCTTCCCCCCTCCCAACAGTGCCCTCCCTCGATACCTTCAGGTTTATCCCATCCTATCATCCTCTTTCCCTCTGTCCTCTTTTCTTCTGTTCCCTTTGATCCCTCTGTCTCAGCTCCATTCCTCAGTTCTCATTGTTCCTTGGATTCCTCAATTGAGTGAGGTCATATGATATTTTTCTTTCTCTGCCTGGCTTATTTCACTTAACATAATAGTTTCCAGGTCCATACATGTTGTTGCAAAAGGTAATATTTCCTTCTCTTTCATGGCCCTGTAGTATTCCTTTGTATATATGTACCAAAGCTTTTTAATCCAGTTCTCTACTGATGGACACTTGAGCTGTTTCCAGATCTTTGATATTGTGAACAATGATGCTATAAACATGGGGGTGCATTTCCTTTTTTCAGTTGGTGATATAGTGTTCTTGGGATATATTCCTGAAAGTGGGATGGCTGGGTCAAAAGACAGATCCATTTTTAATTTTTGAGGAATCTCTATACTGTTTTTCACAGTGGCTGCACCAGTCTGCATTCCCACCAGCAGTGCAGAAGGGTTCCCTTTTCTCGATATCCTCGCCAGTACCTATCGTGTGTTGTTTTGTTAATGAGCGCCATTCTGACTGGTGTGAGGTGGTATCTCATTGTGGTTTTAATTTGCATTTCTCTATTGATTAGTGATGTTGAACATTTTTTCATCTGTCTAGTGGCCATCTGTACGTCCTCTTTGGAGAAGTGTCTATTCATTTCTTTTGCCCATTTTTGATTGGATTTTTTGTCTTCCTGGTGTTGAGATTTACAAGTCCTTTATAAATTTTGGTTATTAATTCCTTATCAGACATATTGTCAAATATGTTCTCCCTTTGTGTGGTTTGTTTTTTTTTTAATCTGATCACATTGTCTTTAATTGTACAAAAGCTTTTTAGTTTGATATAGTACCGTTTGTTTATCCTGTCTTTTATTTCACTTGCTCCTGGAGACAAATCAGCAAATATATTGTGAGAGATGTCGATGAGCTTATGCTTATGTTATCTTCTAAGATCTTATGGTTTTGTCACTTACATTTAGGTCTTTTATCCATTTTGAGTTTATTTTTGTGAATGGTGTAAGTTGGGAAAAAAACAAAGAAGACTCAAATAAATAAAATTAGAAATGAGAGTGGAGAAATAACAACTGATACAACAGGAATACAAAGACTGTAAGAAAATACTATAAAGAACTGTATGCCTAAAAATTAGACAACCTAGGTCAAATGGACAAATTCCTTGAAACATATAATCTTTCAAAAATCAATCTGGAAGAATCACAAAACCAAAACAGACTGATTACAACAAATGAGATCAAAACAGTTATCAAAAAACTCCCAACAGCCCTGGCCGGTTGGCTCAGCGGTAGAGCGTCGGTCTAGCGTGCAGAGGACCCGGGTTCGATTCCCGGCCAGGGCACACAGGAGAAGCGCCCATTTGCTTCTCCACCCCTCTGCCATGCTTTCCTCTCTGTCTCTCTCTTCCCCTCCTGCAGCCAAGGCTCCATTGGAGCAAAGATGGCCCGGGCGCTGGGGATGGCTCTGTGGCCTCTGCCTCAGGTGCTAGAGTGGCTCTGGTCGCAACATGGCAATGCCCAGGATGGGCAGAGCATCGCCCCCTGGTGGGCAGAGCGTCGCCCCTGGTGGGCGTGCCGGGTGGATCCCGGTCGGGCACATGCGGGAGTCTGTCTGACTGTCTCTCCCTGCTTCCAGCTTCAGAAAAAGGAAAAAAAAAAACTCCCAACAAACAAAAGCCCCAAGCAGATGGCTTCACAGGTAAATTTTACCAAATATTGAAAGAAGAACTAACTCCTATCCTTCTCAAGCTATTTCTAAAAATTCAAGAGGAAGGAAGACTTTCAAGCTCCTTTTATGAGGCGAGCATAATTCTGATTTCAAAACCAAGCAAAGATAACAAAAAGGAAGAACATTTTAGGCCAATATCCCTGATGAACTTAGATGCTAAAATCCTTAACAAAATATTAGCAAACCAGATCCGGCAATACATGAAAAATATTATACATCATCATCAAGTGGATTTATTCTAGGGAAGCAAGGATGGTACAATATTCATAAATCAATCAATGTGATTCATCACATAAACAAAAGGAAGGAGAAAAACCACATGATAATTTCAATAAATGCAGAAAAAGCATTTGATAAAATCCAGCACCCATTCATGATCAAAACTCTCAACAAAGTGGGAATACTGGGAACATACCTCAACATAATAAAGGCCATCTATGACAAACCCACTGCCAACATCATGCTTAATGGGCAAAAATTGAAAGCAATCCCCTTAAGATCAGGAACAAGGCAGGGGTGCCTCCTTTCACCAGTCTTATTCAACATAGTACTGGAAGACCTAGCTACAACAGTCAGACAAGAAGAAGAAATGAAAGGCATCCAAATTGGAAAAGAAGAAGTAAAACTATCATTATTTGCAGATGATATGATACTATATATAGAAAACCCTAAAGTCTCAGTGAAAAAACTACTCGACCTGATAAATGAATTCAGCAAAGTGGCAGGATATAAAATTAATACATGGAAGTCTTCCCTTCTCTTGAATTTTTAGAAATTGCTTGAGAAGGATAGGTGTTAGCTCTTCTTTGACTATTTTGTAAAATTCGCCTATGAAGCCATCTGAGACATCTGGTCCCGGACTTTTTTCTTTTTTTGCTGGAAGATTTTTTTTTTTTACAGAGACTGAGAGAGGGTCAGAGAGAGGGATAGACAGGGACAGACAAACAGGAACCGAGAGATGAAAAGTATCAATCATTAGTTTTTCATTGCGCATTGCGACACCTTAGCTGTACATTGATTGCTTTCTCATATGTGCCTTGACCGCGGGCCTTCAGCAGACCGAGTAATCCCTTACTCCAGCCAGTGACCTTGGGTCCAAGCTGGTGAGCTTTTTCCTCAAACCAGATGAGCCCGTGCTCAAGGTGGCGACCTCGGAGTCTCAAACCTGGGTCCTCGGCATCCCAGTCTGACGTTCCATCCACTGCACCACCACCTGGTCAGGCCTTTGCTGGAAGTTTTTTGATAACTGTTTCAATTTCATTTGTTGTAATCATTCTGTTTAGGTTTTCTGATTCTTCCAGATTGAATTTTTGGAAGATTACATGTTTCTAGGAATTTATCCATTTCACCTAGGTTGTCTAATTTTTGGCATACAGATCTTCATAGTATTTTCTTACAATCCTTTGTATTTCAGTGGTGTCAGTTGTTACTTCTCCACTTTCATTTCTAATTTTATCAATTTGAGGCCTCTCTCTTTTCTTCTTGATGAGTCTGGTTAAAGGTTCATTAATCTTGTTTACCTTTTCAAAAAACCAGCTCTTGGTTTCATTGATCTTCTCAATTGTTTTTTTGAGCTTCTATGTCATTTATTTCTGCTCTGATCTTTATTATTTTCTTCCTTCTACTTCCTCTGGGGTTTCTTCTAGTTCTATTTTTTCTTCTTCTAGTTCTTTTAGATACAGGGTTAGTTTGTTTATTTGAGATTTCTCTTGCTTTGTAAGGTATGCCTGTAATGCTATGAACTTCCCTCGCAGGATTGCTTTTGCTGTGACCCATAACTTTTTAGTTGTTGTATGTTCACTTTCATTTGTTTCAAGGAAATTTTTTATTTCTTCCTTGATCTCATTTCTGAACCATTCATTGTTTAATAACAGCTATTTAGCCTCCAAGTGTTTGAATGTTTTTCAGTTTTTCTGTTGTAGTTGATTTCTAGTTTCATGCCATTTTGATCAGACAAGACGCATGATATGATTTAAGTCTTCTAAAACTTATTGAGACTTGTTTTGTGTCCTAACATGTGGTCTATCCTAGAATGTACCATGAGGACTTGAAAAGAATGTATATTCTGCTGTTTTGGGGTGAAAGGTTCTGAAAATATCTATTAAATCCAGTTGATATAGTGTGTCACTTAAGGTGGCTGTTTCTTTGTTAATTTTTTGTCTGGAGGTTCTATCCATTGATGTTAGTGGGGTATTAAAATCCCCTGTAATTATAGAATTGCTGTTGATATTGCCATTTGTATCCGTCAAAATCTGCTTTATATATTTATGTGCTCCTATATTAGGCACATAGATATTTACAATGGTTATATCCTCCTGTTGGATTGCTCTCTTTATCATTATGTAGTGACTCTTTTATCCTTTACTATAGCCTTTCTTTTAAAGTTTATTTTGTCAGATATATGTATTGCTACCCCAGCTTTTTCTTTTATTTCCATTTGCACAAAAAAAAATTTTCCATCCCTTCACTTTCAGTCTGTGTGTATCTTTTGTTTTGAGATGGTTCTCTTGTAGACAGCATATGTTTGGGTCCTGTTTTCTTATTCGTGTAGCTATACTATGTCTTTTGATTGAAATATTAAACCATTTACATTTAAGGTTATTATTTATATGTAGTTGCTTATTGCCATTTTATTCTTAAAATCTACATTACTCTTTTTCTCTACATTTTTTTGTGTTTTTTTTTCCAGCAGGTTTCTTATCATTTCTTGCTGTACTGGTTTGGTTGTAATGAATACCTTAAGATTTTTTCGTCTAATAAGCTTTTTATTTCTCCTTCAATTTTAAACACTAGCCTTGCTGGATAAAGAAATCTTGGTTTTAGGTTCTTGCTTTACATCACTTTGAATATTTCTTGCCAATCCCTTCTGATCTCATGTGTTTCTGTTAAGAAGTCAAAATTCATCTATATGGGGGCTCCTCTGTAGGTAATTAACTGTTTTTCTCTTGCAGCTTTAGTATTTTTTTTGTCTCTTAACTTTGACAATTTAATTATGATGTGTCTTGTTATAGGCCTCCTTGGGTTTCTCTTTAATGGAACTCTCTGTGTTCTTGAACTTGTGTGACTTTTTCCTTGAACAATTTTGAGAAATTTTTAGCTATGATTTCTTCAAATAGGTTCTCTATTTCTTTTTTTTTAATTATAATTTTATTTTTTAATGGGGCGACATCAATAAATCAGGTTACATATATTCAAAGATCAACAAGTCCAGGTTATCTTGTCTTTCAATTATGATGCATACCCATCACCCAAAGTCAGATTGTCCTCTGTCACCTTCTATCTAGTTTTCTTTGTGCCCCTCCCCCTCCCCCTTTCCCTCTCCCTTTCGCCCCTCCCCCCATAACCACCACACTCTTATCAATGTCTCTTAGTTTCACTTTTATGTCCCACCTACGTATGGAATAATGCAGTTCCAGGTTTTTTCTGATTTACTTATTTCACTTCGTATCATGTTATCAAGATCCCACCATTTTGCTGTAAATGATCCGATGTCATCATTTCTTATGGCTGAGTAGTATTCCATAGTGTATATGTGCCACATCTTCTTTATCCAGTCGTCTATTGACAGGCTTTTTGGTTGTTTCCATGTCCTGACCACTGTGGACAATGCTGCAATGAACATGGGGCTGCATGTGTCTTTACGTATCAATGTTTCTGAGTTTTGGGGGTATATACTCAGTAGAGGGATTGCTGGGTCATAAGGTAGTTCTATTTTCAGTTTTTTGAGGAACCACCATACTTTTTTCCATAATGGCTGTACTACTTTACATTCCCACCAACAATGAATGAGGGTTCTTTTTCTCCACAGCCTCTCCAACATTTGCTATTACCTGTCTTGTTAATAATAGCTAATCGAACAGGTGTGAGGTGGTATCTCATTGCAGTTTTGATTTGCATTTCTCTAATAACTAAAGAAGATGAGCATCTTTTCATATATATGTTGGCCATTTGTACTTCCTCCTGGGAGAAGTGTCTGTTCATGTCCTCTTCCCATTTTTTTATTGGATTGTTTGTTTGTTTGTTGTTGAGTTTTATGAGTTCTTTGTATATTTTGGATATTAGGCCCTTATCTGAGCTGTTGTTTGAAAATATCATTTCCCATTTAGTTGGCTTTCTGTTTATTTTGTTATCAGTTTCTCTTGCTGAGCAAAAACTTCTTAGTCTGATGTAGTCCCATTCATTAATTTTTGCCTTCACTTCTCTTGCCATTGGAGTCAAATTCATAAAATGCTCTTTAAAACCCAGGTCCATGAGTTGAGTACCTATGTCTTCTTCTATGTACTTTATTGTTTCAGGTCTTATATTTAGGTCTTTGATCCATTTTGGTTTAATTTTATTACAGGGGGACAAACTGTAGTCCAGTTTCATTCTTTTGCATGTGGCTTTTTAGTTTTCCCAGCACCATTTATTGAAGAGGCTTTCTTTTCTCCATTGTGTGTTGTTGGCCCCTTTATCAAAAATTATTTGACTATATATATGTGGTTTTATTTCTGGACTTTCTATTCTGTTCCATTGGTCTGAGTGTCTATTTTTCTGCCAAAACCATGTTGTTTTGATTGTCGTGACCCTATAATATAGTTTGAAGTCAGGTATTGTAATGCCCCCAGCTTCATTCTTTTTCTTTAGGATTGCTTTGGCTATTCAGGGTTTTTTATAATTCCATATAAATCTGATGATTTTTTGCTCTATTTCTTTAAAAGATGTCATTGGAATTTTGATGGGAATTGCATTAAATTTGTATATTGCTTTGGATAATATAGCCATCTTGATTATATTTATTCTTTCTAACCAAGAACAAGGAATATTCTTCCATCTCATTATATCTTTCTCGATTTCTCTTAACAATGGTTTATAGTTTTTATTATATAAATCCTTTACATTCTTTGTTATGTTTATTCCTAAGTATTTTATTTTTTTGTTGCAATTGTGAAGGGGATTATTCTTTTGAGTTCATTCTCAGTTGTTTCATTGTTGGCATAAAGAAAGGCTATTGACTTTTGTATGTTAATTTTGTATCCTGCAACCTTACTGTATTGGCTTATTGTTTCTAGTAGTCTTTTTGTGGATTCTTTGGGGTTTTCGATGTATAGGATCATATCATCTGCAAAAAGTGATACCTTTACTTCTTCTTTTCTGATATGGATGCCTTTTATTTCTTTGTCTTCTCTGATTGCTCTGGCTAGAACCTCTAGTACCACATTAAATAACAGTGGAAAGAGTGGACAACCCTGTCTTGTCCCTGATTTAAGGGGAAAGCCTTCAGTTTAGTGCCATTTAATATGATGTTAGCTGATGGTTTATCATATATGGCCTTTATCATGTTGAGATATTTTCCTTCTATACCCATTTTGTTGAGAGTCTTAAACATAAAATTGTGTTGTATTTTATCGAAAACCTTTTCTGCGTCTATTGATAAGATCATGTGGATTTTGTTCTTTGTTTTGTTGATATGGTGTATTACGTTAACCGTTTTACGTATGTTGAACCATGCTTGAGATTCTGGGATGAATCCTACTTGATCATGATGTATTATTTTTTTAATATGTTGTTGTATTCGATTTGCTAGTATTTTGTTTAGTATTTTAGCATCTGTATTCATTAGAGATATTGGTCTGTAGTTTTCTTTTTTTGTGCCATCCTTGCCTGGTTTTGGTATGAGGGTTATGTTGGCCTCATAAAATGTGTTTGGAAGTATTGCTTCTTCTTCAATTTTTTGGAAGACTTTAAGTAGAATAGGAACCAAGTCTTCTTTGAATGTTTGATAAAATTCGCTGGTATAGCCGTCAGGGCCTGTACTTTTATTTTTGGGGAGGTTTTTAATGGTTTTTTCTATTTCTTCTCTACTAATAGGTCTGTTTAGGCTTTCTGTTTCTTCTTGATTCAGTCTAGGAAGGTTGTATTGTTCTAGGAATTTATCCATTTCTTCTAGATTGTTGAATTTAGTGGCATAAAGTTTTTCATAGTATTCTACAATAATTCTTTGTATATCTACGATGTCCGTGGTGATTTCTCCTCTTTCATTTTGGATTTTGTTTATATGAGTTCTTTCTCTTTTTTTCTTGGTAAGTCTTGCCAAGGGTTTGTCAATTTTATTGATCTTTTCAAAGAACCAGCTCTTTGTTCTATTAATTTTTTGTATAGTTTTACTGTTCTCTATTTCATTTATTTCTGCTCTGATTTTTATTATCTCCTTTCTTCGGCTGGTTTTGGGTTGTCTTTCTTCTTCTTTTTCTAGTTCCTTAAGCTGTGAAGTTAAGTGGTTCACTTGGGCTCTCTCTTGTTTGTTCATATATCCCTGAAGTGATATGCACTTCCCTCTTATCACTGCTTTTTCTGCATCCCATAGATTCTGATATGTTGTATTGTCATTTTCATTAGTCTGTATATATCTTTTGATCTCTGCACTTATTTCTTCTTTGATCCATTCATTTTTTAAAAGTATGTTGTTTAGTTTCCACATTTTTGTGGGATTTTTTCCCTCCTTTTTGCAGTTGAATTCTAGTTTCAAGGCTTTATGATCAGAAAATATGCTTGGTACAACTTTGATTTTTCTGAATTATCTGATGTTTTTGTGGCCCAACATATGGTCAATTCTTGAGAATGATCCATGTACACTGGAGAAAAATGTATTCTCAGTCACTTTGTGATGAAATGTCCTGTAGATGTCTATCATATCCAGGTGCTCTAGTGTTTTGTTTAAGGCCACTATATCTTTGTTGATTCTCTGTTTGGATGACTGATCTAGAGCCGTCAGCGGTGTATTGAGGTCTCCAAGTATGATTGTATTTTTGTCAATTTTTGTTTTAAGGTCAATAAGTAGCTGTCTTATATATTTTGGTGCTCCTTGGTTTGGTGCATATATATTAAGAATTGTTATGTCTTCTTCATTCAGTGTCCCCTTAGCCATTATGAAATGGCCATTTTTGTCTCTTAGTACTTTTGCTGTCTTGTAATCAGCATTATCCGATATGAGTATTGCTACACCTGCTTTTTTTTTGGATGTTATTTGCTTGGAGTATAGTTTTCCAGCCTTTCACTTTGAATTTGTTTTTATCCTTGTTACTTAGATGAGTTTCCTGGAGGCAGCATACCGTTGGATTTTCTTTTTAAATCTATTCTGCTACTCTGTGTCTTTTTATTGGTGAGTTTAATCCGTTTACATTTAGTGTAATTATTGACACTTGTGAGTTCCCTATTGCCATTTTATAGATTGCTTTCTGTTAGTTTTGTGTCTTGTTTGATCCTTCTCTTTCGTTTTTGTAATTTTGTTTTTATTTGGTTATATTCCATACATCTTTCCACTGTTGCTATCTTTTTATCTCATGTGCTTCTGTGGTGGTTTTTTCAATGGTGGTTACCTTTAGGTAATGAAAAGGGTTCCTACCCTGTTCATTGTAGTGCACTATTTTGTGAGTACTTTTGTACTCCATCGTCCTTTGCTACTGTTAATCTCCATCCTCTCTCCCCTTTCTTTTTGTTGTTGTCACAGTTTAAATTTGGTTTTATTGTGTTCTTCTTGGAGCTTTTACTTGTGGCTTTATTTTTGTTTTGTTCTTTGTATCTGATTGGAGAACCCCCTTTAGTAATTCCTGGAGTGTGGGATTTCTGATGATAAATTCCCTCATCTTTTCTGTATCTGTGAATGTTTTTATTTCTCCTTCATATTTGAAGGATAGCTTTGATGGGTATAGTATTCGTGGCTGAAAGTTCCTCTCTTTCAGGACTTTAAATATTGGGGTCCACTCTCTTCTAGCTTGTAGAGTTTCTGCTGAGAAATCTGATGATAATCTAATGGGCCTTCCTTTATATGTTGTATTCTTTTCTCTCGCTGCCTTGAGAATTTTTTCTTTGCTGTTGGTTTGTGCCAATTTCATTATGATATGCCTTGGAGTAGGTTTGTTGGGGTTAAGAAAACTCGGAGTTCTGTTTGCTTCATGAATTTGAGGCTTTAGTTCTTTCCACAGGCTTGGGAAGTTCTCATCTATTATTTGTTTGAGTATGTTCTCCATTCCATTTTCTCTCTCTTCTCCCTCTGATATACCTATTATACTTATGTTATTCTTTCTGATGGAGTCAGATAATTCTTGTAGGGCTATCTCATTTTTTTTAATTTTTGATTCTCTTTCTTCCTCTCTCTGTTGTGCCTCAAGTTGCTTGTCTTCTATTTCACTAATCCTCTCTTCTATCTGGCCTGTTCTATTAACCAAGCTAGTTACCTCGTTTTTCAGCTTGTGAATTCAGTTTTTTGTCTTTGTTTGATTTGTTTTTATAGTTTCAATTTCCTTGGACATATATTTTTTGTGTTCATTGAGTGGTTTTCTGAGCTCCCTAAATTGCCTTTCTGTGTTCTCTTGTATATCTCTGAGTATTTTTAGGATTTCTATCTTGAATTCTCTGTCATTTAACTCCAAGTTTTCCAATATATTACATTTTTTCTCCATAGATTTTTCCTCATCTATCTGTGTTACCTCTCTTTCTTTTGTATCCATGATATTCGATTTTCTCTTCCTTAATGGCATCTGAGGGTGGTTTTGTTGATAGTATTAATGAAATTTAATAAAAAAATAAAAAGTTAAAAAAATAAAAAATCGAAAAAAGTTGTGGTTTTTAAAAAAAAATTAATAATGAAATAAAGAAAAATAAAATAAAATAAAAATTTTAAAAAAGGAAATTATTCCCCCCCTCCTTTTTTCCTCTCCTCTCCTCTCCCCTCTTTCTTGAAAAAATCTTGTGGTGAACTGTGAATTATATTTTATTTAATAGAACAAACAATGCCTTTAATGGAGGGCCTGAACTGGGGAAAAGTAATAAAGGGGCAAGAAAAAAGATAAAAAATAAATAATATAAAAAATATTAAAAAACGGGGAGGTATGGACCCACAAAAAGCAAATAATGAAAAAATTTGGATCAAGAATAAAATGATTTGTGTTTAGGTGTTGGTGGACTAAGAGTTATGATGAGAGGAGTAAGAGGGAAATAGGAAAATGGGGGGACAAATTAAAAAATTACTATTGTATTTAGTGGAACAAGAGCTTGATAAAATGGAGAGCCAGGGATGGGAGCACTGCTAGTGAGTTAAAAAGGTGAAGTAAAAACCCCCCAAAATGCCACAAACATAAGTTTGAGTCCCAGATAAAATTATTTGTTCATTATTGAGGTTTGAATGAGAGGAGACATAAAGGAGAAAGGAAGAAACTAATATAGAGAAAGAAAAGAAAGAGAGAGAGAAAAAAGAAGGAACCACTAAAAGAAGAAAAAAGAAAAAAGAGGAGAGAGAGAGAGAGAGAGAGTTAAGGGTTTTGGAGTGCAACCCTCATAGAGAGAAAGGAAGAGGAAAGAAAAGATAATGGGAGATGTAACACTTATGGGTAGTGTAGTTCAAGGAGAGGAGAGAGTAAGACCAGTAGAGAGTTAAACGATCAAATTGGAGGAGGAAAAAAAAAAGAAAAAAAATCAAGGATGAAGATAAGAGAAACAAATGAACAAATATAATAAAATGGGATAGGTTATAAAGTCTGCGGATTATTCTGATTTTGAGAGGTTATCTTCTTGCTTTTTCTTTTCTCTCCCTCTTCCTGGTCAGTGACTCTGTACCCCGGGTTCTGCCCCTTTGGCATGCTCAGGTAGAGGTTTGCAGTTGATAAGTCTCTATGGTGATGTCATGTATTGTGCTTCAGTCTCGTTGGCAGTCGAGGCTCATTAGCATTTATAGGCTCCGACAGTGAGAGAGTCCGTGTTCCTGGAGCCTCTCTCCTAGTCTTTCCTTTCTCAATTAGTAGCCTGAGAATCCAGCTATGGGGTTGCTGCTGCCTCTACCTGGATAGTAAGAGGCTCAAAGAGCTGGCAACTCCCCATTCTATTCCCACTCAGCACAGGGCTCTGGGTAAGGCTCAGTCAGTCAGAGTCACTAGCTTAATCAGGCGGGGCTTCCACCTACTCAAAGACCTCTGGCTCTGCCACTCTGTCCGGTAACAGGGGCGGACACCCACTCCCAGGGCACTTGGAGGAAACTCTCGTTCACTATCTGCGTGCGCAGACCAGGATGTTAGACCGGAAGTCTCGCCCTCTGAGTGAAACCCTCCCGCCCGCACTGAAAAGTTCCAGCGTTGGAATTGGCTCTCGCTCCATTCCCGTGTGCGGCTTTTTCAAGGTGCTGGGGCGGCCTGAGACTCCGTCCTCAGCCCACACAAAGGCCCCCAACTCTGCCCCTCTGTGGGACAACACGGGCTCCCACTCCCGAGGTGCTGGGAGGAGTCTCCTGCCCACTCTCTGTGCGTGCAGACCAGGATGTGAGGCCGGAGTCTTGCCCTCTGAGTGAAACCTCCCGCCCGCACTGAAAAGTTTCAGTGTTGGAATTAGCTCTCGCTCCCAGGGTGCTGGGGCAGCCCGAAGGCTTTCGGCCCACACAAAGGCCTCTGACTCTGCCTCTCTGTGGAGTAACACAGGCACACCCTCCCAGGGCTTTGGAAGGAATCTCTCGCCCACTATGTGCCGACCAGGGGATCAGGTAAAATGGCTGCTCCGCTTGTCTTTCTTTGTCTGGGTTTGGGGCGAGTGTTAGCTGTATTGCCCGGGTTGTCACAGGAACAGTTTTTCCTCGGCTTGGATCTCCGTACCACAGCCTGGTTCGGCCGTTTATGCCGCGGCCTGTATCTATTCACCCCCTTTGCCGGCCTTAGTTTCTATATTCTCAGTTTCCAGTGAAACCGCCCTGTTTAGGTTAGTGAGGAAGGCGGAGCATTTCTTACTCCCTAATTCCTTCGGGGTTTGGTTATATATTTAGCCAATTTTTCACTCGATCATACCTTTGGGTGTATTGCGAAACATCTGGAGGTTCCAAGGATAGGTTTTTCTGTTTCTGGTTGAAGATCTTGTTGAGGTTTGGGGGAGATTTATCGGTATCACTTCCTACCCCGCCATTACTCTGACGTCATCAGGTTCTCTATTTCTTGTTTGTTCTCTTCTCCTTCAGGAACCTCTATGATGCAGATGTTGTTTCTCTTCAGGTTGTCACAGATTTCTCTTAGAGTTTCCTCAGACTTTTTGAGCCTCTTTTCTTTTTGTTCCTCTGCTTGCATGCTTTAGTTTATTTTGTCCTCTAAATCACTGACTTGATCTTCTGCTTTATCCAGCATGCTATTAATTCCTTCTAGTGTAGTCTTCATTTCTGATATTGTATTTGTCATTTCTGACTGGCTCTTTTTTATGATTTCAGTGTCCTTTTTTATGCTTGCTATCTCTTTATTTAGGTGCTCATTATGTCCATCCATTGTTGCTCTAAGATCCTTGAGCATTCTAAAAATCATTGTTTTAAACTCTGCATCTGGTATTTTGGTTACTTTCATCTCATTCATTTCTTTTTCTGGGCATTTCTCTTGTTGATTTATTTGGGTTGCATTTCTCTGTCTGCCCATTTTGTCTCTGTATTAGGTAGCATTGTCTGACTTTGAAATTTTTGTCTGGTCTTTATGAAGAAGATGTGCTTGGAGGTACTGTCCTCCAGGCCACTTTTTTTCCTTGTTCTAGGAATGCTTCTTGAGCATTCTTTTGTATGCTCTTGAGTACTGTTTTCCCTCTTGTTGTATGTGAGTATTAGATGCAGTTGGTCTTTTCATGGGTATATTTATCATTTCAGGCTGGCTGGCTCCAAAGGTCAACCTTGATTATGTGCATTACACACTGTGCAATGTCTGTCCTGTTGATCATATTTATTCTCCACAGTATCCGGCGCCTGCTAGACTCCACCTTTGTGTGTGCCACATATATAGGTAGCTGAGTCTAGGGTTGGCACTGTCTTCCACCCACTACCAGTAGTGGTGGCTCTAGTTCTTTCTGGGTTGGCATCAGTTGGTGTTTGTAACACGCTACCAGACTCCAGCTACTGCACTTTTCGCTGTTTCTGTCCATGTTTTCTGTGTCTGGGTACTGTGTGAAGGGCCAATCTTTGTATAAGGATCAGTTTCCTCCTGCTTAGAGATGACAAGAGCTCCATAAAAGCCCCAAGCTCTGTAAGATTTGTCTCCACTTTCCAGCTGCCCCTCCTCTTCTTCCAGCTGGCTGGTCTTTGTACAAAGTCTTCTGTAGTAAGACAGTAAAGTGGGTTAAGATTGGCCTCACCCAACCAACCCCTCTACAGGTTGCATGCTTGGTGGGTTAGGGTAGCTGAGGTTGTGAATACAATGTTTGTGGGATCTCTTATTTCAGGAGTCTCTTGATGAGGAACTCAGTATAGGGTATGTGGCCTCTACTGCAGAACCTGATCTTTCAGCTACTTCTGGATAGTCAAATTTTATTTCTCCCCAACAAGGTGAGCAACATGTTTAGACTGGATGTGGCTGACATTCCCCTCTGCAGAAGTTCTTTCAGCTGTTGAGAACCTGGTCTCAGGGAAGAAGACTGAGAGAGTCCTCTCCTGGGGCTGACTGTTCCCCCTCTAGAAGGTGGCTAAGCCCCTCAACCAGATCCAACAATAGACTCACAGGAACCCACACTTTATATGCATGCTCCAAGTCTCTCTCCATCCCCCCTTGTGCAATATAGCCTAGCAGGTCAGAATACCAAGTTCCCAGGCTGGCAGACTCTGAAGCTCCACCCTATACAATGCACATGGGCCACTGGGCTGGTGCTGATCAGAGAGAGTGGAAGTCTCCTCAGCTGGGTCTGTTTTGAGGAGCTTTTCCTTAGGATACCACTCTAACAAGGGTTGTTAGGTCCTGATCCAATGCTTTTTACATCTGGCCCTTAGATGTGCCATCCCTGGGCCTCACAAGCAAGATCCCCATGAAGACCAGTGGGAGACACTGTCTGTGACTGGCCCTCAGAAACCTTCTTGGAGCTACAGCAATTCAGAGTTTGTGGCTGCCTCTGCTGGGCCCAGGTGTACATGAAAATACCAAGCTGCACTCCTAGACTGGCTTGTACCCACTCTAGTCCTGGGGAAAAGTCCATTCAAACAGCCAAGTTTCCATGAGTCTTGACTCCTGCAGCCTGTCTTCTGGCTGCTTGTTGGGCTCAGCCACTGAAAAAACCTCTGCTAGAGTCTAGAACAGTGTTTCCCAACCTTTTTTGTGTCATGCCTCACCTTAACCTTTCCAAAATTTTTATGTCCCCCCCTATGTAACATACATAATTTTTAACATTAAAAAATTGATTTGTTCACCTAATAAACATAAATGATAGGTTCTAGGAAGAAATCACTATGAAATTGTTAACAAAACACAGTAAGTACAATTTCAAAACATATAATGAAAAACAAATTTAAATTCAAAATAATTTTAATACAGATTTTTCTATATTAATTTATTATTTTAATTTAGTGTGATCCTTGTGCTTGATGCTTGCTGCACAGAGATTTTATATTAGGTTCCAATTTGGTTAGTTTTAGTCTCAAGTCTCCACGTTGTGTTATATCCAGCCGATTTCTTTTTTTTTACCAGTACATCATTTACAGCACTAAATCCACATTCAGCTAAAAATGAAGATGGAAACGGTAGCAATAGTTTTCTTGCACACTTGGTTGAATTCGGGTATTTGATTTCTGTTTCCTCACAAAGCCATGCCATCGCTCCTTTGATATTAAATAAAGCTTTAACTGACTCATCATTTTGCAATTCTGCGAGTTCTTCTTGATACTGCATATTTGATATATCAGACAAATCCACTAACATTGGCTGCATCATCCATGTTGGAAAATCAATTTGTTTTAAATCAGAAAATCTTTCTTTTAAATCAGCCGATAGAATATTCAAATGATTGACAATAACAAGTAAAGCGGTATCAGTTACTTCACATTTTTGGAGCCAATGAAACTGTTTAAAGTTTTTGTTGTTAATATGTTTATGACAAAACTCAATATTGGTAATGAAACCAAATATCTTTGCTTTTGCATCGACAAGAGTTTTATTTGTTCCTTGAAGTTGCTTATTTAATATATTTAGTTTTTCAAAGATATCGGCTAAATAACTCACAAATGCTTTACCATCTATTGTTAACAGATACTTCATTTCAGGTTTGTCACTTAAAAAATCACTAAGAGTATCAAACAGTTCCATAAATCTTTTCAAACAGTTTCCATTAGATAGCTATCTTACTTCAGTATGAAGTAAAAGTCTCACATGGTCTTCATTTTGTTCTTCACAAAATAGCTTGAAAAGATGCTCACATTTGGCACTAGCTTTAATAGCATTAACACACTTTATTACTCTCTGTAATACTTCATTCAGAACAGGCGAGATGTTTTTAGCTACCAAGTTTTCCCTATGAATAACACAATGCACAAGAATCATTTCTGGATTCGCATCTTTCATCAATTTTAAGCAGCCATTTTTCTTGCCCATCATATTGGGAGCATCATCTGCAGTGCAAGATGTTCTATTTTTCATTGGTATATCATTGACATCTAAGTAGTTTTTTAGCTTAATATATATATATATATCTTTGGAGGTAGTGGTGCTTTCTAATCTTTTACAGAACAACATTTCTTCAGCAAAATGTCCTTTATCAATATATCTTACGTAAGTTATCAATACTGCCTCACTGTCTCTCAAAGTTGATTCATCCATTTGCAAGGAGAATTTTCTTGTTTTCAGCTTTTCAATAAGTTGTTTTTCAATATCCTCACTCATTTCGCCTATTCTTCTGCTAACAGAATTGTTACTGAGTGGCATAGCTTTTACATCTTTGTCATCTTTTTCAAGAACCGTTTTAAGAAATGCTGATAATGACGGTTTTATTAAATTCTCTCCTATAGTGTGATTTTCTCCAGTTTTAGCAATGAATAAAGAAATTTGATAACTAGCCTCAAGAACACGATTATTAGTTGAAGTATGAGCAGTAAATAGAGACTTTAATGTTGTTCTTTTTCCAAAATTTTTCTTTAAAGTTTTAAAGTAACTCAAATCTGAATTAATATGAGCACTGTTTCACCTTCAAATGCGCCTCAAGATGACCTCGTTTCATTGATTCATTGGTCAAGCATTGCTGGCATAAAAGACAAAAAGTAATCCGCTCATCGTGAACAGCGGGTATGAACCCAAATTTTAAATATTCCTCCGAATATTGATGAGTTTTTTTCTTGCTTGCACCACTCATTTTACTATGGGCTATAATAAAAATAAGATCAATTAAAAACTAATATTAAAATATGTGTTAAACTATATTCAATGTGACATAGAGTAAACGTATACTAAAAATTCATATTTATTTAAATGTATATAACACATTTACTACACTACCACCACAAATCAAAAGGTATCTATATTTTTTCCACTTAACAAAATTTTCTGGAAAGTTATGCTTCTAAAATTAAAATTGTCGTGCATGCACTATTATAGCCCCAATAATATTTATAAAATATTAGTGCTTTCTAGCCCCGATGCAAGAATTACTTAATAAAGAGTTTAATATTGATAAATATAAAATCAAATACTTACCAATTATATCTATACAATATATATATGTATATTTATTAAATCAACGAGCTTTTACAACAGTTTTGACTGACACTTATTTCAAATTAACACCAACTGAATGATGTGAAACACTACAGAAGTTGCGATGGGCCAATTAGGTCAGAATAACTGCGCGTTGTTTAGCGAGTTTTTAAACATCCGGGGTTCCCCGTGGCAGATGGCATGCTCCGCGGTGAACCCAGGACGAAGTTTACTTGACGACGCCAATCACCCAGTTGATATTTTGGTCTCGTCAAATGAAATTATACTTAATAATTATTTACCGCAATTATTTAAGAATTGCATTTTTTGTTAAATTTGGCACTGATATCTAGCATTGCATTTAAATGGCCCAGGGCGAAAGTTAAAGTCGTGTCGAGTCCATTTTCAAATTGCCCCCCTTAACTATCGAATTGCCCCCCTGTGGGGCATGGGCCCCACGTTGGGAAACACTGGTCTAGAGCCTGCAGCAATTCAGCAATTAAGAAAGGTGATGGGTATGGCACTGCCCCTTGGCCCTAGGTGTCAGTCTGTCTAGACTTTTTTCACAGACTTCAGTAGGCTGTGCCCCCAGGATTCTGGTAGGTGTAGCCTCTGAGACCCAGATGTGTGGTCTGCCCCTCTATGGACAGTTTCAGCTGAGTCTCTTATGAGGTGGAAGCACCAGTCATAGACTCGGGAAAGTGTGGGGGTAGAACTCTGATCTCAACACCAGAAAACTGAGTCACTGATGTACCCCCTGCTTCATGGCCACTCAGAATGACCTGTAGCCATGCCTAAGGTAGAAGAGACTCCCCAGGTCGAAGCAGCTGCTTTTTCCCAGGCTGATGCCACACAAAGGGGATGCTCCACCCAAGAAAGATGGTGACTGCAGTATGGAGAATGATTCAGCACGGGGGTTCTGGCAGCTGTCCCCCACAGTGTCTCTCCCTGGGCCTCCAGCTTTACACTCTCCTCCCACAATTCCAGTTCTTTCAACTCTCTCCCGCCAGAGCCCCTGGTAAGTGGCTGTGAATGAGATTTTCTGTATAGAGCCTTTAAGACAGAGTCTGCATCTCAGAAAGCTCAGTCTCTTTCTTGCAGACAGAAACCCTGCTCTTTTCACTGCCAAATGCTGTTTGGGCACCTATTCTAGGCATTAGGGCTCTAATCTGGGGCTCAGGGCCTGGGGCTGAATACCCACACCTTTCAGGGCAAGCAACCCTGCCATGAGAGTCCCTCTGGGCTGCCGCTCGCTCCTGGGAGTGGCACAGCCCTTTCCACATCTCCACCTTTCCTACCAGTCTTAGTAAGGCTTCTTTGGTGATCCTTGTGTATAGATTCCTCTTAGTTAAGTCCAAAGTTGATTTTTCAAGATGATTGTTCTTAAATTAAGTTAAAATTTAATTTGGTCCTGGGAGGTAGCCAGTGGAACGTCCACCTACTCCATCGCCATCTTTCTTCTGTAGTTGTTATTTTTACTTCAACTTTATTTCTCTGGATCCTGGCACTGTTCATCAGCTTCAGCCAGTTCCCAGACTCTTTCCTTTTGGACCAGTGAAACTTCTGTTTCTGCAAGGCCAACAAAGGCGCCAAACTGGTGGGAGTCACCACCACTGGCCAGTAAGAGACTCTCATCTTTGATGGATCTTAAATGGTGAGGCCTACTAACAAATGGAAAAAGCTTCTAGGGAAAAATTGAATCTCTTATGATGATATGGGCAATTAAAAAATAAGTTCTAAGTCTACCTTTAAGAAATCTTCTCTCTTCTTCAATCATCATTTTCTAGAAACATATTCTTTGCTCATAAATAATGGTTAAAAATATTAACACATTATTATTGCCACTATGTATTGAGTGTTTTATACACATGATCTCATTTAATCCTTACAACAAGCCTAAATAAGAACTCATTGTCTCCATTTACAGATGAAGAAAGTGAGGTTTAGAAAAGTGGAGTGATTTGCTCAAGATCATGCAGCCAATAAGCAAAACCATGCTCTTAACTACAACACTACCAGGCATGTAAACCAGTGATTCTCAGTTGGGGGTAATTTGCCCCCCACCCTGCAAAGATATATATATATAATGTCTCGCAGATGTTTTGTTGTTGTTGTTAATAGCCAGGGGGAAAGGGTGTGCTACAGTCTTCTAGTGAGTAGAGGCCTGGAATTCTGCTAAACCTCCAATGCACAAGGCAACATAAAGAACTATCTGGTCCAAAGTATCAATAGTGCCAACATTGAAAAAGCCTGATCTAGATTTTCTAGTCTTTTAGATATTTCTCTTAAAATGATTATTCTAGACAAGAAGAAACTAAAGTACAAGCTTCTTCTTAGAAGATTCTAGTTTTCTCTGCCTCGCTCTAGCAGGTGAGTGTCAACCTTGCACTCTCCCTCTGCTTAGATCCATCTCACTAGTCTCTCTTCAAGGGAGCTTATACCCTCATTGGGTGCTCTGATTTTTATGGCTGCCCCCAGGAGAAAGAACAGTAACCAACAGAGAAAGAATTCTTAACTGGCTATCACTCTCAGGGTACAAGAAGAGGAAACAGTCTGTAAAGTCCAGTAATTCTATAAAAAGAGTCATATTAGCTTATCTTCATAGTTGCAGCCTGAGAGGAAGGTTTCTAATTAAACATACATTTAAGGGTGAACTGAAATCCTTTCCAGAGACCAGGCAGGGCAGATACCATCTTCCCAATCTCCCTCTGACATGCTCCAGAGTATGAATATCTCCCAGAAGAGAGCTTTTACATACATCTGTTGCCCTAGTTTTTGCAGTTCCCACTTAGGGGATGCATCTTGATCACCTGGTCTTGGTGGTCAGATGGCTTGAGTCCCTTAGTCCCACAGAATTATAAAAATCAGAGAATAATTCCTGGCAAGCTACCACCTTCAGAGCACAGCATAGTCAGCAAACTGAAATACACCTCCACTCTTTTGCTTGTACTGAAGCTTCAGCCTGTAGACACCTATGTGTCTACAAAGGTGCTTTCCAAGGACAGAGGCTGGTGGATGCTATCTTGTGGTCTCCCTCTGACTTTCTCCACTTCACTGGTATCTTCCAGAAAGGTGGTGAGCACACAATGTGATAAGCAGAGGATGCATTATAGAATTGTGCACCTAAAACCTATAGAATTTTATTACCAATGTCACCCTAATAAATTTAATAAAATTTTTAAAATATCGAAAGCAGATCAAGCATTTTTTTTACCACAATGATATAAAACTAGAAATCAATCACAGGAAAAAAAAGTGGGAAATTTACAAATACATGACAACAAGACAAAATACTATCAAACAATGAATAGGACAACAAAGAAATCAAAAGAAAAACCCAAAACACATTGAGAAAAATAAAAATAAAAAGACAACATATCAAAACTGATGGAATGCAGCAAGAGCTAAGAGAAAATGTCAGTGATAAATGCTTACATCTAAAAATAGTAAAATAGCAATAAATAACCTAACTTTATACCTTAGGGAACTAGAAAAAAATGAAGCCCAGACTTAGTAAAGGGAAGAAACTTACAAAGATCAGAACAGAATTAAATAAAATGCAAACTAAAAGGACAATAGAAAAAAATGAAATAAACTAATGGCTAATTTTTTTGAAAAGAAGCAAAAATGACAAACCTTTAGCTAGACTAAGAAAAAAGCAGAAGTCTCAAATTAATAAAAATCAGAAATGACCAGAAACACTAATTCAAAAGAATATATATACCTCTATGTTCATTGCAGCATTGTTTAAAACAGCCAAGATTTGGAAGCAGTTCAAGTATCTATCAGTAAATGAGTGGGTAAAAAAGCTGTGGTACATTTACACAATTGAATACTACATGGCTGTAAAAAAAAACGGAACACATAATAGAGTGTAAGATTATGTGTGGTAGAATTGTGCACTCGAAACCTTTATAATTTTGTTGACCAATGTCACCCTAGTAAATTCAATAAAGTAAAAGAAAAGATTAGAACACAGACACAGACATGAAATACCACAGAAAGACAGGGAGAAGATGGCCATCTACAAGCCAAGGAGAGAGGCCAAAAAAAAACCAACCCTGCCAAAATAATAAGTTTAGGTTTGTATTTGTTGTTTAAGTGAAAAGGGGGAGTATTTTACCCTTTGCAACAGCATGTATGGACCTGGAAGGCATTATGTTATAACAGTTAAATCAGTCAGTCAGAGAAACACAAGTACTGTATGATTTCACTCATATGTATGTAGAATCTAATGAATTAAATAACAAAATAGAAACAGACTCATAGAGAACAGACTGACAGTTGTCAGAGGTGAGGAGGGTTGCAGGTCTGAGTAAAAAAGGTGAAGGGATTAAGCAAAACAAAACAAAACAAAAAACCCATAAAACAGTAAACGCAAACAACAAACAAAACGACAACAAAGAAAACCCCTCATAGTCATAGAAAACAGTATGGTGATTACCAGAGGGAAAAGGAGTTGGAAGTAGAAGAGGGTATAAAAGTGATAAATAGTGATGGAAAGAAACTTGACTTGGGGTGATAAACACAGTACAAAATACACCTGAAACCTATATAAGTTTATTAACCAATGTCACCTCAATAAATTAAATAAAAAGTAAAAAAACATGAAAGAGGAAATATTACAACTGACATCTAAGAAATACAAAGAATCATGAAAGACTACTATGAACAATTATATACTAACGAATTGAACAACCTCAAAGAAATGGTTAAATTCCTGGAAACATACAATCTTTCAAGACAAACATGAAGAAATACAAAATCTAAAAAGACCAATTACTAATAAGGTGACTGAATTAGTAATCAAATACCTCCAACAAAGTCCAGGTCCAGGTAGTTTCATTGATAAATTTTGCCAAACATTCAAAGAAGATTTAGTACCTATCTCTCTCAAAAGCTTCCAATAAATAGAAGACAAACACCTCCCAACTCATTCTGAGAGGCTAGCATCACCCTTAACACCAAAAGCAGATATAAACATCACAAGAAAATAAAGTTACAGACCAATGTTTTTGATAAACATAGATAAAAATACCTAAAAAAAAATTAGGAAAACAAATTCAACAGTACCGTAAAAGAATCACATACCACATTCGATTGAGATTTATTTCAGGGATGCAAGGATGATTCAACATCTGCAAATCAATGTGATACATTACATTTAAAAATGAAAGATGAAAATCATGATTATCTCACTAGATGTAGAAAAAACATTTGAAAAAAATCTTTTTCTTTTTTTTTTAATTCAGTGACAGGTGGAGAGGCAGAGAAACAGACTTCTGCATGCTCCTTGGCTGGGATCCACCTGGCAAGCCTGCTAGGGAGCAATTCTCTGCCTGTCTGGGGTGTTGCTCCATTGCTCAGCAACCAAGCTTTTCTTAGCACCTGAGGCAGAGGCCATGGAGCCATCCTCAGCACCTGGAGCTAACTCGTTCTAGTTGAGCCATGGCTGAAGGAGGGGGAGAGAGAGAAAAGCAAGAGGGGGACAGGTGGAGAAGCAGATGGGCACTTCTCCTGTGTGCCCTGACTGGGGATCAAACCCTGGACATCCACATGCCAGGCCAACGATCTACCACTTGACCAACCAGGCAGGGCCTTGAAAAAATCCGCTTATGTCTGAAGAAAAAAAAATTTCAACAAAGTGGATATAGAGAGAACATACTTCAACATAGTAAAGGTCATATATGACAAGCCCACAGCTAACATCTTATTCAATAGTGAAAAGCTTAAAGCTTTTCCTCTTACATAAAGAACAAGACAAGGATGCCTACTCCTGCCGCCTTCTTTTCATGGAAGTATAATCTACATACAACATTATATTAATTTCAGGTGTACAATATAATAATTTAACATTTGTATACATCAAAAGTGATTACATTAATTCCCTCCACCATCTGTCAACATACAGTCACAAAATTTTCTTTTCTTCAATTAAAAATTTTAAGATTTATTTTCTTACCAACTTTCAAATTTGCAATATAATAAAATTAACTATAGTCACCATGCTTTGCATTACATGCCCATCACCTTTTATATTTGAAAGTTTTTACCATTTGATCTTCTTCTCCTATTTCACACAACTCCAAGCCTTCCTCCCCTTTTGTAATCATGAATATGCTCTCTGTATCTGTGAGTTTTGTTTGTTGGGTTTTTTATTTTATTTTGGAGTTTTAAAGATTCTACATATGAGTGAAACCATATATTTATCTTTCTCTGTCTCAGTTATATCACTTAAAATAATGCTATCAAGGTCCATTCATGTTGTCACAAATGGCAAGATCTGATTTTTTATAGCTGCATAGTATTTCATTGTATTTGTATACATATCACATCTGTTTTATCCATTCATCCATTAATAGACATTTACATTATTTCCATATCTTAGCTATTGTAAATAATGCTGCAATGAACATAAGAATACATCTATCTTGCCCTGGCCGGTTGGCTCAGAGGTAGAGCGTCGGCCTAGCGTGTGGAGGACCCGGGTTCAATTCCCAGCCAGGGCACACAGGAGAAGCGCCCATTTGCTTCTCCACCCCTCCGCCGCGCCTTCTTCTCTGTCTCTCTCTTCCTCTCCCGCAGCCAAGGCTCCATTGGAGCGAGAATGGCCCGGGCGCTGAGGATGGCTCTGTGGCCTCTGCCTCAGGTGCTAGTGTGGCTCTGGTCGCAACATGGTGATGCCCAGGATGGGCAGAGCATCGCCCCTGGTGGGCAGAGCATCGCCCCATGGTGGGCGTGCCGGGTGGATCCCGGTCGGGCGCATGCGTGAGTCTGTCAGACTGTCTCTCCCTGTTTCCAGCTTCAGAAAAAATGCAAAAAAAAAAGAATACATCTATCTTTTTAAATAATGTTTTTATTTTCTTCAGATATGCTGGATTCTATAAAAGCTCTATTTTTAATTTTTTGAGGAACCTCCATAGTGTTCTTCATAGTGACTGCACCAAATTACTTTACATCCAACAGTATGCAAGGAATCCTCTTTCTCCATGTTCTTGCCAACATTTTTTATTTCTTGACCTTTGATAATAGTCATTCTAACAGGTGTGAGATGGTGACTTGTGATTTTAATTGGATTGGCATTTCTCTGATGACTAGTAATGTTGAGCATTTTTTTTTCATATGCCTGTTGGGCATCACTATGTCTCCTTTGAAAAAAATGTCTATTCAGATCCTCAGCCCATTTTTTAATTGGACTGGTTGTGGTTTTTTTGCTATTGAGCTGCATGAGTTGCTGATATATTTTGGGTGTTAACTTCTTATCAGATGTACAATTAGCAAATATTTTCTCTATTCAGTAAATTGCTTTTTCATTTTGTTCATTTTGTTGATAATTTCCTTTGCTGTGCAGAAGCTTTTTAGTTTGATGCAGTCCCATTTGTTTGATTTTGCTATTTTTGTCATTGCTTTTGGAATTAGATCTCCCCAAAAAGTTTTCCCCAGAGCAATGCCAAGGAGCTTACTACTTATGTTTTCTATTAGAAGTTTTATGGTTTCAGGTCTTATATTTAATTCATTAATTCATCTTGAGTTAGTTTTTATGTCTGGTGTAAGATATCAGTCCAGTTTCATTCTTTTGCATGTAGCTATCCAGTTTTTTGAACACCAAGAGACTGTTCTTTCCCCATTTTATATTCTAGGTTCCTATGTTGTAAATTAATTCACTACATATTTGTGGGTTTATTTCTGGCTCTATTTTCTGTTGATCTATATGCCTGTTTTTATATCAATACCATCTTTTTTATTACTATAGCTTTGTAATATATTTTGAAATCAGGGAGAATGATGCTTAGAGCTTAGTTATTTTTTCTCTAAAGTGCTTTGGTTATGTGGGATCTTTTGTGGTTTTATACAAAATTTAAGATTGTTGTATTTCTATAAACAATGCACTTGGAATTGTGATAGAGCTTGTATTGAATCTATTAATTTTTAAGTTAAAAAAGAAAAATTGAAGGAACTAACAAGTAAAAATTGGTAGTTACAAAATAGTCATGGGAAATACAGTATAGAAAATTTAATTAATGATAATGTAACTTCTAGGTATTATGCCAATTGGGTACTGAAAATATCAAGGAGAACACTTTGTAAAGTATATGATTATCTAATTGCTATATTGTACACCTGAAACAAATACAAAATAATATTAAATTTAAACTATAATTGAAAATAAAATAAAATTAAGTTTAAAAAATTGTGCTTTTAGCTTTATATTTCATTTGCTTCATGATATAAAAGAAAAAAATAGAAATTTTCTTTTCAGTTAACAATATATTTTATCTTGTGGGTTTTTTGTGTGTGACAGAGACAGAAAGAGAGACAGAGAGAGGGACAGATAGGGACTGACAGAACAGGAGAGAAATGAGAAGCATCAATTTTTCATTGTAGCTTTTTAGTTTCCTTAGTTGTTCATTGATTGCTTTCTCATATGTCCCTTTACCAGGGGTCTACAGCAGAGCGAGTGACCCCTTGCTCAAGCCGGCAAACCTTGGCCTCAAGCCAGTGACCATAGGGTCATGTTTATGATCCCAGGCTCAAGCCAGTGACCCCACGCTCAACCTGGTGAGCTCATGCTCAAACCGGATGAGCCCATGCTCAAGCCAGCAACCTCAGGGTTTTGAACCTGGGTCCTCTGCATCCCAGGCCAACGCTCTATCCACTGCATCACTGCCTGGTCAGGCTGACTTTATCTTCTTATAAGATATTTTTATAAAGGGTGTCTTTACTTATATGTATAGCATATTGATTTATTTTTATTTTATTCAGAATATTAAATTCAATAAAGTTACATTGTTCAATAAAAGTACATAGGTTTCAGGTAAATATTTCTATAGCATTTGAACTATTGATTGTGTTGTGTGTCCATCATCCAAAGTCAAATCATTTTCTGTCACTGAATATTTGCTCCTTTCTGCTCCTCTTTCCTAGCCCCCTCCAAGATCCCCTCCCCCTAGTAATCAGTTAATTTTTATCTATGTCCATGAGTCCCAGTTTTATATCCCACCTATGTGTGAAATCATACAGTTCTTAGCTTTTTCTGATTTCCTTATTTCACTCAGTAGAATGTTCCCAAGGTCTATTCATGTTGTTTTAAAGGCAGTATGTCATCATTTCTTCTGGTTGAGTCAATTGTATGTATGTACAACATCTTCTTTATCCAATCCTATATTGAAGGACACTTTGGTTGTTTCCATGTCTTATATACTATAAATAATGCTGCAGTGAACATGGGGATGCATGTGTCTCTATGTACCAATATTTTTGAATTTTGGGGGTAAATAACAAAAGGGATTTTTGGGTCATATGCTAGTTGTATTCTTATTTTTTTGAAGAACCATCCTATTTCTTGCATAATGGCTGTATCAGTTTACATTCCCACCAGAATTGTATGAAGGTTGTTTTTTTTCCACAGTCCTTCCAACACTTGTTATTACCTGATTTGTAGATAACCAATCTAACAGATGTGAGATGGTATCTAATTTTAGTTTGATTTGCATTTCTCTAATAGCTAGTGAAAATGAGCATCTTTTAACATATCTGTTGGCCATTTGTATGTCCTCTTGGAAGAAGTGTCTGTTCAGGTCCTCTTTCCTTTTTTTTTTTTTTTTTTTGTGGCAGAGACAGAAAGAGTGACAGATAGGGACAGACAGGCAGAAAGAGAGAGGGATGAGAAGCATCAATTTTTCATTGTGGCTCCTTAGTCTCCTTAGTTGTTCATTAATTGCCTTCGCATATGTGCCTTGACCAGGAAGCTACAGCAAAGTGAATGACCCTTTCTCATGCCAGCAATGTTGGATTCCAGTCAGCGATCTTGGGCTTCATGCCAGTGACCTTGGGTTCAAGCCAGCAACCATGGGGTTATGTCTATGATCCCACGCTCAAGCCAGTGACATCACACTCAAACTGGTGAGACCATGCTCAAGCCAGATGAGCCCACACTCAAGCTGGTGATCTTGAGGTTTAGAACCTGAGTCCTCTTCATCCCAGTCCAAAGATCTATCCACTAAACCACTACCTGGTCAGGTTCCTTATTTTTTAATTGGATTGTTTCCTTCTTTGTTCCCAAGCTTTGTGAGTTCTTGATATATTTTGGATATTAACCCTTTATCAGATATGTTGTTTGCAAATATCATTTCCCATTTAGTTGGCTGCCTGTTTTTGTTGTTCTGGATATCTTCTCCTGTGCAAAAGCTTTTTTGTTTACTATAGTCCCCTTAATTTACTGTTGCCTTTCTTTTCCTTTCCTGTAGAGTCAAATTCATAAATTGTTTTCTATGGCAAAGATTCGTGAGTTTAGTACCTATGCTTTCTTCTATGTAATTTAATGTTTCTGATCTTATATCTAGGTCTTTGATGCATTTTGAATTATTTTTTGTGCAGGTGACAAACTGTAGTCATGTTTCCTTTTTTGCATGTGGCTCTCCATTTTTTCCAGCATCATTTATTGAAGAGGTTTTCCTTTCTCCATTGTGTGTTTTTGGCTTGTTCATCAAAGATTTTTTGTCCATATATGTGTGGTTTTATTTCAGAGCTCTTGATTCTGTTCCATTGCCTTTATATCTGTTTTTCTGCCAATATCATGCTGTTTTGCTTATCGTAGCTCTGCAGTATTTTTGAAGTCAGGTGGTGTGACACTTCCAACTTCATTTTATTTTTCTCAAGATGGCTTTGGAAATTGTTGGTTTTTTATGATTCCATAAAAACCTGTTGACGTTTTGTTCTATTTCTTTAAAAAATGACATTGGGATTTTGATGGGCATTGCATTACATTTGTAGATTGCTTTGGTTAATATAGCCATTTTAACAATATTGATTATTCCAATCCATGAACATGAAATATTTTTTCATTTCATTTTGTCTTTTCCAATTTCTTTCAATAATGCTTTGCAGTTTTCAGTATATAAGTCATTCACATCTTTTAAATTAATTTTAGCCCTGGCCGGTTGGCTCAGCGGTAGAGCGTCGGCCTAGCGTGCGGAGGACCCGGGTTCGATTCCCGGCCAGGGCACACAGGAGAAGCGCCCATTTGCTTCTCCACCCCTCCGCCGCGCTTTCCTCTCTGTCTCTCTCTTCCCCTCCCGCAGCCAAGGCTCCATTGGAGCAAAGATGGCCCGGGCGCTGGGGATGGCTCTGTGGCCTCTGCCCCAGGCGCTAGAGTGGCTCTGGTCACAACATGGCGACGCCCAGGATGGGCAGAGCATCGCCCCCTGGTGGGCAGAGCGTGGCCCCATGGTGGGCGTGCCGGGTGGATCCCGGTCGGGCGCATGCGGGAGTCTGTCTGACTGTCTCTCCCTGTTTCCAGCTTCAGAAAAATGAAAAAATAAAAAAAAAATAAAATAAAAAAAAAAGTAAATTAATTTTAATGCAGTGACATGGATAAATCAGGGTACATATGTTCTGAGAAAACATCTCCAGATTATTTTGACATTTGATTATGCTGCATACCCCTCACCCAAAGTCAAATTGTCTTCTGTCATCTTCTATCTGGTTTTCTTCGTGACCCTCACCTACCCCTACCCCTTCCCTCTCCTTCCTTTCCCCCTCCCCACCCCTCCACCCTACCCTCTGTTACCATCACATTCTTGTCAATGTCTCTGAGTCTCATTTTTATGTCCCATCTATGTATGGGTTCATATACTTAGTTTTTTCTGATTTACTTATTTCACTCTATATAATCTTATCAAGGTCCATCCATGTTATTGTAAATGATCCGATGTCATCATTTCTTATGGCTGAGTAGTATTCCATAGTATATATGTACCAAAGCTTTTTAATCCACTCATCCTCTGACGGACACTTGGGCTGTTTCCAGATCTTCGCTATTGTGAACAATGCTGCTATAAACATGGGGGTGCATTTCTCCTTCTGGAACCATTCTATGGTGACCTTGGGGTATATTCCTAAAAGTGGGATGGCTGGGTCAAAAAGCAGTTGGATTTTCAATTTTTTGAGGAATCTCCATACTGTTTTCCACAGAGGCTGCACAAGTCTGCATTTCTACCAGCAGTGTAAGAGGTTCCCTTTTTTCCACATCCTCGCCAGCACTTATTCTGTGTTGTTTTGTTGATGAGTGCCATTCTGACCGGTATGAGCTGATATCTCATTGTGGCTTTAATTTGCATTTCTCTAATGATTAGTGATGTTGAGCATTTTTTCATATGCCTATTGGCCATCTGTATGTCCTCTTTGGAGAAGTGTCTGTTCATTTCTTTTGCCCATTTTTGATTGGACTGCTTGACTTTCTGGTGTTGAGATTTACAAGATCTTTACAATTTTTGGTTACTAAGCCCTTATAAGATGTATTGTCAAATATATTCTCCCATTGTGCAGTTTGTCTTTTTATTCTGTTCTTATTGTCTTTGGCTGTGAAAAATCTTTTTAGTTTGATATAGTCTCATTTGTTTATCCTGTCTTTTATTTCACTTGCCCGTGGAGATAAATCAGCAAATATATCGCTGTGAGAGATGTCAGAGAGCTTACTGCCTATGTTTTCTTCTAAGATGCTTATGGTTTCACGCCTTACATTTAAGTCTTTTATCCATTTTGAGTTTATTTTTGTTAATGGTGTAAGTTGGTGGTCTAGTTTCTTTTTTTTTGCAGGTTGCTGTCCAATTTTCCAAGCACCATTTGTTGAAGAGGCTGTCTTTACTCCATTGCATGCCCTTACCTCCTTTGTCAAATATCAGTTGTCCAGAGAGCTGTGGGTTTATTTCTGGGTTCTCCGTTCTGTTCCATTGATCTATGTGCCTGTTCTTATGCCAGTACCAGGCTGTTTTGAGTACAATGGCCTTGTTGTATAGCTTGATATCAGGAAGTGTGATACCTCCCCCTTTATTCTTCTTTTTTAAGATAGCTGAGGCTATTTGTGTTCTCTTTTGGTTCCATATAAATTTTTGGAATATGTGATCTATATCTTTGAAGTATGTCATTGGTATTTTAATTGGTATTGCATTGAATTTATAAATTGCTTTGGGTAATATAGACATTTTAATGATGTTTATTCTTCCTAACCATGAGCACGGTATATGCTTCCACTTGTTTGTATCCTCCTTGATTTCTTCTATCAATGCTTTATAATTTTCCGAGTACAAGTCTTTAGTCTCCTTGGTTAAATGTACTCCTAGGTACTTTATTTTTTTGGTTGTAATAGTGAAGGGGATAGTTTCCTTAATTTCTCTTCTGACTGTTCATTATTGGTGTATAAAAATGCCTCTGATTTTGGAGTATTAATTTTATATCCTGCCACTTTGCTGAATTCATTTATCAGGTCGTGTAGTTTTTTGACTGTGACTTTAGGGTTTTCTATATACAATATCATATCATCTGCAAATAGTGATAGCTTTACTTCTTCTTTTCCAACATGAATGCCTTTTATTTCTTCTTCTTGTCTGATTGTTGTGGCTAGGACTTCCAGGACTATGTTGAATAAGAGTGGTGAAAGAGGGCACCCCTGCCTTGTTCCTGATCTTAGGGGGATTGTTTTCATTTTTGCCCACTGAGTATAATGTTGGCTGTAGGTTTGTCATAGATGGCCTTTATCATGTTGAGGTATGTTCCATGTATTCCCACCTTGCTGAGAGTTTTGATCATAAATGGGTGCTGGATTTTATCAAATGCTTTTTCTGCATTTATTGAAATTATCATGTGGTTTTTCTCCTTCCTTTTGTTTATGTGATGAATCACATTGATTGATTTGCGAATATTGTACCAGCCTTGCCTCCCAAGAATAAATCCCACTTGATCTTGGTGTATGATTTTTTTCATATATTGCTGGATCTGGTTTGTTAATATTTTGTGGAGGATTTTTGCATCTAAATTCATCAGGGATATTGGCCTATAATTTTCTTTCTTTGTGTTGTCTTTGCCTGGTTTTGGAATCAGAATTATGCTCGCCTCATAAAAGGAGCTTGGAAGTCTTCCTTCCTCTTGAATTATTTGAAATAGCTTGAGAAGGATAGGAGTTAGTTGTTCTTTGAATGTTTGGTACAGTTAACTTGTGAAGCCATCTGGCCCAGGACTTTTCTTTGTTGCGAGTTTTTTGATAACTGTTTTGATCTCATTTGGTGTAATTGGTCTGTTTAGGTTTTCTGATTCCTTCAGATTAATTTTTGGAAGATTGTAGGTTTGAAGGAATTTGTCCATTTCATCTAGGTTGTCTAGTTTTTTGGCATACAGTTCTTCATAATATTTTCTTACGATATTTTGTATTTCCATTGTGTCAGTTGTTATTTCTCAACTCTCATTTCTAATTTTATTTATTTGAGTCCTCTCTCTCTCTCTTTTTCTTGGTGAGTCTAGTTAAAGATTCATCAATGTAGTTTACCTTTTCAAAGAACCAGTTCCTAGTTTAATTGATCCTCTATTGTTTCTTTAGGTTCTATGTCATTTATTTCTGCTCTGATCTTTATTATTTCCTTCCTTCTACTATATTTGGCTTTACTTGCTGTTCTTTTTCTAGTTCTTTTAGATGCAGGGTTAAGTTGTTTATTTGAGCTTTATCTAGCTTCTTAAAGTGTAGTGCTATAAACTTCTCTCTCAGTACTGCTTTCGCTGTGTCCCATATATTTTGAGTTGTTGTATGCTCATTATCATTTGTTTCTAGTAATTATTTTTATTTCTTCTTTGACCTCATTCTTAATTCATTTATTATTTATCAACCTGCTATTTAGTTTCCATTTGTTTGAGAGTTTTTGAGCTTTTCTGTTGTGGTTGATTTCTAGTTTCATGCCATTGTGATCAGAGAAAGTGCTCCATATTATTTCAATCTTCTTAAATTTGTTAAGACCACTTTTGTGCCCTAACATGTGGTCTATCCTAGAGAATGTACCATGAGCACTTGAAAGAATGTATATTCTGCTGCTTTACAGTGAAAGGTTCTGAAGATATCTATTAAATCGAGTTGATCTAGTGTGTCCTTTAAGTCTGCTGTTTCTTTGTTAATGTTCTTTCTTGAGGATCTATCTAGTGATGTTAGTGGGGTATTAAAATCCCATACTATTATAGTATTGCTGTTGATCTCTCTCTTTATATCCATCAAGTCTGCTTTATATATTTAGGTGCTCCTATATTAGGTGCATAGATATTTATAATAGTTATATCTTCCTGTTGGATTTCTCCCTTTATCATTACGTAGTGGCCTTCTTTATCTCTTACTATATTCTTTGTTTTAAAGTCCGTTTTGTCTGATATAAGTATTGCTACTGCAGCTTTTTTTCATTTCCATTTGCATGAAATATTTTTTTCCATCTTTTTACCTTCAGCCTATGTGCATCTTTTGTTTTAAGGTGTGTCTCTTGTAGACAGCATATGTATGGGTCCTGTTTTCTTATCCATGCAGCTACCCTATGTCTTTGGATTGTCATTTAATCCATTTACATGTAAGGTTATTATTGATATGTAGTTGTTTATTGCCATTTTATTCTTTAAAGCTGTATTCCTCATTTGCTATATTCTTTTCCCACTTTGATCTGTTTACTCTTTGCTCCTTAACATTTCCTGCAGCATTGGTTTGGTTGTAATGAATTCCTTGAGTTTTTTGGCGGGAGGGAAACTTTTTATTTCTCCTTCAATTTTAAATGATAGCCTTGCTGGATAAAGTAGTCTTGGTTGTAGGTTCTTGTTCTGCATTACTTTGAATATTTCTTGCCATTCCCTTCTGGCCTCAAGTGTTTCTGTTAAGAAGTCTGATGTCATCCTTATGGGGGCTCCTTTGTAGGTGATAGCCTTTTTTTCTCTAGCAGCTTTTAGTATTTTCTCTTTATCACTTAGCTTTGGTATTTTAATTATGATGTGACTTGGTGTAGGATTCTTTTTAGTGGAGTTCTCTGTGCTTCCTGAATTTGTTAGAATTTCTCCTGCATTAATTTAGAGAAGTTTTCAGCTATGATATGATTGAACAAAGTCTCTATCCCTTGTTCTTTCTCTTCTTCAGGAACCCCTTTGATGCTGATGTTATTTCTCTTTATGTTGTCACAGTGCTCTCTAAGAGTTTCCTCCGACTTTTTGAGTCTCTTTTCTTTTTTCTTCTCTGCTTTCATGCCTTCATTCCAGTTGTCCTCCAACTCACTGATTCAATCCTCAGTTCTATCCATCCTGTTTTTAATTCCTTCCATTGTGTTCTTCATTTCTGATATTGTATTTGTCTCTTCAGTTGATTCTTTTTTAATATTTCAATATCCTTTTTTATACTTGCTATTTCTTTATTTAGGTGTTTGTGATGACCATCCATTATTGTTCTAAGATCAGTAAGCATCCTTACAATCGTTATTTTAAACTCCGCATCTGGAAATTTGATTATTTCCATATCACTCAGTTCATCTCCTGAAGGTTTCTCTTGTGTTTTCATTTGGATTGCACTTCTTTGTCTTCTCATTGTGTCTGGGTGTTTGGGTGTTTTCTTTGTAGAGCTGGTTGAGTCTGGGCTTGGTGTTGTCTGCCTCCAGTTTTTACTTGTGTTGTTTCTAGGTATTCTTGGGTTGGCATCAGCTATTATTTGTAATCCACTTTAGGATTTGGGCTGCTTTGAAGTCTTGATTTGTTTATTTTCTTAACAGGTGATTGTCTTGTTTGCTGATCTCAGCAGGAGGCTTATTTGAAACTGTATCCAGGAATGTGGTGGGTGTGACCTGAGGCTCTGAAGTCCTCTTCTGCCAGTTAATCTTTCTGTGGGTGGGTTGCTTTCTCAGCTTCAGTAGGGGGAGGTGTATCTCAGATCTCCATGAAGACCTGAGTTACTGCCCCTCCTCCCCACTTCTTGTTTCCAGCTGTGTCTTGTTGCACTGATTGGAGCTGGAGAGATGTCTGTATCTCTGTGACCTGGAAGTACTTTTGTATTTTGCTTTGTGGAAGGATCAGCCCCTCTCCCAGTTATGGCAGCCTCCAGCACTGAATGAGTCAGCTTTTCATGTCATCGCCTATATTCCTCTCCCCCTCACCATCCATCTCTCTCTCTCTCTCCTTTATATTTGGAAGACAAGCAGGCCCTTTCAACACACCTTATTCCCTGTTTGCTAGGCAAGTGGCTGTGAGCAGTATTTACTGTTCTTTTCCTTGGAGTGAGAGCCCAGCCTCACCCCCCCCCCGTTCCTGTAAGCAGTGGAGATTCAGGCGTTCCCTACCAGGTTTGTTCTGGCTTCTTCTTTGCTCCTTGGTTTTTGAGAGCTGTTCTTGTAGTACGGATTTGGTTTTTCATGCTGATTGTTCATAAATTAGTTTATAATCCAGTTCAGTGGTGTTAGCTGGGAGTCTGTGCATCTGTTTACTCCGCTGCCATCTTCTGGTCTGTCATTCACATCTTTTGTTAAGTTTATCCCTAAGTAATTTTGTTGTTGTTGTTATTGCAATTGTAAAAGAAATTAATTTTTTTAGTTAATTTTCTGAAGTTTGATTATTCGCTGATAGAAAAGCTGTAAACTTAGGTTTATTGATTTTGTATCCTAGGACCTTAATGTACTGGTTTATTGTTTCTAAAAGATTTTTGGTGGAGTTTTTGGAGTTTTCTAAATACAAAATTATGTCATCTGCAAAAATGATCCTTCAGTTTTTCTTTCCTGATATGGATGGCTTTTATTTATTTTTTTTCCATGATTGCTCTCACTGAAACTTCAAGAACTGTGTTGAATTCAAGGGTAAAGAGTGGAAGCTGTCTCTTGTTCCTGATTTTAGAAGATAAAATCAGTTTTCCACCATTTAGTATGATATTATCTGATAGTTTGTCATATATGACCTTTATTATGTTGAGGTATTTTTCTTCTATACTCATTTTTTTCCATTTTTCTGAAGTGAGAAGTGAGGAGACAGAGAGAAATACCCCCACATATGCCCAACCAGAATCCATCTGGCAAGCCAACCAGGGGGTGATGTTCTGCCCATATGGGCCATTGCTCTGTAGCAACTGGAGCTATTCTAGTGCCTGAGGCAGAGGCCATGGAGCCATCCTCAGTATCCGTGCCAAGTTTGCTCCAATGGAGCCTTGGCTGCAGATGGAGAAGTGAGAGACAGAGATTAAGGAGAAGGGGAAGGATAGAGAAGCAGATGAGTGCTTCTCCCATTTGCCTTGGGCAGGAATTGAACCCGGAACTTCCAAACACTGAGCTGATGCTCTACTGTTGAACCAACTGGCCAGGGCCCCTTCTATACTCATTTTAATAAGTGTTTTAAACATAAATGGATGTTGTACCTTATTGAATGCCCTTTATTCATCTGTTGATAGAATCATATGGTTTGTGTTCTTTGTTTTTTTAATGTGGTGTATTACATTGATTCATTTATATATGTTGAACCATTCTTGTATTCTTGGAATAAATAACACTTGATCGTGATGTTTTATTTTTTAATGTGGTGTTGTATTTGATTTGCTAGTATTTTGTTTAGGATTTTTGCATCTGTATTCATTAAAGATATTAGTCTGTAGATCTCTTTTTCTTTTTTGTGACAGAGACAGAGAAACAGAGTGAGGGACAGATAGGGAAAGACAGACAGAATGGGAGAGAGATGAGAAGCATCTATTCTTTGTTGCAGGGCCTTAGTTGTTCATTGATTGCTTTTCATATGTGCCTTGACCAGGGGGCTACAGCAGAGCAGGTGACCCCTTGCTCAACCCAGTGAAGCTGGGCTCAAGCCAGTGACACTGGGCTCAAGCCAGTGACCTTGGGCTTCAAGCAAGTGAGTGACCTTTGGGCTCAAACCAGTGACCATGTGGTCATATCTACGATCCCATGCTCAAGCCAGCAACCCCACACTCAAGCTGGATAAGCCCATGCTCAACCCATTGACCTCAGCATTTTGAAACTGGGTCCACTGTGTCCCAGTCAGATACTCTATCAACTAAACCATTGCCTGGTCAGGCTGTAGTTTTCTTCTTTTGTGTTGTCCTTGCGAGGTTTTGATATCAAGCTCACGTAGGCCTCATAAAATGTCTTAAGGTTTATGCTTTCTTCTTCTATTTTTTGGAAGATTTTGAGGTCAGGTACCAAATTTTCTTTGAATGATTGGTAGAATTAACTAGTGTAGCTATCTGGTACTAGACTTTTATTTTGGGAGAAGTTTTTTTCTTTATTTTTATTTTCATTTTTAAGGTTACTTTTTAAATTTTTTATTAATTTTAATGGGGTGACATCAATAAATTAGGGCACATATGTTCAAAGAAAACATGTCCAGGTTATCTTGTCATTCAATTATGTTGCATACCCATCACCCAAAGTCAGATTGTCTTCCGTCACTTTTTATCTAGTTTTCTTTGTGCCCCTTCTCCTCCCTCTTCTCTCTCCCTCCTCCCCACTCCCAGTAACCACCACACACTTGAACATGTCTCTTAGTCTCCTTTTTCTGTCCCACCTGTGTATGGAATTATGCAGTTCTTGGTTTTTTTCTGATTCACTTATTTGGCTCAGTATAATATTATCAAGATCCCAACATTTTGTTGTAAATGACCTGATGTCATCATTTCTTACGGCTGAGTAGTACTCCATAGTGTATATGTACCATATTTTCTTTATCCAGTTTTCTATTGAAGGGCTTTTTGGTTGTTTCCATATCTTAGCCACTGAGAACAATGCTGTAGTGAACATGGGGCTACATGTATCATTACGTATCAATGTTTCTGAGTTTGGGGGATATATACTCAGTAGAGGGATTTTCGGGTCATAAGGTAATTCTATTTTCAGGTTTTTGAGGAACCACCATACTTTCTTCCATAATGGTTGTACTACTTTACATTCCCACCAACAATGAATGAGGGTTATTTTTCTCCACAGCCTCTCCAACATTTGCTATTACCTGTCTTGTTGACAATAGCTAATGTAACAGGTGTGAAGTGGTATCTCATTGCAGTTTTGATTTGCATTTCTCAAATAACTAATGAAGATCAGCATCTTTACATATATCTTTTGGCCATTTGTATTTCTTCCTGGGAGAAGTGTCTGTTCATGTCCTCTTCCCGTTTTTTTATTGGATTGTTTGTTTGTTTGTTGTTGAGTTTTATGAGTTCTTTGTATATTTTGGATATTAGGTCCTTATCTGAGCTGTTGTTTGAAAATATCATTTCCCATTTAGTTGGCTGTTGGTTTATTTTGTTGTCAGTTTCTATTGCTGAGCAAAAACTTCTTAATCTGATGTAGTCTCATTCATTTATTTTTGCCTTCACTTCCCTTGCCGTTGGAATCAAATTCATAAAATGCTCTTTAAAACCCAGATCCATGAGTTTAGTACCTATGTCTTCTTCTATGTACTTTATTCTTTCAGGTCTTATATTTAGGTCTTTGATCCATTTTGAATTAATTTTAGTACAAGGGAACAAACTGTAGTCTAGTTTCATTCTTTTGCATGTGGCTTTCCAGTTTTCCCAGTACCATTTGTTGAAGAGGCTTTCTTTTCTCCATTGTGTGTTGTTGGCCCCCTTTATGAAAAATTATTTGACTATATATATATATGTGGTTTTATTTCTGGACTTTCTATTGTGTTCCATTGGTCTGAGCATCTATTTTTCTGCCAATACCATGTTGTTTTGATTGTCGTGGCTCTATAATATAGTTTGAAGTAAGGTATTGTAATGCCCCCAGCTTCATTCTTTTTCTTTAGGATTGCTTTGGCTATTCGGGATTTTATATAGTTCCATATAAATCTGATGATTTTTTGTTCCATTACTTTTAAAAATGTCATTGGAATTTTGATGGGAATTGCATTAAATTTGTATATTGCTTTGGGTAATATGACCATCTCGATTATATTTATTCCTCTTATCCAAGAGCAATGAATATTCTTCCATCTCATTGTATCTTTTTCGAATTTCCTTAACAATGGTTTGTAGTTTTCATTATATAAGTCCTTTACATTCTTTGTTATGTTTATTCCTAAGTATTTTATTTTTTTGTTGTTGCAATCATTAAGGGGATTATTTTTTTTGAGTTTGTTCTCAAATGTTTCATTGTTGGCATATAGAAAGGCGATGGGCTTTTGTATGTTAATTTTGTATCCTGTGACCTTACTGTATTGGCTTATTGTTTCTAGTAGTCTTTTTGTAGATTCTTTAAGGTTTTCGATGTATAGGATCATATCATCTGCAAAAAGTGATACCTTTACTTCTTCTTTTCTGATGTGGATGCATTTTATTTCTTTATCTTGTCTGATTGCTCTGGCTAGAACCTCTAGCACCACATTAAATAAGAGTGGAGAGAGTGGACAACCCTGTCTTGTTCCTGATTTAAGGGGGAAAGCATTCAGTTTTGTGCCATTTAATATGATGTTAGCTGGTGGTTTATCATATATGGCCTTTATCATGTTGAGATATTTTCCTTTTATACCCATTTTGTTGAGATTCTTAAACATAAAATTGTGTTGTATTTTATCAAATGCCTTTTCTGCATCTATTGATAATTTTGTTTTTTGTTCTGTCGATATGGTGTATTACGTTAACCTTTTTACGTATGTTGAACCATCCTTGAGATTCTGGGATGAATCCCACTTGATCATGATGTATTATTTTTTTAATATGTTGTTGTATTCGATTTGCTAGTATTTTGTTTAGTATTTTAGCTTCCCTATTCATTAGAGATATTGGTCTGTAGTTTTCTTTTTTTGTGCCATCCTTGCCTGGTATCAGTATGAGGGTATGCTGGCCTCATAAAATGTGTTTGGAAGTATTGCTTCTTCTTCAATTTTTTGGAAAACTTTGAGTAGAATAGAAACCAAGTATTCTTTGAATGTTTGATAGAATTTGCTATTATAACTGTCTGGGCCTGGACTTTTATTTTGGGGGAGGTTTTTAATAGATTTTTTCTATTTCTTCCCTACTAATTGGTCTGATTAGGCTTTCTGTTTCTTTTTGACTCAGTCTAGGAAGGTTGTTCGTTCTAAAAATTTATCCATTTCTTCCAGATTGTTGAATTTAGTGCCATAAAGTTTTTCATAGTATTCTACAATAATTCTTTGTATATCTATGGTGTCCGTTGTGATTTCTCCTCTTTCATTTTGGATTTTGTTTATATGAGTTCTTTCTCTTTTTTCCTTCATAAGTCTTGCCAAGGGTTTGTCAATTTTGTTGATCTTTTGAAAGAACCAGCTCCTTGTTCTATTAATTTTTTCTATAGTTTTTCTGTTCTCTATTTCATTTATTTCTGCTCTGATTTTTACTATCTCCTTTCTTTGTCTGTTTTTGGGTTGTCTTTGTTCTTCTTTTTCCAGTTCCTTAAGGTGTGAAGTTAAGTGGTTCACTTGGGATCTCTCTTTGTTCATGTAGGCCTGAAGTGATATGAACTTCCCTCTTATCACTGCTTTTGCTGCATCCCATAGATTCTGATATGTCGTATTGTCATTTTCATTTGTCTGTATATATCTTTTGATTTCTGTGCTTATTTCTTTCTTTGACCCATTCATTTTGTAAAAGTATGTTCTTGGTTTCCACAATTTTGTGGAGTTTTTTTCCTCTTTTTTGCAGTTGAATTCTAGTTTCAAGGCTTTATGATCAGAAAATATGCTTGGTACAACTTTGATTTTTCTGCATTTGCTGATGTTGTTTTTGTGGCCCAACATATGGTCAGTTCTTGAGAATGATCCATGTACACTGGAGAAAAAATATATACTCTGTCACTTTGTGATGAAATGTCCTGTAGATATCTATCATATCCAGGTGCTCTAGTGTTTTGTTTAAGGCCAATATATCTTTATTGGTTCTCTGTTTGGATGACCGATCTAGAGCCATCAGCGGTGTATTGAGGTCTCCAAGTATGATTGTACTTTTGTCAGTTTTTGTTTTAAGGTCAATAAGTAGCTGTCTTATATATTTTGGTGCTCCTTGGTTTGGTGCATATATACTAAGAATTGTTATGTCTTCTTGATTCACCGTCCCCTTAATCATTATGAAATGACCATTTTTGTCATTTCATACATAATTTGTATTTCATACAAATGTATTTCATACATTTGAGTACTTTTGCTGTCTTGTAGTCAGCATTATCAAATATGAGTATTGCTATGCCTGCTTTTTTTGGATGTTATTTGCTTGGAGTATTGTTTTCCAGCCTTTCACTTTCAATTTGTTTTTATCCTTGTTGCTTAGATGAGTTTCTTGTAGGCAGCATACAGTTGGATTATCTTTTTTAATCCATTCTGCTACTCTGTGCCTTTTTATTGATGAGTTTAATCCATTTACATTTAATGTAATTATTGACACTAGTAAGTTCCCTATTGCCATTTTATAGATTGCTCTCTGTTAGTTTTGTGTCTTATTTGATCCTTCTCTTTCATTTTTCTATCTTTTGTTTTTGTTTGGCTGTATTCCATACATCTTTCCTCTGTTGCTATCTTTTTTAAATTATGTGCTTCTGTGGTGGTTTTTTCAATGGTGGTTACCATTAAGTAATGAAAAGGGTAGTGAACTGTAGTGCACTATCTTGTGAGTATTGTTAATCTCCATCCTCTCTCCTTTTTTTTTGTTGTTGTTGTCACAGTTTAAATTTGGTTTTATTGTGTACTTGGTGGAGCTTTTACTTGTGGTTTTGTTTTGTTTTGTTTTGTTTTTATCTGGTTGGAAAACCCCCTTTAGTAATTCCTGGAGCGAGGGTTTTCTGATGATAAATTCCCTCATCTCTCCTTTATCTGTGAATGTTTTTATTTCTCCTTCATATTTGAAGGATAGCTTTGATGGGTATAGTATTTGTGCCTGAAAGTTCCTCTCTTTCAGGACTTTAAATATTGGGATCCACTCTCTTCTAACTTGTAGAGTTTCTGTTGAGAAATTTGATGATAATCTAATGGGCCTTTCTTTATATATTGTATTCTTCTTTTTCTTGGCTGCCTTGAGAATTTTTTCTTTGTCGTTCGTTTGTGCCAATTTTATTATGATGTGCCTTGGAGTAGGTTTGCTGGGGTTAAGAAAACTTGGAGTTCTGTTTGCTTCTTGAATTTGAGGCTTTAGTTCTTTCCACGAGCTTGGAAAGTTCTCATTTATTTGTTTGAATATGTTCTCCATTCCATTTTGTCTCTCTTCTCCCTCTGATATACCTATTATTTTTATGTTATTCTTTTTGATGGAGTCAGACAATTCATGTAGGTTTTTCTCATTTTTTTAAAAATTTTTGAGTCTCTTTTTTCTTCTCTCTGTTTTGCCTCAAGTTGCTTGTCTTCTATTTCACTAATCCTACCTCCTATCTTGCCTGTTCTATTAGCTAAGCTTGTTACCTCATTTTTCAGCTCATGAATTGAGTTTTTTATCTCTGTTTGATTTGTTTTTATAGTTTCAATTTCCTTGGTAATATATTCCTTGTGTTCATTGAGTTGTTTTCTGAGCTCCCTAAATTGCCTTTCTGTGTTTCCTTATATATCTTTGAGTATTTTTAGGATTTCTATTTTAAATTCTCTGTCACTTAGCTCCAAGGTTTCCAATATATTAAAATTTTCTCCATAGATTTTCCTCATCTATCTGTGATACCTCTCTGTCTTTTGTATCCATGATATTCGATTTCCTTTTCCTTAATGGCATCTGAGGGTGGTTTTATTGATAGTATTAATGAGATTAATAAAGAATAAAAAGTTAAAAAATAAAAATAAAAAATTATTATTCCTTCCCTTTTTTTTCCTCTCCTCTCCTCTCCCCTCATTCTTGAGAAAATCTTGTGGTGAACTGTGAATTATATTGTGCTAAATAGAATAAAAACTACTTATAATGGAGGACCTGAGTTGGGGAGAAGTGATAAAGGGGCAAAAAAAGGGGGGTAGGACTCACAAAATGCAAAAAAGGAAAAAATTTGGGTCAAGAATAAAATAATTTGCTTTTAGGTGATGGTTGACTAAGAGATATGGTGAGAAGAATAAGAGGAAAAAGGAAAAAGGGGAAAAAATTAAAAAATTACTATTGTATTTAGTGGAGCAAGAACTAGATAATATGGAGAGCCAGGGTTGGGAACAATACCAGTGAGTTTAAAAAGTGAAGTAAGAGTTTGATCGGTAGTGGGAGCGGAGAGCGGACCCCAGAGAGCCCTGAGCAGCCCCACTGCCACCACCGGCCTAGTTACCATCACACCCCGGGAGGAGCCGCAGCTGCCGCAGCAGGCCCCAGTCACCATCACCGCAACCATGAGAAGCAAGGCCGAGACCCAGCAGCCGCCCGCTGCCCCCACCCTCAGCACTGCTGACACCAAGCCTGGCACCACGGGCAGTGGCGCAGGGAGCGGCGGCCTGGGCGGCCTCACATCGGCGGTGCCTGCCAGTGGGGACAAGAAGGTCATCACAACGAAGGTTTTGGGAACAGTAAAATGGTTCAATGTAAGGAATGGATATGGTTTTATCAACAGGAATGACACCAAGGAAGATGTATTTGTACACCAGACTGCCATAAAGAAGAATAACCCTAGGAAGTACCTTCGCAGTGTAGGAGATGGAGAGACTGTGGAGTTTGATGTTGTTGAAGGAGAAAAGGGTGTGGAGGCAGCAAATTTTACAGGCCCTGGTGGAGTTCCAGTGCAAGGCAGTAAATATGCAGCAGACCGTAACCATTACAGATGCTACCCACGTCGCAGGGGTCCTCCACGCAATTACCAGCAGAACTACCAGAATAGTGAGAGTGGGGAAAAAAATGAGGGATCGGAGAGTGCTCCCGAAGGCCAGGCCCAACAGCACCGGCCCTACCACAGGCGACGGTTCCCACCTTACTACATGCGGAGACCCTACGGGCGTTGACCACAGTATTCCAACCCTCCTGTGCAGGGAGAAGTGATGGAGGGCGCCGACAACCAGGGTGCAGGAGAACAAGGCAGACCAGTGAGACAGAA
This sequence comes from Saccopteryx bilineata, assembly GCF_036850765.1. NCBI lineage: Eukaryota > Metazoa > Chordata > Mammalia > Chiroptera > Emballonuridae > Saccopteryx > Saccopteryx bilineata. The sequence continues at coordinate 100,923,028 of NC_089502.1, read as the reverse complement.
TATGTATCAGGGCTACAGACCATGATTTCGCAGAGGCCCTCCTCGCCAAAGACAGCCTAGAGAGGATGGCAATGAGGAAGATAAGGAAAATCAAGGAGATGAGACCCAAGGTCAGCAGCCACCTCAACGTCGGTACCGCCGCAACTTCAATTACTGACGCAGATGCCCAGAAAACCCTAAACCACAAGATGGCAAAGAGACAAAAGCAGCCGATCCACCAGCTGAGAATTCGTCCGCTCCCGAGGCTGAGCAGAGCGGGGCTGAGTAAATGCCAGCTTACCATCTCTACCATCATCCGGTTTAGTCATCCAACAAGAAGACATGAATATGAAATTCCAGCAATAAGAAATGAACAAAAGATTGGAGCTGAAGACCTTAAGTGCTTGCTTTTTGCCCGTTGACCAGATAACTAGAACTATCTGCATTATCTATGCAGCATGGGGTTTTTATTATTTTTACCTAAAGACGTCTCTTTTTGGTAATGACAAACGTGTTTTTTTAAAAAAGAAAAAGAAAAAGCCTGGTTTTTCTCAATACACCTTTAAAGGTTTTTAAATTGTTTCATATCTGGTCAAGTTGAGATTTTTAAGAACCTCATTTTTAATTTGTAATAAAAGTTTACAACTTGATTTTTTCAAAAAAGTCAACAAACTGCAAGCACCTGTTAATAAAGGTCTTAAATAATAAAAAAAAGTGAAGTAAAAAAACCCCAAAGCGCCACAAAAAAAAATTTTAGTCTCTGATAAAATAATTTGTTCATGATTGAGGATTGAATGAGAGGAAATGTAAAGGAGAAACGAAGAAACTAATATAGAGGGAGAAAAAAGAAAGAAGAAAACACAAAAAGAAGAAAATAGAATAAAAAGAGAGATTTAAGGGTTTTGGAGTGCAACCTTCATAGAGAGAAAGGAAGAAGAAAGAAAAGATAATGGGAGATGTAACACTTATGGGTAGCATAGTTTAAGAAGAGGAAAGAGTAAGACTGGCAGAGAATTAAATGACCAAATTGGAAGAGGAAGAAAATAATCAAGACAAGAAGATAAGAGAAACAAATAAACAAATATAATAAAATGGGATAGGTTATAAAGTCTGTGGATTATTCTTGATTTTGAGAGGTTATCTTCTTGCTTTTTCTTTTCTCTCCCTCTTCCTGGTCGGTGACTCTGTACCCCTGGTTCTGCCCCTGTGGCATGCTTAGGTACAGATTTGCAGTTGATAAGTCTCTATGGCAATGTCATATATTGGGCTTTAGTCTCGTTGGCAGGCTCCATCAGTGAGAGAGTCTGTGTTCCCGGAGCCTCTCTCCTAGTCTTTCCTTCCTGAATTAGTAGCTTGATGATCCAGCTATGGGGTTGCTGCTGCCTCTGCCTGGAGAGTAAGAGGCTCAAAGAGCTGGCAAATCCCCACTCTATTCCCACTCAGCACAGGGCTCTGGGTAAGGCTCAATCAGTCAGAGCCCCTAGCATAATCAGGCAGGGCTTCGGCCCACACAAAGACCTCTGACTCTGTACCTCTGTCTGGGAACATGGGCGCCCACTCCCAGGGGAATCTCTCGCCCACTATCTGCGCTCCCAACCAGGATATCTGGCCAGCCACCTCTCACTCCCGGTTAGGCGCCCCGCCCACATGGAAAAGTTCGAGCGTAGGGAATTTCGCTCCCACTCACTCCCTGTGCGCTGCTTTTCAGGGCACAGGGGCAACCTCAAGACTCTGATTTTGGCCTACAGAAAGGCCTCTGACTCTTCCATTTTTTCCAGTAACATGGGCACCTACTCCCGGGGGAATCTCTCTCCTACTCTCCACACTCACTGACCAGGATATCAGGTCTGCAGCCTCTCACTCCAAGTGAGGCACCCTGCCCGCACAGAATTGTTCGAGCATAGGGAATTTTGCTCCCACTTTCTCCCTGTGCACTGCTTTTCAGGGCACAGGTGCGACCCCACGACTCTGGTTTCGGCCCACACAAGGGCCTGACTCTGACCCTCTATCTGGTAACATGGGCACCCACTCCCGGGAGAATCTCTTGCACACTATCTGCGCTCGCCGACCAGGAGATCAGGCCAGCAGTCTCTCACTCCGAGTGAGGTGCCCTGCCCACATGAAAAAGTACAAGCGTGGGAAATTTTGCTCCCACTCATTCCCCACATGCTGCTTTTCGGGGCGCAGGGGTGACCTCAAGACATACCTGGAGATCTCAATACATCATTGATGGCTTTAGTTAGATCATCCAAGCAGAAAATTTAATAAATAAATATAGGCCTTAATTGACACAGTAGACCAAATAAACATTATAGACATTTACAGGACAATTCATCCCAGAACATTAGATTATAAAGTTCCAGTATGCAGACCAAATACTAACCTCAACAAATTCAGAAGAGTGAAATTATACCAAGCATATTTTCTAACCATAAGACCTTGGAATCAAAATCTAACTGAAAAAGGAAGTAAAGAAACCCACAAAAATGTGGAAATAAAGCAACATATTTCTAAAAAATAATTGGGTCAAAAAAATAAATAAAAACAGAGATTAAAAGATATATACAGCCTGACCTGTGCTGGTGCACTGGATCGAGCATTGACCTGGAAAGCTGAGTTCACTGGTTCAGGGCCCTGGGCTTTCTCAGTCAGGGAACATGTGGGAGTTGATGCTTCCTGCTCCTCCTTCCCTTCTCTCTGTTTCTCTTCTGTAAAATGAATAAAAATAATTTTAAAAAGATATATACAAACAAACAAGAATGACAATATGACATAGTAAAACTTCTGGGATGCAGTGAAAGCAGTAATAAGAGGGAAGTTTATATCATTATAGGGTTATATCAATACACAACAGAGATCCCAAGCAAAGAACCAAACATCACATCTTAAAGAACTAGAGAAAGAGGAACAAAGGCAATCCAAAGTCAGCAGAAGAAAAGAAATAGTAAAAATTAGAGCAGAACTATATAAATAAAATGAAGAAAATACAACAAAGAGCTCGTTCTTTGCAAAGATCAATAAAATTGTTAAACCCCTGGTTTGACTAAGAAAAAAAGAAGAGTGACTTATATAAGGAAAATCCAAAGTGATAGAGGAGAAATTACCACAGATATCATAGGTATTAAAAGGATCATACTAGAATACTATGAAAGATTAGATGCCACCATACTTGACCACCCAGAAGACATGGATAAGTTTCTAGAACTATACAATCTTCATCGACTGAGTCACTAGGAAGTGGAAAATTTAAATAAACCCATATGCAATGAGAAAATAGACGCGGCTATCAAAAACTTCCCAAAAATAAAGTACAGCACCAGATGGCTACACTAATAAATTCTACTAAACATTCAAAGAAAATTTAGTACTTATTCTTCTCAAAGCCCACCAAAAAAATAGAAGAAGTAATACTCCTTAACACATCTTATGAGGCCAACATAACTATGAAACCAAAATCTGGCAAGGAAAACACAAACAAAGCAAACAACAGACCAATATCTCTAATGAATACAGTTGTAAAAACCCTAAACACAATACTAGCATATTGAAAACAACAGTATATTAAAAAAAAGTCACAATCCAGTAGGATTCATTCCAAAGGCACAAAGATGGTTGAACACACAGAAATCATTCAACATAATACACCACCTCAACAAAACAAAGAACAAAGGACATATGATCCTATCAATAGATGCAAAAAAAAGCATTCAATAAGATACAACACGCCTTTATGTTTAAAACACTCAATAAAATGGGAACAGAAAAAAAATACCTCAATATAATAAAGGCCAAATATGACAAACCATCAGCTAATATCATACTAAATGGTGAAAAAAATGAAGGCTTTATCTCTAAAAATTAAGAACAAGACAAGAGTCCCCACTCTCTCCACTCTTATTTGATATAGTTCTGGAAGTTTTAGCCAGAACAACCATGCAACAGAAAAGAATAAAAGGCATCCATATCAAAAAACAAGAAGTAAAGGTATCACTTTTCGCAGATTATAAGATTCTGTATATAGAAAACCCCAAAGACTCCGCTGAAAAACTATTAGAAGCAGTGAACCAATACAGCAAAGTCACAGTATACAAAATCAATATATAAAAGTCTACAACTTTCCTATATGCCAATGATGAAACTTCTGAAAATGAACTAAAAAAAAAACATCAAAAAACCAATTCCTTTTACAATTGTAAAATAAAATAAAATAAAATACCTAGGAATAAACTTAACAAGGAGTGTGAAGGACCTATATACTGAAAGTCATTATTGAAGGGAATAGAAAAAGTCCTTGTGAAATGGAACAATATTCCATGTTCATGGATTGGAAGAATCAACATAGTTAAAATAGTTATATTATCCAAAACAATATACAAATTTAATGCAATCCCCATCAAAATCCCAATGTCATTTTTTAAAGATATATCAATAGAACAAAAATCATCAAGTTTGGATGGAACCATAATAAAGCCCTGAATCACCAAACAATCCTGAGGAAAAAGAATAAAGCCATAGTTATGACACTACCTCACTTTAAATTATACAACAGAGCCATAATAATCAAAACAGCATGGTATTGGCATAAAAGCAGACATACAGACTAGTGGAATAGAATTGAAATCTCAGAAATAAAAAGACATATTATGGACAAATAATCTTTGACAAAGGAAACAAAAACACACAATAAAGAAAAAAAAACCTTTTCAACAAATGCTCCTGGGAAAATTGGAAACCATGTGCAAAAGATGAAACTTGACTATAGTTTGTCCCCCTACACAAAAATTAATTCAAAATGGATCAAAGACCTAAATATACGATCTGAAACATTAAATAACATAGAAGAGAACATAGATACTAACTCATGGACATTGACCACAAAGAACAATTTAAGAATTTCACCCCCAAAACAAGGAAAGTAAAGGCAACAATAAATGAATGAGACTATATCAAATAAAAAGCTTCTGCACAGCAAAAGAAACCTACAACAAAACAAAAAGGCAGCGAACTAAATGGGAGATGGTATTTAACAACAGCTCAGATAAAGGGTTAATATCAAAAATATATCAAGAACTCACAGGCCCTGGCCAGTTGGCTCAGTGGTAGAGCATCAGCCTGGCGTGTGGGAGTCCCAGGTTCAATTCCTGGCCAGGGCACACAGGAGAAGCACCCATCTGCTTCTCCACCCCTCCCCTTCTCCTTCCTCTCTGTCTCTCTCTTCTCCTCCCACAGCCGAGGCTCCATAGGAGCAAGGTTGGCCTGGGCACTGAGGATGGCTCCATGGCCTCTGCCTCAGGCGCTAGAATGGCCCTGGTTGCGACAGAGCAATGACCTAGATGGGCAGAGCATTGCCCCCTGTGGGCAGGCCGGGTGGATCCCGGTCGGGCGCATGCGGGATTCTGTCTGACTGCCTCCCCGTTTCCAACTTCAGAAAAAAAAGAACTCACAAAGCTCAGGAACAGTAAGGAAACAAACTAATTAAAAAATGGGGAGAGGACCTGAACAAACACTTCTCCTAAGAAGATATACAAATGGCCAACATAGATGTTAAAAGACGCTCATTTTCCTAAGTATTAGAGAAAAGCAAATCAAGACTACAATGAGATCCCACCTCATACCTGTTAGATTGGCTATTATCTACAAATCTGGTAATAAGTGTTAGAGAGACTTTTGAGATAAGAGGATCCTCATTCACTTCGGGTGGGAAAGTAAACTGTTAAAGCCATTATAGAAGAAATATGATGATGCCTCAAAATATTAAGAATACAACTAGCATATGACCCAGCAATCCCTCTACTCAGTAACTACCCCCAAAATACTCAAAAACATTGAAGCATAAAGACACATACACCCTCATGTTCGTCGCAGCATTATTCACAGTGTCCAAAACATGGAAACAACCAATGTGTCCTTCATTGGAGGGTTGGATAAAAAAGGTGTGGTATGTAGGTATAATGGAATACTACTCAGCCATAAGAAATGATGACATTTTGCCGTTTACAACAACATGGACTATCCATGAGAACATTATCTTGAGTGAAACAAATAAATCTGAAAAAGCTAAGAACTGTATGATTTCACACATAGGTGGGATATAAAACTGAGACTAATGGACATAGATAAAAGTGAAGTGGTTACCAGAGGGAGGGTTATTGAGGGAGGAAGTGGGGTTAACTGTGTAAAGAGGAGCAAATATATGAAGAAGAAAAATAATTTGACTTTGTGTGATGGGTACACAACATAATCAAGAGTTCAAATGTTATAGAAATGTTTACCTGTACTCTTATTGATCAGTGTCACTCTATTAAATTTTTCTAAATAAAATTTAATGATATACAATACAACTTTGTAACTATGCATCATGACAGACATTAACTAGACTTATTTTGGTGATCATTTTGCAATATATAAAAGTATCAAACTATTATGTTGTACCCTTGAAATTGATATAATGTACGTAATTACAATCTCAATGTAAAAAAACCAAAAAGATGGGAATGCAGCATAATCAAATGTCAAAATAGCCTGACCTGTGGTGGCTCAGTGGATAAAGCGTCGACCTGGAATGCTGAGGTCGCAGGTTCAAAACCCTGGGCTTGCCTGGTCAAGGCACATATGGGAGTTGATGCTTCCTGCTCCTCCCTTCTCTCTCTCTCTCTTTCTCTCTCTCTCTTTCTCTCTCTCATTCTCTCTCTCCTGTCTAAAATGAATAAATAAAGTCTTAAAAAAAATTAAAAAAAAAAAAAACAAATGTCAAAATAACCTAGAGATGTTTTCTCTGAACATATGTACCCTGATTTATCAATGTCACCCCATTAAAATTAATCAAAAAATAGATTATGAATAAAATTTTTAAACATGAATATATTAGGGTAGGGATACTGAGATAAAAGTAAGATGGAAATATAAGTTCAAAGAAAAATAAGACAATATATAATAAAAAAAGATTAGATATCTTCTATTTTTCTTTTAATTTATTTTGCATCATCAGGCCAGGTTCATGTATTCTAGAAATAGTATAATGACCCAGGAAGAGGTACTTGAAAATCTCACAAATCTCAAAAGAATGGCCCCTGGTAGGGAAAGCATCAGAGTCTCAGCTCTGTCACTTCACAACTATTTAACCTTGAGCAAGATTCTTTACTGCTGTGAAGTTTGGTATCTTCATTTCTGAAATGAGTAATGTCTTCCCTACCACACACACTTGTTGCAAGGATTGAAGTGTAATAGTATATTATCAGAATTAACACTCTCATGTTGCAAATAAATTCCACATTTTTTAGGCCACTAAGTTTGTGCTTTAAGAGAGAGGCCTTCTCAGTGCCTATGATGCGTAGCTTCTGAAAACCATCTTTGAAAGAAACAGTTCAGTGGCCACACTCAGTTATGGCACAGGCTCAAGGTGGAAAGAGTGTGTCCAGGTTGAATCAGGGCTATATTATATGTATGGCACCAAATCTCAGAAAGGGAGTTTTAAAAGCTATTTATTCAAATCTTGAAATTAGAACTCAAGATTGATCAATGTTGTCCTTTTCTCTCTCCCCCCTTTTTTAATACATTTTTTTCTTTTCATTTCAGGTGCATAATGACTGTAGGCGATGGTTTTCCAAGGAATGTTCTTTTGGAAATCATCATGCCTCAGTCATTCCTCCCACTGCCCTACGCGATCCTAAAGGAGATGGTGAGTAGCCAAACTAATCTCAGAAATATGCTGGGGAGGAAGGGAATGAGAAAGGCCTAGATTTAAAAACCATGATTAAATTATTCTCCTCAATTAGTCAAATATTTCTGGGGAGCATGAATGTGCATACGTGTAGAGATACCTCATTTCTGTTTAGACTTTTGTGATGGTGAATGTTGATATTTATGGCATATATGTACGTGGACATGCTCTCTGTGGTCTCTGTCATAATTGTTTCTGAACTATTAGAATTAATGTCAGTTTTTTCATGATTTTCAGACACTAGGTAATTCATGAAATAACTTAATTTGCATTCATGTTATCAAGGAAGAACTGCATGAAAGCCCTGGTTATGTTCTTTTAAAACAGAAACCAACACCAGGGTTGTCCCCAAATGTAAAACTAAAGTGATTATTGCCCCAACACACTCCACTGATGCTTTCTTTGTCAATTTCTGGACACTAGTGATTTACTGAGAACTCTATTCATAAAGTGTTAAAAGCATACAAAAAGATCCACAATATGGGCATTGCCAGAGCTTATGGTTATTTTGTACCTGGGACATTTCTATAATATGACAATTGACAAATTGAGGTAACATATGCTAAGTGCCAAAGGAGAGATAGAAACACTTAGAGATCAGAAAATGTGAGGAATATTAACCAATTGTACAAGATTGCACAGAAAGGATGTAGTAATGAAACCAATACAAGAGAAAACATTGTATCGAGTCTTCTATCAGGAGGTCAAGAGACATTAGAACAGAGAAAGCAGGGGGAAAAGAGAGGGGTGTTTAGTTTAGTTTTTGTTTGTTTTTTAAGAATAGATGAGATAGCTAAGGTTAAAAACAAGGAACAGGCAATCATGAGTTTTGGTCACTTAATCGCTAGATGACCTTCTATAAATCATTTACATTCTCTGAGCTTCACTTTCTCCATCTGTAAATGGGAATGATACTGTATATTGTGAAGATAAGTGATAATATGCAAAAGGCCTAAATATCCAGGACATGGTCCCCAAAAACCCACAAGACTAAATCCCAAGTCTTCTAGCTTAATGAAAACTGCACATTTTATCAGGGGTAATTCACTCTTTAGCATTTGCTAATGATGCCTTTTTCAATTCACTTATCTTTCCCTACTTTTTCCTTTGCTTCTTCTGAGAGGTTTTCTTTTCTGTTCTTTTGCTTTTTCCATTACTCGTTATTAAAGAATGGGAGCTGTCAAGATCAATATCATATATTACAGCTAAAAAGACCTAAACAATTTACTAACACTATGAAGTTTAGAAATATATTTACCAACTGACATGCTATGATTTCACTAAACCCATTAATATGATATATGGTATATCATATATGTGTCTGCATATGGTCAATTTCACTTACTGGAAGAAAGTTTAAACCCTTCCCAAAATATTTAATCCATATTTTGCTAATATGCTAATTTATCCACCTCTGACATGTGGGAAGTGATTAGTGAACCAACATTTCATTGACTTAAAAATTACCCCCATATTGATGTCTACTGCCCACTTCATTGCCAACAAAGAGCCAGAATTAGCAATAAACAAAAAAAGGAAAGGAAGGAAAATTGAAGGAAGCAAGGATTCCTGTACCTATTGCAGCACAGTCTTTGAATGAGACATAACACATGTACAAGTGTGCACATACTCTAGTCCAGTGGTTCTCAACCTGTGGGTCGCGACCCCGGCGGGGTCGCCTAAAGCCATTGGAAAATACATAATGCATATCAGGTATTTACATTCCGAATCATAACTGTAGCAAAATTACAGTTATGAAGTAGCCACCAAAATTATTTTTTGGTTTGGGGTCACTGCAACATGAGGAACTGTATTGCGGGGTCACGGCATTAGAAAGGTTGAGAACCACTGCTCTAGTCTCTTCCAGTTTATATTCTAACCCTAACATAGATCCAGACAGACATTATTACATGGAATAAACCATTCATACAGGTTTCTGCAGGCAAATATATTCATATGTCAGTTCATGTCCTCTTCCCATTTTTTTTAATTGGATTGTTTGTATGTTTGTTGTTTAGTTTTATGAGTTCTTTGTATATTTTGGATATTAGGCCCTTATCTGAGCTGTTGTTTGAAAATATCATTTCCCATTTAGTTGGTTGTCTGTTTATTTTGTTGTCAGTTTCTCTTGCTGAGCAAAAACTTCTTAGTCTAATGTAGTCCCATTCATTTATTTTTGCCTTCACTTTCCTTGTCTTTGGAGTCAAATTCATTAAATGCTCTTTAAAACCAAGGTCCATGAGTTTAGAACTTATGTCTTCTTCTATGGACTTTGTTTCAGGTCTTATATTTAGGTCTTTGATCCATTTTGAATTAATTTTAGTACAAGGGGACAAACTGTAGTCAAGTTTTATTCTTTTGCATGTAGCTTTCCAGTTTTCCCAGTACCATTTGTTGAAGAGGCTTTCTTTTCTCTATTGTGTGTTGTTGGCCCCTTTATCAAAAATTATTTGATCATATATATGTGGTTTTATTTCTGGACTTTCTATTGTGTTCCATTGGTTTGAGCATCTATTTTTCTGCCAATACCATGCTGTTTTGATTGCTGTGGCTCTATAATATAGTTTGAAGTCAGGTGTTGTAATGCCCCCAGCTTCATTCTTTTTCTTTAGGATTGCTTTGGCTATTTGGAATTTTTTTATAGTTCCATATAAATCTGATGATTTTTTGTTCCATTTCTTTTAAAAAAATGTCATTGGAATTTTGATGGGAATTGCATTAAATTTGTATATTTCTTTGGGTAATATGACCATCTTGATTATATTTATTCTTTCTATCCAAGAACAAGGAATATTCTTCCATCTCATTGTATCTTTTTCGATTTCCCTTAACAATGCTTTGTAGTTTTCATTATATATAGGTTTGTTGGGGTTAAGAAAACTCGGAGTTCTGTTTGCTTCTTGAATTTGAGGCTTTAGTTCTTTCCACAGGCTTGGGAAGTTCTCATCTATTATTTGTTTGAATATGTTCTCCATTCCATTTTCTCTCTCTTCTCCCTCTGATATACCTATTATTCTTATGTTATTCTTTTTGATGGAGTCAGACAATTCCTGAAGGGCTTTCTCATTTTTTTTTAATGTTTGAGTTTCTTTCTTCTTCTCTCTGTTGTGCCTCAAGTTGCTTGTCTTCTATTTCACTAATTCTACCTTCTATCTGGCCTGTTCTATTAGCTAAGCTTGTTACCTCATTTTTCAGCTTGTGAATTGAGTTTTTCATCTCTGATTAGTTTTTATAGTTTCAATTTCGTTGGTAAAATATTCTTTGTGTTCGTTGTTTTCTGAGCTCCCTAAATTGCCTTTCAGTGTTTTTTGTATATCTCTGAGTATTTTTAGGATTTCTATTTTAAATTCTCTGTCATTTAGCTCCAAGGTTTCCAATATATTAAATTTTTTCTCCATAGATTTTTCCTCATCTATCTGTGATACCTCTCTGTCTTTTATATCCATGATATTCGATTTCTTTTTCCTAAATGGCATCTGAGGGTGGTTTTGTTGCTAGTACTAATGAGAATTAATAAAAAATAAAAAGTTAAAAAAAATAAAAAATTAAAAAATATATTATTTTCCTTTTTTTTCTCTCCTCTCCTCTCCCCTCCTTCTTGAGAATATCTTGTGGTAAACTGAATTTTATTGTGCTAAATAGAACAAAAACTACCTATAATGGAGGGCCTGCATTGGGGAGAAGTTATAAAGGGGTAAAAAATGAGATATGGACCCACAAAATGCAAAAAAGGAAAATATTTGGGTCAAGAATACAATTATTTGCTTTTAGGTGATGATTAACTGAGAGATATAATGAAAGGAATAAGAGGGAAACAGGAAAAATGGGAAAAAAATTAAAAATTAATATTGTATTTAGTGGAGCAGGAACTAGATAACATGGAGATCCAGGGTTGGGAGCACTGCTAGTGAGTTAAAAAAGCTCCAAAGCGCCACAAAGAAAAATTTGAGTCCCAAATAAAATAATTTGTTCGTGATTGAGGATTGAATGAGAGGAAAAGTAAAGGAGAAAAGAAGAAACTAATATAGAGGGAGAAAAAAAGAAAGAGGAAAACACAAAAAGAAGAAAAAAGAACAAAAGGAGAGAGAGAGAGAATTCAGGGTTTTGTAGTGCAACTCTCATAGAGAGAAAGGAAGAGGAAACGAAAGATAATGAGAGATGTAACACTTATGGGTAGTATAGTTCAAAGAGAGGAGAAAGTAAGACTAGCAGAGAATTAAACAACCAAATTGGAAAAGGAAGAAAATAATCAAGACAAAAAGATAAGTGAAACAAATGAACAAATATAATAAAATGGGATAGGTTATAAAGTCTGTGGATTATTCTTGATTTTGAGAGGTTATCTTCTTGGTCTTTCTTTCCTCTCCCTCTTCCTGGTCAGTGACTCTGTATCCCTGGTTCTGCCCCTGTGGCATGTTTAGGTAGAGGTTTGCAGTTGAAAAGTCTCTATGACGATGTCATATATTGGGCTTCAGTCTCGTTGGCAGTTGAGGCTCATTAGCATTTGCAGGGTCCGACAATGAGAGAGTCTGTTTTCCCAGAGCCTCTCTCCTAGTCTTTCCTTCGTGAATTAGCAGCCTGATGATCCAGCTATGGGGTTGCTGCTGCCTCTGCCTGGAGAGTAAGAGGCTCAAAGAGCTGGCAAATCCCCATTCTATTCCCACTCAGTGCAGGGCTCTGGGTAAGGCTCAATCAGTAGAGCCGCTAGCACAATAAGGAGGGGCTGGAAGCCAATTGTTTTCAAGGTGTCTTTCTATGCACCTCTAGGCATATCCCAAATGCCTCAGCACTCTGTGGGATCCCTTTCCCCAGGCTTTTGGCACTTTGTAACCTGTTTTGGCTGGGTAGAAGATGCCCTAGTCACTGTTTGCAAAGCAGGAGGACTTAAAAGCTGCCAAATCCCTCTTTTAAACATAAAGCCCTGAGTATGCAAGCTCTGCCAATCAGAGGTTGCCCCCACCCCTATGTGCATAGCATAACAAGAGGCACTAAAAAATATCTCCCCTCTTGTCTTAGATCACTGACCTGACAGAGATCTTGTCAGTTAGGGTTGCATAGGTCAGTTGGGAGGCAAGCAGACTGTGGGTTAAGCTAATCCTTCACGGGTCTGTTAGCTTGTATGGCTGGGTGAGGTGCCCCACCTGCTTGGAGAAGTTCAAGAGTAGGAAATCTCTCTTTTGCATGCTGCTCTTCAGGGCACAGGGTCAGTGACTCTGGTCACAGCCCACGCAAAGGCCTCTGACTCCACCCCTCTGTCCGGGAACACGGGTTCCCACTCCCGGGGGAATCTCTCACCCACTATCCGTGCTCACCAACCAGGATATCAGGGCTGGCTGCCTTTCTCCCTGGGTGAGGCAGCACCCCGCCCACCAGGAGAAGTTCCAGCATTGGGAATTTCGCTCCCGCTAACTCCCCACGTGCTGCTTTTTCAGGGCACAGGGGTGACCCTGAGACTCCAGATTCGGCCCACACAAAGGCCTCTGACTCTGCCCCTCTGTCCGGTAACACAGACACCCACTCTCAGGGGAATCTCTAGCCCACTATCCACACTCACCGACCAGGATATCAGTCCGGCTGCGTCTCACTTCGGGTGAGGCACCCCGCCCGCACGGAAAAGTTCGAGCATAGGGAATTTTGCTCCCGCTCACTCCTGGCACGCCACTTTTCAGGGTGCAGGGGGATCCCTGAGACTCCGTTTTTGGCCCACACAAAGGCCTCTGACTCTACCCCTCTGTCCGGTAACACGGGCGCCCACTCCCGGGGCTCTAGGAGGAATCTTTTGCACACTATCTGCACTCGCCTACCAGGAGATTGGGGCAGATGGCTGCCCCACTTGTTTTTCTTTGTCTGGATTTGGCGCAAGCATTAGCTTGTGTTGACTGGGTTGCCACAAGCACAGTTTTTTCTCAACTTGGTTGTCTGTGCTACAGCCTGGTTCAGATGTTTTTGCCACAGCCTGGTTCTATTCACACCCTTTGCCCACCTCAGTTCCTATACTCTCAGTTCCCAGTGAAAGCAGCCCTTATTTAGGTTAGTGAGGAAGGCGGAGTGTTTCTTCCTCAGTCTTATTTCCTTCAGGGTTGATTATATATTTAGTCAATTTTTCACTCAATCATACCTTTGCGTTTAGTGTGGAACTGCTGGAGGCTCCAAGGATAGATTTTTCTGTCTCTGGTTAAAGATCTTGTTGAATTTTGGGGGAGATTTATTGGTATTGGTCCTTAAAGCGCCATTTCTCTGATGTCACTCCTCATGCTATTCTTTTCACTGGTCCTCAGACACCCCACCCAGTCTCTCCTCTCTAGGTTCTAGCACTTATTTTACATCTCTCCAAAAACTCTTCCCCCAGATATCTGCATTGTTTACTTCCTCACTTTACGCAAGTCCTATCTCAAATGTCACCTCCCCATAAAAGCTGTCCTTGACCACCTGTCTAAAATAACACCCCCTCCCTTGCCTAACCAGGTGGTGGTGCAGTAGATAGAGCATCAACCTGGAATGCTGAGAACCTAATTTGAAACCCTGAGGTCACTGGCTTGAGCATAGGATCAAAGACATGACCTCATGGTTGCTGGCTTGACCCCAAAGGTCGACGGCTTGAAGACCAAGGTCACTGGTTCAAATCCAAGGTCTCTGGCTTGAACAAGAGGTCACTGACTCAACTGAAGCCCCCTGGTCAAAGCACATATGAGAAGTAATCAGTGAACAACTAAAGCACCACAACTATGAGTTGATGCTTCTCACCTCTCTCTCTCTTCCTCTCTCTCTTACATGCACATTAAAAAATAAAATAAAACCCCCTCTAGTCTCTATATTCTTTTCTTGCTTTATTTTTTTACATTATATTATTTTTGTATTGATATGTTATGCTTTGGCTGCCATCATTAAACTATAAGTTCCACAAGAACAGAGACTGTTTCTATCTTGTCCACCACTGTATTCCCAGAATGTAACAAAAACAAGCACAGATAATGCCCTCAATACATATTTGTTGAATAAATGAATTAATATGTTTGAGCTACCATTCTGTTAATATATTATCTTTTATTTAAAAAATGCTGGAAAGGGTACAACTTTTGGATACGATATTCAGGGAGGGTAACTACTTCCAAGCTATACTATTGAGGAGGGATATCAGATGCTCCTTAGCTGAGTTCTGGAAGGTCCTGAAAATTTGGTGCAAGAGTGGCTAGCTGGCTTAAAAATTGCCCATAGAAGGATACTACTTTCTATTTTTCCAAACAAAACAGGCATGCAATCTGGTCAAGTTAGCACTCTTCCTTCAAGCTCACTTTCACCCAGGATATAACAAATGAGACATCTCAACCAACCTTTCTAGCCCAAACCATTCAGGAGAAAGCCACATGCTTTTTGCCCTTTGCATATATTTTTGTTGAGGCATCTCTGGCAAGCCACAAGCTCACAGATTTGAGGGCTCACGATTTGTCTAGCATCTCCTAGGAGGTTATTACTTTGTGCCTATCCCCCTGCCAATAGACTCTAGGACCCAGAATGAGCTGGCAGGCTTTGGCAATTTAGGCTAATATCACACCACTTCCCTAATGGAGAACTTCATTTTGGGGGATTATTAAAAGCTCCTCTCTTGTTCAATTTTCCTTAAGTCTTGTTTCCCCTGAAAATTGGTGTAATAATTTGGATTGCTCTGTCAGAGCCTTAGAGGAGTGATTAAAGCTCCCTGTTTAACCCCATATTGATATGTTCAATCATTCATCATGGCTAATAGAAAGCCTTTCTTCTCTCGCCTGTCCTGGTATCTTCTCACTATGAGATGCAAGGCAGATCCCATACAAAGAAAGGACTAGTTGGTGCACTGAACCTCCTCCTTGGCTCTCAATCTTCTCCTTGCTCAGTTTCTCCTCAACATTTCATTAGTTCTTGGTTGTGGCACCAATTTCTTTATTCTTTATGGTCCAATTTCTTTATTCTTTATATTCTTTATTCTCTTGTCACAAGAGCCTTGTGTATGAGTTTGTGTCCCAGCTTAAGTGCAGGTGCTTATACCTTTAGTTTATCTAGCATGATGATTAAAATGTAGTAGTTGCTCATTAAATATCAATTGCCTGACAACAGGTGGTCAAAGACCCAGGTGGGTTTGTTTGTTTGTTTGTTTGTTTGGTTGGTTGGTTGGTTGGTTGGTTGGTTGATTGGTTGGTTGGTTGGTTAGTTGGTTGATTGGTTGGTTGGTTGGTTGGTTAATAAAAGTTCTTTGAGTTTCGTAGTGATTTCCCTTCTGTTTCTTCATCTCAAGAGTCTGGGGCACAAGAATACTCTGGGCGATATTGAATATGTCCATTAATTTGAATATGCCGATGGTATTATTGGTGTTTGCTTATGTTTAAACTCACTAAATTGTACACATTAAATATATGTAGTTCTTTAATTTTTAAATTTTATTTAGAAAATTAACTTTAACACAGTGACGTTGATCAATAAGAGTCCACAGGTTTCAGTTACACATTTCTAGAGCATTTGAACTGTTGATAATGTTGTATACCCATCACCCAAAGTCAAATCATTTTCTGTCACCTTATATTTGTCCTTCTTTACAAGTTTCCTCCACTTCTCCTCCTTCCCCTCCCCCATACTCCCTTTTCCTTGGAAACCACTTCACTTTTATTTCTGTCCACGAGTCTCTCAATTTTATATACCATCTTTGTGTGAAATTATACAGTTCTTAGCTTTCTCTGATTTACTTATTTCACTCAATATAATGTTCTCAAGGTCCATCCATGTCGTTGTAAACGTCACTATGTCATCTTTTCTTATGGCTGGGTAGTATTCCATTGTATATATGTACAATGTTTTCATGTCTTGGCCACTGTGAATAATGCTGTGACAAACATGGTGGTGCCTGTGCCCTTACGTTTCAATGTTTTCAAGTTTTGGGGGTAGACACCCAGTAAAGGGATTGTGCAGTTCTTTTATATCAAGTATACTTCAAGAAAACTATTTAAAAAGTTGTTTGCAAATTTTAATGTTAAGCTATATCTTCTTTACATCTCAACGGCACTGTTTTTTTTTCCTCTTCTTTTCCTTTTTTTTTTTTTTTTTTTTTTTTGTTTGTTTGTTTGTATGTGTGTGTGTGCAAATATCAGGCCAATTAGAAGTATCTTCAGAATTCTGGAATCTTGATTGGTCATCAGCTTGTTCATGCCCTCTTCTCATCTTCATCAACTCCAAAAGTGGCGATCATCAAGGGATCATCTTCCTTCGAAAATTTAAACAATACCTTAACCCATCTCAAGTGTTTGACCTGTCGAAGGGTGGACCTGAAGCAGGGTAAGCATGAGATAAGGGATATAGCGGCTGTATAGAAGGGACTTTGACTTTTATACATTCTAGACTAAGATAAGCTTCTTAGAATTAGTTCTAGCACCTGGGAAGGAAAGATCTATTTACTCAAGTCAGGACACAGTCACAATAACTCCAGAGTATTTGGGGTTGGCTGGTATGTTTGAGGACTTTTAGCCCTCTCCTAGAAATCCTTTCAAGCTCCTATCCTGCTCTCAGATTTTCTCCAACTTTTTGGTTTGAAGAGATAAAACTATGCCTCCTGACCTCAGAGGAGAAAACAAATAGATATTGCTTTCAACTTTTTCTGTCTCTCATTCTTTTTTTCCCCCTATGAGGCCACATAAATACATCTCTACTACAGGTTTCTTTTATTTGAGGACCATCTGGCTCTTTAGCCCTAGTTTCTGTAAGCCTATTGTCCACTATGTGAGACATACTTCCTGGACCTGAGCAAGTAGATTTAGCTAGGTTACTAGTAGCTTCAGGAGCAAGGTTTGGCACAGAATAGTGCAGAATGAGATAAAGCCTGATCTCCAGGACTGACTATGGAAGCATTACTTATAATTTTAGGTACATAAAAAGATAGGGCCTAAGGGAAACAAAGCAAGTAGTCTATTAGTAGGATACAAAAGTAGCAGTCTTTAAGCCCTGGGCCCTGGCACATTGTAAGAAAGAGATCTAAAACCCAGTAGTTCATGAAATGATTCCCTTTTTTTCTTTTCCTTTCAGGCTGTCCATGTTCAAGAACTTTGCTCGTTTTCGCATTGTGGTTTGTGGTGGAGATGGCAGTGTGAGCTGGGTCTTATCTCTGATTGACGTTTTAGGATTACATGAACAGGTGAGTCTCTAGCTGACTCAGTTTAGCCATTGGTACAGAAACTGGGGTATGGAGCTTATCATCTTAAGAAGTCCCTGGTCTTTACTCTCCTTGTAGGTAAAATATGTGTTTCCCATTGGTTTCAAACTCAGCCTGACTGATAGATTTCCAGTTTAAGCCTGCTCACTTAGATAATTTTCTGGCTCTACCTATCTTTAGACAGAGAAATGAGGGACTTAGCATCTCATCAGAGAACAGAGCATTGAGTTAACGGTGCTTTATTCCCTAAGCCCTAAAGTGAATATTTGAAGGTGAGGATAGCAAGAAAAAACAAAACATCCTCAGGCAACATTCAGATCTTAATTTTCTACCCTTCCTGAGGCAATTGCGGAAATTTGCACAAATGTTCTTCTACTTCTTCCCCCCTTCCTTAAGCAGTCCTATTCTCTTCTGAATCCAGTAGCTTTGTCTCCTGAGACACTCCACCTCTTTGGCCCAGCCTAGATAGAAATATGTGGCTATATATCTCTTTTTTTATAAATATGGCTATACATATTAGCATAGTCTAGCTACTCTTTCCTTTACTGGGTAGGTTCTGTGTAGCGAAGAGTGAGACCCAACTCCTTTGGGAAAATTTCACTCAGTTTTGAACATCTTCTTATCACACTTCCTAAAATCATAAAATCCTTATTGCCACTAGTATTGAGACTACAATTTTTCTCTCAAAAATTGCCTTCTAGATTCTTTTATGGATGAATCCTTTTAGGACTGTCTGAAAAGGGTGTCTGGTTTTGTTCTTGCAGTGTCAGCTGGCAGTCATCCCACTTGGAACCGGCAATGATCTGGCCCGTATTCTAGGCTGGGGTGCATTCTGGAACAAAAATAAGTCACCTCTGAAGATCCTCAACAGAGTGGAGCAAGCTAGTGTGAGGATTCTAGACAGGTGAGTGGCTGAAAAATCAGATCACTGTGCCTTTTCCAGTTGCACACTAATTACTCCCAGTTATATCATCTCAATTAGGAAACTCTAACTTCCCTCACAGAGCCTTTCTAGCTTCAGTGTGGGGCAGTTTGGGATTAGAGGGCTTGACTATTAGGAATAAGGGTCTACCATATATTTTTCAAACATCACTGAAGCCTCTCATCAACTGAAAATATTCCAGAGCAGGCACCAAATGGGTAAATTTCAAGGGTTCTGTGAACCTCGATCAAATTCATGGCTTTTATTTTTTTTTTGCCTTAAGAAAGTTTCCATATTTTTATTCTATTCTAGAATAGTATAGAAACTATTCTATAGCTTTATCAGTTTCTCAAAGAAACAAAAAAAAATTAAAGTTCATAAACAATTGACCTAGTAGAGTGTTTCTGCTCTAGAAAAGAAAGAGTATTGCCATTCTATCCTCTGATAAGACAGATTTACATGCTGGAAATAGTATTTGATATATGACTACTCATAATGATATCCTAGGGTGCTTTCTCAATATACCAAGTTAGACCCTACCACAAAGATTCTTATTCAGTAAGTCTTGGGGTAGGGGCTTGGTATGTGTATTTTACAAAAGCACTTCAGATGATCTTGACAGCTACCTCTGGTTGAGAAGCACTGCTCTCTGAGAACCTTATGATGGAATTCTTTCCATCACACTGTTTTAGAGAAACCATGAGACAGAGACCCCTCTTGACATCAGGTGACCTGAGACAGCTTGGGCATCTCTTACAGTCCATCTGTCCCCAACATATAAACATTTTAAAATTTTTTACACATGTGAAGCATTGATGTCAGCCTGGGCTGAAAAAGAGTCTTAAATATCTGTCTTCTTTGAAATTAATTCCAGATGGAGTGTGATGATCCGTGAGACTCCCAAACACACCCAGTTGCTAAGAGGACAAGTTGAAATGGATATACCCAGATTTGAGGTAATTACTGCCCGGCTACAATTCAGGCCAACATCTTTATTACATAGTAAAATAATAGGCAAAATCCAGAGAGAAGCCATTGTATTGTCCATCAGTTTGATGACAAGATCATTGAAAGTTAGGGACATATTGCTAGACCAGGTAATGGCACAATGGATAGAGCATTGACCTATGATGTTGAAGACCCAGGTTTGAAACCCTGAGGTTGCTGACCTGAGAGCGAGCTCAACAGTTTGAGTGCGGGGTCACTGGCTTGATCATGGGATCCTAGACATGACCACATGGTTGCTGGTTTGAGCCCAAGATCATTGGCTTGAGCAAGGAGTCACTGGCTCAGCTGGAGCTCCCTGGTCAAAGCATGTATGAGAAAGTAATGAACAGCTAAGTGCTGCAACTACAAGTTGATGCTTCTCTTCATCTTTTTCTCTTCCTCTCTGTCTCTGTCTCTCACTCGCTAAAAGAATTGGAAAAATGTCATTTAGCAGCTATTTATCAAAAACTGTAGGTACTGGGGATATAGTTTATTCAGCCATTTACTTATTTATTCACTCAAAATATTCATGGAAATTATTTATAAATTAACTATTATATGTAAGATATTATTATAGCGGCTGTTTTTATATGTTAGTTTTTAAAGAATAATGATATGGTCCATGTTGTCATGGAGTGCCTAGTATAATCACAGTGGTAGAAAAATAGTTTTTATAAAGTAAAATGAGTCTTAATATGTAAAGACATAACAGGGTGGGAACACTCACAGGTATTCCTAATCCAATCTGGGGAAAATCAGGGAAAACTTCTTAAAATAAGCACCAGTTATGAAGAGATTTAAGAATCAGAGGGTGTTGGCCAGGTTAGTAGTAAAGAGGAGGCTTGTTTTAGATTGATGAAACAGCGTGCTGTTCCAAATGCAAGTCAGAGCATGGAATATTTACAGAATTGAAATAAATTTATAATGTTAGGCATAGGGGCCAGGGAGAAAATATACAGAGGGGACAACTAAAGATGAGGCTGGAGAAATAATCAAGAACAGGTCAGGAAGAACCTGGTAAACCATGGTAGGAAGTTTGAACTTTTATAGTAAGAGCAATGAGAATTATAGAAGGTTGTTTAAAATTTTATTATAAAAAATTTTCAAACATAGGAAATTTTAATGGTAGATTCTATCATTAATATTTTACTATACTTGATCACAAATCTATTCATCTATCTATTGCACTAACTAATAGAAAGGTTTTAAATAGGAAAACTCCATGGTATGTGGAGAAACAATTGAGGGAATAAAGACTAGAGGAAAGAAGAAAAGACTGGAGATGCTGTAATTGTCTAAGCAAAACATGATGATGATATGGACTGGTAGAGTAGTAACATGGATAAGGAGCAGTGCACATATTTAAGAGATATTGAAGAGATAGAATCATCAGGACTTGGTAGACACAAGTTGTAGTTAAAAGTACAGACTCAAGAGCCAGACTCTACCTGGAATTGAATCTTGATTGTGCCACTTATCAGCTACCCCTTTTCCTGTGCCTTAGTTTTCTATTCTGTGAAATGGGGATAATAGCAATTTTTATCTCATAGGGTTGTTATAAGGACTACATAATATATATAGATATATATATCTATATCTATATATATATATATAGCTTAGAACAGAGCTTGGAACATAGTAAGTACTATATAAGTAAATGCTATTATTATTACTAATATTATAAATATTATATAATTGGTGACACTCTGGCATTGGGAAAATGTGGGTTCAAATCTTAGATCTATTATTTACTATCTATGTAATATGAGATTGTTTGTTTATTTGAAACATAGAACAAACTTTACCACCTTAATATGAGTTTTGAATGTTAAATTCAAATGAGAAGAAACATTACAGATCTCTCATTTTTAGAATGACCATAGATCTAAGATTATCTATGAGTAACTTTAAGAGAATTCCTTGATTATGATTATTTCTAGAGAGACAATTAATTTGATGGTAGAATCAGTAAACAATAATGAGGGAATGAGGATGGGCAGCACACTATGTCACAGTGCTAAGGTTCCAGAGCTGAATACTCCTTTTCCCCCTAGGCTGCTGCCATCCAACACTTAGAATCTGCAACCACTGAGTTGAACAAAATCCTGAAGGCCAAATACCCCACAGAGATGATCATTGCAATCAGGTTAGTTTTCTTTTGTTCTCAACATTTGGGCTTTTTGTTTATTTAGGGGGAGTATCCATCATGGGCTATCTTTAGTCAGAGGTAAGATTCATTTTGATAGTTTGGGGTGTGGAGGCCAAAGAAAGTACAATAAGCCCTCACTTAACATTGCCAATAGGTTTTTGGAATTGTGACAAAACAATGTATAATGAAATCAATTTTACCATAGACTAATTGATATAAGCAAGAGTTAAATATCTGTGGCATCTCATCAATTTTATAACAAAATGACATTGAACAAACTGATGTTATCTGAGAGCCTGTTGTATATGTTTATCTTTTCAAATCAAATTTCTCCCAACTCAAATCTCCTGAATTGAAAGGTTATAGAAAAAAAGATGAGATTGGAATGGGAGCTCCTACTACTCTAAAAAGACAAAAATGTCAGACCAGAGATTTGTGAAAGTGGATGGAATTCTGATCAAGATGACAATGTAGACAGACACTGTGCTGGCCTCTTCTCATGACCACATCAAAATTACAAGTAAATTATAAAGCAACCAGCATTGGAAACCACCCAAAGTCTAGAATTCTTATCACTAAGGATATGAAGAGGAAGACTGGTAAAAGGAATGGAAACCCAGAGTGGGCAGTTCTCACACCCATGGTGTGACAGTGTTCAACAGGAGGGATATTTAGGCTGCATTTTTCCCTCCTGAGAATTGAGGAGTCCCGGCCCCACACTGGGCTCCCAAGCCTAAGGAAACAGTATCAGGAAGACAAGTCCCTATAACATCTAACTCTGAACACCAGCAGAGACTGTGATTGAGTGATACAGAGGGTTCCTGGAGTCCCAGGCACTGCAGGACTTAAAATTACTGCACAAAGACTCACACACTCACAAACTTACTCACTCTGAGCTTCAGCACTAGGGCAGCAACTCAAAAAGCACTGAAGACATCCAGGAGGGAGCTAAATTGACTAATTCCAGGGCAAGGAATGAAGATGCAAGAGTCAGGGCAGCTCTGCCTGGAATAAAAGTGCTGATAGAGGTCACTGTTACTTTGTTGAGAACTTCTATTCACTGAGCTGGTAAATGTAGGTGGATGACAAATATGAGCTCTCCATTAACTTGGTTAAAACAACTCACCTCACCCTGATGATTTGCTGAGACTTTGTCCCACCCAATTTACATTCTCAGACTAAACATCTTCCAGGAGCTTTTACATACAAGTGCTCTTCCACAGTTGATGTTGTGGATTTTCTTAAAATTTCTCAAAGGTCCACAAACACAAAACTAGCAGTGGTTGGCCTTGGCATGCCCCAAATCTCTTTCTAAGCATCCCAAAGCCCATCATTAGCATCAAATAAACTTGGTTCACAGTCTAACCATTTTTAGAAGTCTTCAATCCAAGGACAGATGTCAATGAACCACAGATCTTTTATTAACTCCTATCAGTTGATCCTGAGTTGGATACAGGTAGTGGCTAAATTGGTCTGTGCCAGAGTCCCTCCTAGGAGGCACCAGAACCAACAAACACAGTGCTGCTTCAAACCACACCAGAGTACCATGCAAACAACTTCACATAAGACACACCTAAAAGGCAGATTCAGCAGGCATGATAACATTGGTGAAGGGAATCCTATTCTTTAATAGCATCTCCTAAACAAAAACTTGCTTGTTGTAATCATGGTGATTCCTCACAGATAGCCAATCAGGTAGTCTATCACAACCACTGACATCCAACAGCAATCAAGGTTCAACTACAACAGGAGGGCACACACTACTAACATATGGGAGATCCCTGGAACAGAATTTCTGTGACCAGGAAGACTGTGCTTCATAGGACACCTATTACATAAGGCCACACTGACAAGACCAAGAGATATAGCTGATTTACCTATATAGAAACAAAGGAAATCAACCAAAATTAAAATAATGAAGAAACATGTTCAAATGGAAAGAACAAGACAAAACTTCAGAAAAAAAACTAAATGAAATGGACACAAGCAATCTACCAGATACAGAAGTAAAAATACTGATTATAAAGATGCTTGATGAACTTAAAGGAAGAATAAATGAACTGAATAAGACCTTACAGAAAACACTTAAAAAGAGATAAAAAATAAAGAGAAAGAATCAGAAATGAAGAATACAAGAACTGAACTATAGAATATATTAGAGGAAGTTAAAAGTAGATTAGATGAAGCAGAGAATCAAATCAGAAATCTGGTAGACAAAGTACCAAAATACATAATTAAAAATAAAATGAATTTTAAAAATAAAAATTTGAAAGGATCTCTGGGACAATATCAAACATACCAACATTTGCATAATAGGAGTACCAGAAGAAGAGACAGAGCTAGGAATTGAGAACTTAGTTGAAGAAATAATGACAAAAAACTTCCCCTACCTGGTAAAAGAAATAGACATACATGTTCAAGAAGCACAGAGAGTTGCAAATAAGATGAACCCCTAGAAGCCCACACCAAGATACATCATAATTAAAATGCCAAAAGTTAAAAAGGGAAGCTTAAAAGCAACAGGAGAAAAGCAGATAGTTATATATGAGGGAGCTCCCATAAGATTGTCAACTAATTTCTCAACAAAAAATGAGGAGGTCTGAAAGAATTGGCACAAAATATTCAAAGTGATGAAAAGCAAGGATCAACAACCAACATTACTCTACTCAGAAAAATTATCATTTAGAACTAAAGAAGAGAGAAAGGATTTCCCAGAGTAGATAAAACAAAAGTTCATCACCACTCAACCAGTACACAAGAAATGTTAAAAGGAATTCCTTAAAAATAAAAGAAAAGATAAGAAATATGAAAAAAATGGAAAGAATAAAAATTCAAACTGACAAAGGCACACTCATAATAAAATGAGTGGGTCAACAAAAATATAAAGTTAGTACAAAAGTTAAAAGGCAAAATAAGAAAAACCAACTATAATTACAACAATATGTTAAGAGATAAAGAAACACACACCAAAGAAGTAAAAAATAATTACAAAAACAAACATAAAGTAGGTGAGTAAAAATTGTAGTGATTTTTTAGTGTGTTCAAAGTTAAGAGATCATCAAATTAAAATAGAGTACTATAAATGTAGCTTGGTATATAGAGCATATGGTAACTAAAAATAAAAAATTTACAAGAAATATACAAGAAAAAATAATAAAACCAAACACAATACTATAGAAAGTCCTTAAAATACAAGAGAAAAAAGGAAAAAAATAAGAAAGAAGAGATAACTACAAAATAACCAGAAAACAATAAAATGTCAATTATTAAATATCTATCAATGAGCACTTCACATTTAAAGGGGTAAATGGGATGACATCAGAGTGATGGTGGTGTGAGAGATACTCTTGATCCCTTGCCTTGAAATTTCAACAAAATGAACAATTATAATATAGCAAAGGAACCCCAGCTGGGATCACAGGAGTGCCTGATAGATCTGCCCACTGAATGGACTAAAAATGGGGTGGGATGAAAAGGGGGGCATAAGATAAAATTCGTTCATGTTCAGCTCTAGGGAAGAGACAAACATGGAATGACTAGGTTTATTTTTCTCTGCTTGGCTATGGGAAGGAAGGAAGATCAGGCCGTTTGAGTTTACCTGAGAGGTACATAGAGGGAAACCCAGAGTGACTGGATCTTCTGCCAGGAGGAATGGTAAGATAGAAGGGCAGAGGGGGGATAAAAAAAGCAGCCAGAGAATGAGATCATGGCCAGTGTTTCTGTAGTCTGCCTGCAGCCTACATTAGGCAGAGACAGAGAAAACTAAAGTGTAGCCCCCAGCTTCCCAGATTCCTCCTACCTCACCTAACAGTATGGAAAGTGGCAAAGACAAATGCCACAGCTAGCTTTCCAGAGTCCTTCTCTCCCCTGAGGAACAGAAGTGCTCCACTTATGGTCCCCAGGTCTCTTGAGATGTAGGAAGAATTCCCCAAAGTCCTGAGATCGCCATTGCTAGAGCCAGAAGCCATAAAGCTAAAGCAGTAAAGTTGAAGCCAAAAGTCCTCACAACACTTCCCAACCACCAACACAACAGTGGCCCTGCCTACAATATTGTGACAGCAACATCTCAGCAAAAGACAGCTCAAGAAACTCACAGAGCTAAAACTCACAATATAGTGACACCTACTGGAAGAAATCTCTCAAAACCAAAATTTATTTTTATTTTCTTTTTCATGTTTTTCTCTCTCCTTTTTTTCCTTCTTAACTTTTTGCTTTTTCTTTTTTAAATATTTATAATTTTATTTTTATTTTTAGTGGGTGTCCTGTTTTTTGTTTGTTTCTTTTTTTATGTTTTTTATTCTCATCATAATTTTAAAAATATTTTAAATTATTGTATTTTTATTTTAATTTTTTGTTTTTTTAGTTTACTTTTGGTAGGGCTCTTAACAATAAAACTCTCAAATGCCATCAAGAAAGAAGAAATGGAATACCATGGTTACACAAGACAGAGATGTAGTTCAGAAAAAAAAATTAAAAATCTCCAGAAAAAAATCACAATTATATTAAAACCTTGGACTTAAATAATAGAGAATTGAAAATTTTAAGTTCTAAAAGTACTCAAAGAGATGCAAAATGACAACAGTCAACTTAATGAGCTCAGAAAACAAATTAATAGACAAAATAAATACCTCACTGATGAGAGTAAAACTTTAAAAACAGAGATGAAGAACTTAATACATGAAATAAAGAATGGGGTAGCAAGTTTAGCTAATAGAACAAGCCAAGCAGAGGAAAGAATCAGTAACATCAAAGACAGGCAACTAGAGATGCTACAAAAAGAAGAAAAGAGAGACCAGAAATTTTAAAAAACTGAGAGAGCTCTACAAGAATCGTCTGACTGCACCAGAAAGAGCAATATAAGAATCATGGATATATCAGAGAAAAAAAAGAGAGGGAGAAGGGAATGGAGAACCTATACAAACAAATAATTGATCAAAATTCCCAAGCATATAGGAAGAGTTAAAGACTGGAATCCAAGAAGCAAACAGAACATCAAGTTGCCACAACTCAAACAGACCTACTCCAAGGTACAATGTAATAAAATTGTCAAAAATCAATGACAAAGAAAGAATCTTCAAGGCAGCTAGGGAAAAAAATAACATAACATATAAAGGAAAAGCCCTTTAGGTTATTATTAGACTTCTCAGCAGAAATGTTACAAATCAGAAAAGAGTGGACCCAAACATTCAAAGGACTGAAAGAAAGGAATTACCAGCCAAAAATACTATGTATATCAAAGCAATCCTTCAAATATTAAAGTGAAATAAATATTTTATAAACATAGAGAAGCTGAGGGAATCTATCACCAGAAAAATCTCACTGCAATAAATACTCAAGAGGGTTATTTGAGCAGACACAAAGAACAAAACAAATCAAAACTACAAGTAAAAGCTCCAATAGCAACATTTTTCTCTAAATAACCTAATAGTAACCACTAGTGAAAAAGCCAGGTTAAAGAAAAAGAAGAACAAGGAAAAGAAGTATGGAATGCCATCAAACAAAAACAACTGACAGAAACACAAAAGAGAAGAACCAAACAAGACAAAGATCTACCAGAAAACAAAACATAAAAGGGCTATAGAAAATCCTCAAGTGTCAATAATTACCCTAAATGGACTGAACTCACCAATAAAAAGGCACAGAATAGCAGAGTGAATGAAAGAGCAAAATCTCAGTGTATGCTACATTCAAGAGACACATCTAAGCTGCAAGGACAAAAGTAGACTCAAAGTAAAAAGTTGGAAAACAATTCTCCAAGAAAATACTATCCACAGAAAGCCAGGTGTAGCCATCCTTAGATCTGACAATGCTGACTTCAAGACAACAAAGGAAATCAGAGACAAAGATGAACATTTTATAATAATAAAGAAGACATTGTATCAAGAACACATAACACTTCTTACTATATGTGCTCCGAACCATGAAGTACACAAATATAGAAGACATCTACTAACTGATTTAAAAATAGCAGACAAAAACCCAACTATACTTGGAGACTGAACCACACCATTGATAGTTTTAGATAGATCATCCAAACAGAAAATCAATAAAGAAATATCAGCCTTAAACGACACTCTGGACCAAATGGACATAATAGACATTTATAGGACATTTCATCCCAAAACATCAGATTATAAAATCCTTTCCAGTGAGCATGGAACATTCTCAAGGATAGACCATATGTTCAACCACAAAACTAACATCAACAAATTCAAGAAGATTGAAATTATATCAAGAATATTTTATGACAATAAATCTTTGAAATTGAAATTCAAGTGAAAAGAGAAAATAAAGAAACCCACAAAAATGTGACAATTATACAACATACTTCTAAAAAATGACTGAATCAATGAAGAAATAATATCAGAAATCAAATGATATATACAGACAGATGAAAATGACAACACGATATATCAAAATATCTGGGATGCAGCAAAAGCAGTAATAAGAGAAAAGTTTATAGCATTACAAGCTAATATCAAGAAACAAGAGAGATCCTAAGTAAACAACCTAACATCACTTCTTAAGAAAATAGACAAAGAAGAAAAAAAGCAACCCAAAGTCAGAAGAAAAGAAATAGTAAAAATTAGAGCAAAATTAAATGAAATAGGGAACAAAAAACTATAAAAAATTAATACAACAAAGAGCTGGTTCTTTCAAAAGATCAATAAAATCGACAAACCACTGGCTAGACTCACTAAGGAAAAAGGAGGAAGGACTCATATAAAAAATTAGAAATGAAAGAGTAGAAATGATCACAGACATCAATGATATACAAAAGATTATAGTAGAATATTGTGAAAGATAATATGCAACCAAATTCAACAACCAAGAAGAAATGGATAAATTCCTAGAACTATACAATCTTTCTAGACTGGGTCACAAAGAAGTGGAGCAACGAAGTAGACATATAAGCAGGGAGGAAATAGAAACAGCTATCAAAAACCTCCCAAAAAACAAAGTTCAGGACCAGATGGCTATATTTGTGAATTTTATCAAACATTCAAAGAAGATTTGGTACCTATTCTTCTCAAAGTCTTCCAAAAAATAGAAGAAAAAGGAATACACCCCAACACATTTTATGAGGCCATCATAACCCTTATACCAAAACCTTGTAACAACACACACACACACACACAGAGACACAAACTACAGACCAATATCTCTATTAAATACAGATGCAAAAATCTTATAAAAAATACTAGCAAATCAAATACAAAAATATATTTTAAAAATAATACATCAAGATCAAGTAGAATATATTCCACAAACACAAAGATAATTCAACATATGGAAATTGATCAACATAATACACATCAACAAAACAAAAAACAAATATCATATGATCATATCAATAGATGCAGAAAAGGCATTTGATAAAATACAACATCACTTTATGTTTAAAATACTCAATAATATTGGAATAAAAGTACCTCAACATAATAAAGGCCATATAAGATAAACCATCAGCTAATATCATACTAAATAGTTCTGAAAGTTTTTGCCAGAGTGATCAGGAAAGAGAAAGAAATAAAAAGCATCCATACTGGGAAAGAAAAATTAAAGGTATCACTTTTTGCAGATGACATGAACCTATATATAGAAAACCCCAAAGACTCTACCAAAAAAACAATATTAAATATTAAAAACAATAAATCAATACAGCAAAGTCACCAGATACAAAATCAATACACAAAAATCTATTGGTTTTTCTATAAGCCAATGATGAAATGTTTGTAAATTAACTTAAAAATATTTTTACAATTGAAACAAAAATATATATAATACCTAAGAATAGACTTAACAAAGGATGTGAAGGACCTATATACTGAAAACTACAAAATATTATTGAAATAAATTGAAAAAGACACAATGAAATGAAAAAAAAATATTCCCTGTTTATGGATTGGAAGAATCAACATAGTTAAAATGGACATATTGCCCGAAGCAATATACAAATTTAATGCAATCCCCATCAGAATCCCAATTTCATTTTTTAAAGAAATAGAACACAAAATTGCTAAGTTTGTATGGAGCCATAAAAAAAAAAAAACCTGAATAGCCAAAGCAATCCTGAGGGAAAAAAATGAAACTAAAGGTATCATACTGCCTAACTTCAAATTATACTATAAAGCGATGATAATCGAAACAGCATGCTACTGGCAGAAAAACAGACATACAGACCAATGGAATAGAATCGAGAGCCCAGAAATAAACCTACATATGTATGTACAAATCATCTTTGAAAAAAGAGGTCAAAAATATACATTGGAGAATAAAAATCTTCCTCAATAAATGGTACTTGGAATAAAGAAAAGCCACATGCAAAAGAATAAAACTTGGCTACAGTTTGTCCCCCTGCACAAAAATTAATTCAAAATGGACCATAAACCTAAATATAAGATCAGAAACAATAACTTACATAGAAGAAGACATAGGTACTAAACTTATCGACTTTGGCCATAGAAAATATTTGATGAATTTCACACCCAAAACAAGAGAAGTAAAAGCAACAATAAATTAATGAGTTTATATCCAAAAAAAAAAAAAAAGATTCTGCATAGCAATACACAAATCTAACAACAACACAAATAAGCAGCCAACTAATTGGGAGATATTTGCAAACAACTGCTATGATAAAGGTTCAAAATATATCATATTAAGAACTCACAAAGCTCAGCAACAAACAAGGAAATAATCCAATTAAAAAATGGAGGAAAAAAAAAAAAGAAAAATGGAGAGAGGACCTGAACAAACATTTTTCCCAAGAGGACATAAAAATGGGCAAAAGATAAATGAAAAGATGCTCATCTTCATCAGCTATTTGACTATTTCAAATCAAACCTACAATGAGATACCACCTGAGAACTGTTAAATTGGCTATTAACAACAAGACAGGTAATAACAAGTGTTACAGAGAATGTGGAGGGAAAGGAACTCTCATTCACTGCTGGTGGAAACACAAGTTAGTACAACCATTATGGAAGAAAGTATAGTGTTTCCTCAAAAATTAAGAATACCACATAACCCAGCAATACCATATAATAGAATACCAGCAATACCATATAATAGAATTACCATATAACCCAGCAATTTCCTCTACTGGGTATCTATCCCTAAAACTAAAAAACATTGGTACATAAAGACACATGAACAATGCAGCATTATTCACAGTGGCCAAGATAATGGAAACAACAAAAGTGTTCTTAAATAGAGGACTGGATAAAGAAGAAGTGTATATATACAATGGAATATTACTCAGCCATAAGAAATGATAACCAAGTGGCATTTACAGCAACATAAATGGACCCTGAGAACATTATACTGAGTAAAATAAGTAAATCAGAGAAAGCTTTTGATTTTGCAAATATGTTGGATATAAAACTGAGAC